>NC_057404.1:46515644-46877178 GCF_019320065.1 Cervus canadensis
CCTGCCCCCAATCCCTCCCAGCATCAGGGTCTTTTCCAACGAGTCAACTCTTCGCATGAGGTGGCCAAAGTATTGGAGTTTCAGCTTCAACATCAGTCCTTCCAATGAACACCCAGGACTGATCTCTTTTAGGATGGACTGGTTGGATCTCCTTGCAGTCCAAGGGACTCTCAAGAGTCTTCTCCAACACCACAGTTGAAAAGCATCAATTCTTCAGCGCTCAGCTTTCTTTATTGTCCAACTCTCACATCCATACATGACCACTGGAAAAACCACAGCCTTGACTAGACAGAACTTTATTGGCAAAGTAATGTCTCTGCTTTTTAATATGCTGTCTAGGTTGGTCATAATTTTTCTTCCAAGGAGTAAGCGTATTTTAATTTCATGGCTGCAGTCACCATCTGCAGTGATTTTGGAGCCCCAAAAAATAGTCTGTCACTGTTCCCACTGTTTCCCTATCTATTTGCCATGAAGTAATGGGACTGGATCCCATGATCTTAGTTTTCTGAATGTTGAGCTTTAAGCCAACTTTTTCATTCTCCTCTTTCACTTTCATTAAGAGGCTCTTTAGTTCCTCTTCGCTTTCTGCCATAAGGGTGGTGTCATCTGCATATCTGAGGTGATATTTCTCCCAGCAATCTTGAGTCCAGCTTGTGCTTCCTCCAGCCCAGGGTTTTTCATGATGTACTCTGCATATAAGTTAAACAAGCAGGGTGACAATACACAGCCTTGACGTTCTCCTTTTCCTATTTGGAACCAATCTGTTGTTCCATGTCCAGTTCTCACTGTTGCTTCTTGACCTGCCTACAAATTTCTCAAGAGGCAGGTCAGGTGGTCTGGTATTCCCGTCTCTTTAAGAATTTTCCAGTTTGTGGTGATCCACACAATCAACATCTTTGGCATAGTCAATAAAGCAGAAATAGATGTTTTTCTGGAACTCTCTTGTTTTTTTGATGAGATGATCCAACAGATGTTGGCAATTTGATCTCTGGTTCCTCTGCCTCTTCTAAAACCAGCTTGAACATCTGGAAGTTCACAGTTCACATACCGTTGAAGCCTGGCTTGGAGAATTTTGAGCATTACTTTGCTAGCATGTGAGATGAGTGCAATTGTGTGGTAGTTTGAGCATTCTTTGGCATTGCCTTTCTTTGGGATTGGAATGAAAACTGACCTTTTCCAGCCTGAGTTTTCCAAATTTGCTGGCATATTGAGTGCAGCACTTTCACAGTGTCATCTTTCAGAGTTTGAAATAGCTCACTGGAGTTCTATCACCTTCACTAGCTTTGTTCGTAGTGACGCTTCCTAAGGCCCACTTGCCTTCACATTCTAGGATGTCTGGCTCTAGGTGAGTGATCACACCATCATGATTATCTGGGTCATGAAGATCTTTTTTGTACAGTTCTCTGTATTCTTGCCACCTCTTCTTAATATCTGCTGCTTCTGTTAGGTCCATACCATTTCTGTCCATTATTGAGCCCATCTTTGCATGAAATGTTCCCTTGGTATCTCTAATTTTCTTGAAGAGATCTCTAGTCTTTCCCATTCTATCATTCTCCTCTATTTCTTTGCACTGATCACTGAGGAAGGCTTTCTTATCTCTCCTTGCTATTCTTTGGAACTCTGCATTCAAATGGGTATATCTTTCCTTTTCCCCTTTGCTTTTCACTTCTCTTCTTTTCACAGCTATTTGTAAGGCCTCCTCAGAAAGCCATTTTGCTTTTTTGCCTTTCTTTTTCTTGGGGATGGTGTTGATCCCTGTCTCCTGTCACGAACCTCCATCCAAAGTTCATCAGGCACTCTGTCTATCAGATCTAGTCCCTTAAATCTATTTGTCACTTCCACTGTATAATCATAAGGGATTTGATTTAGGTCATACCTGGTCTAGTGGTTTTCCATACTTTCTTCAAGTTAAGTCTGAATTTGGTAATAAGGGTTCTTTATCTGAGCCACAGTCAGCTCCTGGTCTTGTTTTTGCTGACAGTATAGAGCTTCTCCATCTTTGGCTGCCCTTATAAGAGGAGGGAATTTGACACACAAGGGGCCAGGGATTTGTGTGTGCAGAGGACAGACAAATAAGGATGAAGAGTGGAGGTGGCCACCTGTGAGGCTAGGAGAGTGGTTTCAGGAGACACTAGCCCTATTCATTTCATGGTCTCATCCTTCAACTTGATCTTCCAGCCTCCAGAATGGTGAGAAAATGCATTTCTGTTGTTTCAGCCACCCAGTCTGTGGTATTTTCTTACGGTAAACTAATATATTTACCTTTCTAGGTCTGTTAACCTTTAAAACCTCACAGGGCTTTTAAAAACATTAAATGAGCTAACATAAGGCAAAGAGTACCTGACCCACAGATGCATTTAAGTCTTAGCTAGTAGTAGTAATAATATTATTAATATTAATGGTAATATTATTATTTCTAATGGCCCTGAGTCAAAGAAAAGAATAGGTGAATAAGAGTGTGTCTTCAGCTGGCCCACACCCTTCTCCAGCTCTCTACCTGAAATGTGCAATTTTTACAGGAGGATGAAGTAGATCAGATGAAAAAGGTTAAGACACATTTTGGCATGTAGGCATTTTAAGTGTGGAATATTTTTTCTTCTTTGTATTAACTGCTATGTGTAATTCCAGAATTCACTCTCATGTTGGTTAGAATAGGTTTCGTCTCTAGATTGAAGTAATAATAATCTCATTTGCCCCAACTCCAAAGCCCTTTGAAGTTAAACACTGAGAGAGGACGGCAGGCCCACTCAGTAGAGATTAGATCTTGTTTTAAACACTAGCTGCTCTGAGAATAATTTCCTTAATTAATATTCACAAGATATCATACACTTGAGACTATATTTCATGTAACCTACTTGCATATAATTGTTCTTCGCTAAGGCTCTTCACTACATCTGTATCTTCCTTTTGTGTCAGTGTTCAACAAAATCATTTCCATCTAAAAGCAGTGCTGAAGGGGGTTGGGAGGCTCTTCGGGTCTCCCCTTCTGTGTGAAAGCTGAGCACACATGGGCTTTCATCTCATTTCTAAAGTTAATATTGTTTCGTGCTTATTCCCATTCTTAACTGGATGCACATGGCTCCCAGGCTCCCTCTCCCTTCTGGACTCAAAGCCGGGACATTCCCAGGTGCTGCCCTCTCGTCGTCTCGTGCCATATAGCAGAGACTTCATCAAAGCCCCTTACAGCTTCCATTGGCCCAGGGGCCTTCCAGCCTCAAAGGTGAGGCATCTGCAATCAGTCACAGCTTCCCAGGTTATCAGTGCCCACGTGGGACAGGTGAGCAGATATCCTCAACTGCAGGGACCTCAGGTTATTCCAGGGTTGACTTGCCCAGAGATTGGTGAAAGGAGCTAGAATGACTTGCAAAGAAATCTTTCTGCTTGTCTGATTTTAAAGCCTTACAAGCGTCACATACACTGTGAGTAGCTGAAGAATTGTTTGCCTTTTAGATATATATTTTTAAAAGTTTAAACAGATTTGCTCAAAGTCACAGTGGGGGCTCAATATTCTATAATAACGTATATGGAAAAAGAGTCTGAAAAAGAATATATGTATATGTGTATATCATGTACAACGGAGTAACTTTGCTGTACGCCTGAAGCTGACACATTTTAAATCAACTACTGATGGCTCAGATGGTAAAGAATCTGCCTGCAATACAGGAGACTCAAGTTTGTTCCCTGAGTCAGGAAGATTCCCTGGAGAAGGGAATACTACCCACTCCAGTATTCTTGCCTGGAGGATTCCATGGACAGAGGAGCCTGGTGGGCTACAGTCCATGTTGTCATGAAGAGTTGGACACCACTGAGCAACTAACACAAAGCAACTATACTGCAATATAAAATGAAAAATTTTAAAAAGTCACAATGAATCTTTTATATTTGAAAGCAAATGCCTCTTATAGTGAAAGAGCACCCCCACACCACACAAACACATACACACACTAATTGGCAGAAATATTTTTTTGCTTGTCTTTGCTTTTGTAGGTGTTGTATATCATTCTTAAACAGCTGATAACAGTTCTACCATCAAATGATCAATGTTTGAGCTAACTCTTAGGACAAATTACATTTACTGTTTTAAAGGTTTAAAATACTTGAATACTTTTATGTAATGTGTATGTTTTTGTTGTTGTCCTTCAGTTGCTAAGTCGCCTCTGACTCTTTGCAACTCCATGAACTGTAGAACGCCAGGCTCCTCTGTCCTCTACCATCTCCCAGAGTTTGCTCAAACTCATGTCCATTGAGTTGGTGGTGCTATCTAATCATCTCATCCTATGCTGCTCCCTTCTCCTGCCTTCATCTTTCCCATCATCAGGGTCTTTTCTAATGAGTCCACTCTTCGCATCAGATGGCCAGGAGCATCAGCTTCAGTGTTCGTCCTTCCAAGGAATATTCAGGGTTGATTTCCTTTAGGACTGACTGTTTCAATTTCTTTGCAGTCCAATGTATATGCTGAAGAAAAGTAAAAGTGTTAGTCACTCAGTTGTGTCTGACTGTTTGCAACCCCAATTATTGTAGCCTGCCAGGCTCCTCTGTCCATGGAATTCTCCAGGCAAGAATACTGGAGGTGGTAGCCATTCACCTCTTCTGGACCCAGGGATTAAACCCAGGTCTCCTGCATTGCAGGCAGATTCTTTACTGTCTGAAACACCAGGGAAACCCAGTGTATGTGTTATTATATACCAAATATAGTATATATTGTATATATCTGTGCCAACTAAAGAATGTTACTCACCATCCAGCTCTACAAGGATTGAGGTTTTTGCCACTGCAGCCACTGACCTTCAACACCCTCTGAAAGGAGTTCAGGGCAGAGATCAGGAATGAGGCACTCCGTGTGCTGGGAAAACTGACAGAACAGGCCTTCAGATAGTTAGATCTTTCCAGGAGAAAACTTGAAGGTTTTTTCCAATGTTTTGCATTTTCCTACACTTAGAAAGAAAAGTGCTAACACCAGTAACTAAAATATGTGTTCCTTGTGATGAGCGGCAACCTTCTGCTGAGTCGTGTGCTTGGCTGCACGCACGTACTCCCTCCACCAAAATCACATGGGGCAAGTTCTCAGAGCTCTCTGAGATGCTGTCTCCCAGGCTACAGTCCTCAGTAAGACACTGAATACGCACAACTCACAGCTTCTTCTTTGTGTTTTTATTTTTTAAAACTAAACTTCTTTTTTAAAAAATTTATTTATTGATGACTATGCTGGGTCTTCATTGCTGTGTGTGGGCTTTCTCTAGTTGCAGCAAGCGTGGGCTACTCTCTAGTTGTGGTGGGAAGGCCTCTCACTGTGGTGGCTTTTCTTGTTGTGGAACATGGGCTCTAGGGCGTCTGGGCTTCAGTAGTTGTGGCACATGGGTTTAGTTGCCTTGCGGCATGTGGGATCTCCACTGCTGACCAGGAATCCAATCGGTGTCCATTACAAGGCAGATTCTTAACCATTGATCCATCAGGGAAGCATCTTCTATCTTGTACATTTTAAGTCAACATGTGTATATTCATCTGCCATCTATCTATCATCTTTTATTTATCTACATATATTTTCCTCCCTAGATTCAGTAACTGTAAGACAAAATTTCTTTAGCGCTAATAGATTATAAATTCTTACACTGGGAGTATCAAATATTTTCAAGACTTTTTTTGCTTGTTTTGTAACTTACTGTTTGCTAGATTCACCTGGAGCATATTATCTGCTAATAATTTTCTCTTTGAAATCATTACCCACCTAGGAATTTGCACAGGAGACATGACCTAGAACTGTTTCTGCACCAGGCTGCAGTTACCACTGTCCACGTTTGCATTGTGTGTAGCAAATAGTCCATGCTTCTTGCTACATGAGCTCCTGAGCTTCACTGTCTTAATTAAGCCCTGTACCTTTTTCTGTGACAGCATCTCCTACTATTCACCAGTGTGACCAATGAAGTAATCCTTCCACCATTTCCAGACCTGTCCAGGTAAATCATGTGCAAGACAGTTCACAAAATAAGAAAATACAAGTGGCTGAAGTGTAGGGATGTTAATTGCTCAGCCTCACTTAACTGAGATTCAATATGTAACCATTTGGATGGTCAATGATTAAAAAGTTTGGCAGCATGGCATGGAGGTGAGTCTGTATAGATGGGCACTCTCCTATATTGCTGGGAAGGGTATAACTGGTGTCATTCTGATGCAAAACAATTTGGCAGCATCTTTAGAACTATAATTGCATGCATGCTTTGACCAGCAATTTTATTTCTAGGAATTTATCCTGTAGGTATATTCAAATATGAGCTAAATGATGTATTTAGATTATTCATCATAGCTTTATTTGTGACAGAGTTTGGAATGTTCAAGAGTAAGGAACTAGTCATGGGTAAACCTATGGCTGATTTATGCTGATGTTTGGTAGATAACAACACAATACTGTATAGCAATTATCCTTCAATCAAAAATAACTAAATTTTTTTTTTAATTAACAAAAAAGAGTAGGGAACTAGTTAAAGTCTGGGACATCCAGCCAAAGGACTATAATGCAGCTACAGAAGAGAATGAGGAAATTCTTTTCTGATCTAGAGGGTCTTGAAGATATTCTTATAAGGGGAAAAAGCAAAGGGAAAGTGTGAGGGTGAGTGGGACAGATTATATATACACGATTGCTTGTATATACGCAGAGTATCACTGGAAGGATTCTCAGGGAACTAATTATACTCATTCCTGGGAGTGGGGGATGGTGCTGGGTGGCTTGGGACAAGGATGGTAAGGAAACTCACTGTACACCCTTCTGTAACTTCTGGGTTTTAAAATATATGAAACTTTTACCTACGGAAAATTGGAAGTGAAATAAAAATAAAACCATCAAAGTCATGCATACATCTTGCATGTTCATTTCTCTGATGCACAAATTATTTGAAATGTAATAAAACTAGAGAAATTAGAGGAGAAAAGTAAAAACTATTAAAGGACCTTGAAGAAATGACTCTTTAAGAATTGGGCTCATTTAGCTCCAGAAAGAAGAGGCCTGAGGAAGATTTATAACCTTTAATAACAAGTCCTGAAATATTCATAAGTAAGTTGAGGGCACAAAAAGTTGCTGCTCTCCTGCACTGGCTGTTAACAGCAAAGTTTTGAATGAGAAAAATATAGAAATCCCAAAGTGAGAAACCATATCATCACTTACAGATTATCTAAAGGGAAAAAAAAGTTTTGGATTCCCTCAGCCAGAGGCCCAAAGTGGGTTAGCGAGTGTAGGACAGGAACAGGGAAAGTGGTAAGAAACTCTCCACTCAAGAGAGCTGTGATCCCCACTCACTCTAATGCAGGGATGAATCTCCTCCCTGAATTTTAGGAGAAGCTGCCAGGGAATGGGTCAGAGGACAGGGTGGGCTTGGGTCTGGCACTTGGGGAGACCTAGAGGGAAGGAGAAAGCTGGTGAACGGTTTTGATGGCAGCTTCGGGAGTGTGATGCTGAGCTGGGAATGGGCTGTGCATCTGATTTCTCAGGGTAAAGGATACCTGAGCGCTTTGCAGGGATTAGCTGTGGGCCACATCTGAGAGGAGGGGTGCACTGTAGCCTTGTCAAATCTTACACAAGAGGACCAACCAGGAGAGTAGGGATTCCAGCTGTAGGCCAGTGGGGAAAGGCTACCAGTGGGGGTTGCAAGACGGCAGATCTCAGGGATGGGAACCTTGGTAAGGGTGAGAAGTAGGCATGTGCTATTGTCAGAGTACGCAAAGCCAGTGGCCAAAGAAGAACTGTCCCCCTGCTTTCCTGGCCTATCCTGCCCCTCTCTTAGCTGGTTGGGGTTGGTGTGAGTGACCAGGAGTACAAAAGGAGGTCAGCAGAAGCCTCTTCCACTCCCTTCCCTTGGGGCTGCCAGCCTCAAATCACAGGCCTCAAGAAGCAGAAAGGGGAGGAGCAGTATGGTCTTCAAGTCAAAATCCAAGAATTGATTTTCAACATGGTCTGGATACCTTCTCTTTACTGATTTGGAGTGAGAGGGGACCACAGCTCTCTTAATCATTTTAGGATGGCTTGTTATTCCAGAATGAGTAGAAAATTCTTGGGGCCTGAGTTTTCATCAAGTGGCAGTGTGCTCAGTCATTTTAGTTGTGTCTGATTCTTTGTGACCCCATGGACTATAGCCCACCAGGCTCCTCTGTCCATGGGATTCTCCAGGCAAGAGTACTGAAGTGGGTTGCCATTTCCTTCTCCAGGGGATCTTCCTGACCCAGGAATCGAACCCAAGTGTCCTGCACTGCAGGAGGATTCTTAACCTGACTAAGCCACCTGGAAACCCCCAAGTGGCAGAGGAATAAGTTTACTAGGAGACAAGATTTGAGGAGACAGAAGTTTTAAAGGAGAGATAAGCATAAGATTAAGATTTGGTTTTCTTCCATGGGACAAGTATTTATTGTATTGGTGAGATTTATTTTCATAAAATCTACAGAAATTAACATAAATTACAGTCAGAGATAGTGAGGCAGATTGGACACCATAGAGAACTTTCTCACTCCAAAATTTACAAGATATGAACTTGTTTACTATGGGAGATTGTGGTATCTTTGCACTTTTTTTTTTTTTAGACACTTTACTAGTACTGTTTTCTTTCTTTTCTACAATTTTATTTTGAAGCAAGTTTTTTAAATGCTATGGAGTACTATTTCAAGCAACCACAAAGGAAGTCTATAGAATTTTCCTTACCTAAAGTTTTCTCATGATTAGTTCAGAATAATCCATAGATTTCACTAAACAATAGTTTCAATCAGTTGAGTCTAGTGGCTGGCTCAGAAATAAAGGCAAGAAGCAGCAGTATAGGGGTCACAAAAAGGGGGGGGGGCAAAAAAATCAAAGCTTTAAAATTAAAAAAAAGTGAAAGAACAGAAGGAAGGAAGGAAGGGACAGAGGGAGGAAAAAAGGGAGGAAGGAAAGAAAGAAAGAAAGAGAGAGAGAAAAATGGGTTCTACACAGTAAAATATAGATTGTGAGCACTCTGACTCCTTAATTTCACTTTGATGGTTGGCGTTACTTCATAAGACAGTTCGATTTACACTCTTGGTTTAAAATATTAATTAAGCTCTTCTGACTCCATAATTCTGGGCCTTTAACACACAGTCATTGTTCAGTTTTCCCTGTTATACATTAGAATGTACAGACACTATGATTTTATTTAGTTAATTTCAAGATTAAAGATTTCCTTAATTGTAGTCTTCTGTTATTTCTTTGTAGTTGCTAAAACTGCATGCTTTATAGCTCAAGGGAAAACTTGTACTATTTGAGTCCCTGTTAAAAGTAAACCATGGGTTTCCGCTTCCAGGAAGACAGAATAGACATGCTTCTCTCTATTCCTCCCACTGGGTACAGTTAAGACCCCAGCATTGTGTATACAGCAAACCTAAGAAGACTCTGAAAGGTGGACACATGCGGGCAAACCAGCTAAGGAGTCTGGGACCCTAGATATGATGCAGGGGTCAGCTCCCTGGGTTTCCTTCTTGCCTCATATATTCTGGACTAGGCACTAAAGAAGTCAGCAGTTGGAGATACCAATGGGCACAGACCAAAAAAAAAAAAAAAAAGCACAAAAGCTGACTGTCTCTAACCATTGGTCCAGGAATGGGGAAGTGTAGCAAAACAGAAAACCTTCGATCAATAACTTCTCTGCTCCAGCCAAAAACTGTGGGAAAAAAGCTGTGATCCTCACCCCCTCCCACAATAGTCTCAACAGAGTGGAGAGCCTAGACATCCACTCTTATCAGCCTGTGATGAGATGCCTGACTCCTGTGCCAAAATGATGCCCAAGAGGGCCAAGTAGGGGGTAAGGACTCTCCCCACTGCCCAGAAGTATCGAGGCCACTACCCCCAGTGGTGTCGGTGGAGGTCACGCGGAGGGCAGTAGGAGGTGCTCCTACCTCTCCCGGGCAGGGATGCGTGGAGGCCTAGTAGAGGGCACAACTCCCACCTCTGCCCAGCAGTAATGAGGACTGTCAATAGAGGCCAAGAGGGAAGCCTGGATGTCTACTCCCCTGGGTAGTAAAAAGGCAATTCTCCCTCCATCCGTGCCAGAGAGGAGTCACAGGCCCCTAAACTAGACACTTAAATAAGATCCAGAGTCTCATCCAAAGCCTAGGTTTTAATTTTAAAAATCACTTTCTCCTTTATCTTTAATAGAAAATCACTTCCAGTGAAAATCAAGATCCAGTAAGATTTCAAATCGAATAATAAAAGACAATCAACAGATACCAACATTGAAATGACACAGCTGTTAGACTTATTTGACATGATTTTTAAAGGAGCCATCATAAAAATGCTTCAGTGAGCAATTATGAAAATGCTTAAAACAAAAAATAGAAACTCTCTGCAATGAAATAGAAAATGTGAAAATGAACCAAATGGAAATTTAGAAATGAAAAATACAATAGCCAACAACAGCCAAACTCTATGGATAAATTCAACAGCAGAATGGAGGGGACAGGGGGAAGAATCAATGAACCTGAAGATCAATCAATAAGGAAATATCTATTCTGAACAATAGAGGAAAAATAGACTGGGCAAAAAAGGAAAAAGAACAGAGCCTTAAGGACCTAATGTAGAACTATATGTAAAAATCTAATATTTCTGTTAGCAGTGTTCCGGAAGAGGAGGAAAAAAAAAGATTAAAAAAAGATAAAAACTTCCCAAATTTGGTAAAAGACGTAAGTCTGTAGATTCAAGAAGCTGAATGAAGCTCAAATAGAATCTCCAAAGAAATCTATACCAAGACACATCATCACCAAACTTGTGAAGCAAAGGAAAAACCTTGAAAACAACCCAAGAGGAACAAAACCTAACCTACAGTGAGTGGAAAAACAACTCCAATTTCCATTTTTTTCCGATGGAAATCAAAACTTTTAGCTCACAAGATCCACCCACTATGAAATATAATTTTATTCTACAAAGTGTTTCTTCATTGCCAGCTCTACCATATGACCCAGCAATTACCCTTCCGGGCATTTATCCCAGAGAAATGATAACTTGTGCTCACATAATAACCTGTACATAAATGTTTATAACAGCTTCATTTGTAAAAGCCCCACTCTGGAAGCAACTCAGATGTCCTTTGACAGGTAAATAACCAACTGTGGTATGACCATACCATGGACTACCACTCAGCAATAATAAAGGTACAAACTAGTCATTCACGCAACAACCTGGATGAATCTCCAGGAAGTTATGCTGAGTGCAAAAGCCAGCCCTGAAATGTCATGTACTGTGTAATTACATTACATGAAGTATTATTTTTTTCTTTTGATGTGGACCATTTTTAAAGTCTTTATTCAATTTGTTACCACATTGCTTTCCTTTCATGTTTTGGTTTTTCAGCCCTGAGGCATGTAGGATCTTAGCTCCCTGACCAGGGATTGAACCCACATCCCCTGCACTGGAAGATGAAGTCTTAACCACTGGACCACCAGGGAAGTCCCTATATGACATTTTGAAATGATGAAGGTATGCAAGTGGAAAACATAGCAATTGTCAGGTATTAATGAAGGGGTAGTCATAGGAGGAAAGTGGATTTGGCTATAAAAGGGCCATATGAGGAATTCTTGTGGATATGGAATGTTCTGTCCCTTGACAGACTGTATCCAGCCTCCTGGCTGTGATATTGCATTACAGTTTTGCAAGATGTTACCTTTGGGGGAAACTTGGTAAGGGGTACCTGTGTGTGTGCTGCGTGCTAAGTCACTTCAGTCGTGTCCAACTCTGTGACCCTATAGACTGTAGCCCACCAGGCTCCTCTGTCCATGGGATTCTCCAGGCAAGAATGCTGGAGTGGGTTGCCATGCCTTCCTTCAGGGGATCTTCCCGACCCAGGGGTCAAACCCACATCTTTTATGTCTCCTGCATTGGCAAGTGGGTTCTTTATTACTAATGCCAACTGGGAAGACCCAAAGGGTATATAGCATCTCTCAATATTATTTCCTGTAACTGCACATAAATCTTCAATTATCTCAAATAAAAAGTTTAGTTAAAATCAAAATATTGTATTATGTGTATGGGCTCCTCAAATTCTAGCAGGCTGTGTGCCCACTTTAACAGAGATTACTTCTGGGGAGATGGATGTGTTCCTTTGAGGGTCATGAGGTGGTGAAGACAGGACTCTTTCCATTTTATTTCCTTATGACTGTTTGAAAATAAATTTCTGAACATGAACATGTATTACTTTTCTAATGGAAGGAAACAAGTTAATAAAATTAAAAAAAAATAAACCACATTCACTTATGATTACTTAAAGAGAATCTTTTCTGCACTTCCCCATGTTTAAAAAAAAGTTTCTTGGCACAAGCAACCCTGGTATTTTGGAAATACATTGGGTTCAGTTTTTTAGAGAGGGGAATCTTCAATTTAGCTTTTCTAAAGAGAAACTCACCCCAAAACCTCTAGCTCCCAAGATTATGAAATATAATTTTTATTCCACAAAGAGTTTCTCAGATCTCTCAACACAATCTCTTACAAAAAGTGTCAAAGGTGGTTGGATATATGGTACTTAGTCACTCAGTTGTGTCTGACTCTTTGTGACCCCCATGGACTGTAGCCCGCCAAGCTCCTCTGTTCATCAGATTCTCCAGGCAAGAATAGGGATCAAACCCAGGTCTCCTGCATTGAAGGCAGATTCTTTACCATCTGAATCACACATCTTCTGAATATCTGTAGAGACGCTCACATGAGAATATTATTAGGAAGCTCAAGAAAACGTCTTTAAATGGATAGAGACAAACTCTCACCTGCTGGAACTACTTACAGCCACATGGTATCTTAACACATTCCTTCCCCATAGATTCAGAATTTGACAGTTGAACACTTGAGGGTAGTCAGTGACTAAAAAGCTGATCCTGGAAAACTTGGGCATCACCAGAGGATACTTAAACCATGACAAGTACACATTTTAGATGGTGATGTCCTTTGATGACCCAGGAGAAATGAAGAGCTAGATTAAACCAAGAATATTCTCCTACTGCTTTATTCCAATGAACTCCAAGTAGTAACTAAATTTACTGGTTACTGAACATTGACTATGTGCCAGACACTGTCCTACTAGCTCTTAATTCTCCCCAAAGGTAAGGTAAAAGTCATATGAGACTTCAAGATAATAGAGGAAACAAAGACTTAAAAAGATGAACTAACTTGCCAAGATCACAAGATGGTGAGCCCAAGGTGGGATTTGAACCCAGGCCAGTCTGATGCTAGAGCTCACATTCTTCATCGTGTTCTCCAAAGCCACCCCTCATGCCAGCACAACAGGACTTCAGGAGGTATGCTGTTATATCACTGATGTAATGTGTCATCAAAAATCCTTCAGTCTTTTCTTTCCTAGGAATGTAACCAGCCTGGACAGCAATCTCCTCAAAGAGGAAACCAGACTCCTGTTATTCCTCATTTTCTTTGGCTGTGCTCCACTTAGGAACATATGTGTTGTGTGTGTTCAGTTGCTAAGTTATGTCCAACTCTTTGTGACCCCATGAACTTCAGCATGCCAGGTCTCCCTGTCCTTCACTATCTCCCAGAGTTTGTGCAAATTCATGTCCATTGAGTCAGTGATTCCCCAAATCATAGAATGTTAGAGCTTGTAAAGGCCCTAGAGACCCTGGTACGAAATCTATAAGCATAACATAATGTTTCCCTTACAAGCTTACGGTAGGAGCTAATGTCAGAGAGGAAACTGACAGCCTCAAGACCATGCTGGCAGCTAATCATAAGCAAGACATACACGCAGACACACACCCAGACACCAAGGGAGACTGTAATTGAATGTAGGGTTTTGGAGAAAACTCTGCCATGGAGTAACATTCAGCAACAACTTTAACCACCAGATCCTTCCTCATACCTCTCTTTGTATGGTGGATCTTATTTCATTTGAATGTCAAAGGGGAAAATGCTCTGTTACTCATGCTTTACTATTTAACAAGTACTTTTCTACACATCTTCTTAATCATTACAGTAGACACAGCTTTTAGCCAGAGAAAATGGTGTTTTCATGACACACAAGTCAACCAAGGTGAGTGAGATGGTGACTTGCTTGAGGTAACAGTGTCACCAAATAGGAACCAATGACCCAAAGTTACCTCTTTCTCCAGTTTTTTAGATTGCTTCCAATATACCCTTTGTTCCTAATATCTGATTGTGGAAACTTAGATATTTTTAAATTAATGTTTTTCTTACTATAAAAGTGATAAATGTTTATGGTAGAAAATCTAGAGAACCAAATAAGGCAAAAGAAAAGTTACATCTAATTACATTATCCAAAGATATTGTCACAATTTTGTGTACATCTTTCCAGTCATTTATCCATGCCTATATATGCTAAAACAAAACAAAGACAAAATAGAGTCATGGGGCATGTGTTAAGACCTTTCCTTCTTTTTAGCAGAGATAAATCACTATTATGTAGCTAACATTTTTTCATGTATTTCATTATTCGTCCACATCACATTCAAAAGAGTCATCATATTCTATTGTATGAATGCACCATAGCCTAACTAGTTAATATCCTATTGTTAAATAATTGTTTGTAGCTTGGGGTTTTTTGTTTTTGTATTCTGCAATTACTATCAATGCTGGGGTGATCACCCCTGTAGCTAAATCTTTGCACACATCTGTGATAATTTTCTTTGAATTAATTCCTAGAACTGGATTTTACTGGTCAAAAGGCTTGCAAAATACTAAAGTTTTAAGGTGCATTTAGATAGTAAGAAAAAGGTAAGGTTAATTTGACATGGGATTTGTTTTAGCAAATTTTTGTAGTATCTCTGAGTTTTCACTAATTGCAATGTCTGTGGATTTTATTGCTAATTTTCTAAGTCAGACAACAGAAGATTCATATGACTGTTCCTATTGTTTCACTCTTTAGTGAGTACTCTTAAAAATTTAGATCTGTTGAAGAAGAAAACCAGAACCAAGGTATGCAGAGATCCAGTGTATGATGTACAGACCCTTGGTGACCCCAATGATCACATCTCTAGAGTTCATGTCTTTGTGTAACCCCCTCTCATTGAGTGCAGGCTCCCAACCAGTATAGCATAGTAAGGGGATGTCATACATGTGACTATGTTATGTTATAAGAGATTCCCTCTCAGCAAACTGGAGTTAGAGATGCTCCTTGTGGGCTTCATCAAGTAAATGGCCCCTTGTAGCTGCCAACAGCAATGTTAGCTCTGGGACCTTAGGATGGTCCCAGTTGACAACTAGCATGGGGCTTCCCAGAAGGTGCTCGTGGCAAAGAACCTACCTCCCAATGCAGGAGATGTAAGAGATGTGGGTTCAATCCCTAGGTCTAGAAGATCCCCTGGAGGAGGGCATGGCAACCTGTTAGGTAGTTAGAATAGGAAAAAGGAGTCGAGAATGGCAGTGGCTAAAAGACAAGGAGGGAAAAGCCTGTGAAAATAGAACAAAGGAAGGTCCGAGGACAGGAGTGAGGACCTCAGGTAAAACAAACAGCACTCCTGGCTAGTCCAATTTACATGGGGCAGGCCCAGGGGAAGGGAAAAAAAAACATATAAAAAGAAGAGCCAAAGGGCTGGGGGTCTCTCTCCCCCGCATGCTCTCTGTCTCTCTCTCTCCTCTTCACGTCTTTTGGGGTAGCATGCCCTCATGCCTCAAGGATGTATTTTCCTTTTATTCTGTAAATAAAACTGAGCTGTAACACTGATCTGTCCGAGAGCTATGACATGGTCTGTCTGAGAGCCGAGAGGTATAACACGGTCTGTCCTAGAGCCGAGAGGTATAACACGACCTGTCTGAGAGCTGTGAGACGCCGAGGGCTTTAATGTCTGTTGCTTCAAATTTTTGTTGAGATGAGACAGAACCGAGATTTCACACTCCCCTGACAAACCCACTCCAGTGTTCCAAGAATCCCATGGATAGGGAAGCTTGGCAGGCCACAGTCCTTGGAGTCACAAAGAGTCAGACATGACTGAAGTGACTCAGCCCACGACAACTAGCAAAAAGCTGGGCCCTCAGTCATACAGCCATAAGGAATTGATTCTGCCAACATCCTGTGTGAACTTTGAGGTGGATGCTCCCCCAGTCAAGTCTCTAAATGAAAACATAGCTCAGTCAACACCTTGATTGCAGCCATTTGAGACTGAACAAGAATCCAGCTAAGTCATGCTTGGGCTCCTGACCCAAAGTAACTAGAGAAAATAAATGTATATTGTTTTATGCCACTAAATTTGTGGTAAAAAAAAAAAAAAAAAATGGCAACTAACCTACCTTCTTGTGCCGAAAGCAGTGAGCTTACCTGACTCTGGCTTTCCCTCCTTCAGCCCATCCTTGGCCTGGCCCTGCATTCCCTCCAGATTGGCCTTCCTCCCATGGGTGCAGCATACCTGTATGATCTCGTCCTTCTCCCTCTCCCCAAACTCTGCTCTGCACCAGAGAGGCTGACCCGGCAGCAGGCACTCGCCAGGCTCCCAGACCAGCTGCCTTGGAGCTGGGAGAGGCCTGTGGGGGAGCTGGCCCGAGACTGGGGGGCAGAAGGCCCTGTTGTCTCTGTCCCCTTGGTGGCACCCACTCCCAGGACAGCCTCTCTCTCAGGTGGCCTCCGCTCCTGGGCTCTGGGAACTGTCACCTCCTGTCTTTGTCTCCTGGTACTGTCAGCGGCTCCCACCTGTTGCTAATTTCTGGTTTCTTTTTTCTTCTGTTTGGCTTCTTAGAGCCTCCAGCACCTGTGGAAACCACTTGTCTGCATTACGTTCCCTTTGCTGTAAACGCTTGAAGTGGTTTCTCTTCTATGGACACCCTGGTGATGCAGTGCCCACAGCCCTGAGCCTGTGCCTCATTCCGCTCCGTACCTGAAATGTCAGCATGGCACCTGGATAATGTCAGCGCCATGGACACCGCGCATGTGTTGTTTCAGGAAATGACGGCGCTCTGTGAGCACTGGTGTGCTTCTCACCAGGGGCCCTTGCCAGGTGAGTGGAACATGGGTGAGTGGGACAGGGCACCTGTCCCCAGGCCTGCACAATCCAGGGGCAGGAAACAGATAAACAGCTAGTTAGATCCAGGTGCTAACTACCACAAGAGAGGTATATTCAAAGTGTGAGGGAGCGGGGGGTCAGGCGGTGGAGGCGGTGGGAGAGGGAGGAGGAAGGGCCTTCTTCAGAGGGAACAGCCTGTGTGAAGGCATGGACGCCTGAGAGACTCCAGTGGACTCTGTTCTGAGTGAATGTAGTCATGGAGTCTGGCTCTCATGTGTGCTTTTCCTTAGTAACAAATTCTTTACCCCCAAATTATCATGTAGGATTCTACCAATCTACAGATACACTTTTCAGCTCCTACTGCAGGAAGTAGCCTCATGTTGTCAGTCTATGGTGCTTTCTTCTTTCTTCCCAGGCTTCTTCCTAAAATATTTTCAAGACTAAAGGACAACTGTGTGACAGGGTCTGTGACACTCAGCAGTCCCCCAGGGAGAGGTCTCGAAGGCAGGCAGCTTGATGCAGTCTCAGTAGAAGGCAACAAGCGTGGCCACATGGGGTGCTAGCAGGATGGTTGTGCATGAATGGCAGACCCACCACTTATTAGCTGTGTGACCTGTCTGAGCCTCTTTCTTTATGGGTATAATACCTACCCAGGGGAATGGAGGAATTATCTTATAAAGCATATTTATGGCTTACTGTGTGCTAGGCACCATGCTAGAGTTTATTATTCATTATATCACTTAATCCTCAAATAATCCTATGAATGAGGTACTACTATTAGCTCTAATTTAGAGATTTGAAAACACTGAGGCTCAGAGAAGTAATTTGTCCAAGGTCACACAGCAGTGATAGGCAGAAGTCAAAGTCCATGCCCTTAACCATTCCCTTTCTGGCTACCCCACGGCAAAGCATTGGCCCTGGGGTCTGGTTTGAAAGCCTCAGGGAATTTCTGTTCCCTCCCTTTCCTGCTGGTAGAGATGAGGAAGCTGAGTTCCTGTCCTCAGGCCCTATCCACTAGTACTAGAAACAGAAAAAGAGAAGTCATCAAGTCTATTGTTTGCCAATTCCCTCTGAGCGTTAGAGATGGGTGTTTTTAGGTGAGATGGGTGTTTTTAGGAAACCTCCAAAGGTTTTAGGGTGTTTTTAGAAACCTCCAAAGCCAAGGAAAGCCAAAGAATCCTCCCAAGTGAGGAAGAAACTCACACCCTCGTTGAAGACGAGGGTGGGAACCAGCAGCAGTGCGGCGTTTTGTATGAAATTCTCATACCAGAGGAGCACCTTGTTATGGAAGTTTTACAGACATTACAGGCGAGGCTGGAGCCCCGGCCTCGTGAGGGGGCAGAACCGCTGCAGGATGGCCTCCTGCCCGCCCCTCCTCCAGCGCCCCGGCCTCCCACAGACAAGATCAAGTTCAGGGGAGGCACAGCCAGGGGCAGGCCGAAGCTTGGTAGGATCCCAGCTAAGCGATTCAAACCCTTCCCCGAGGGGCTTAGGGCGTGGTGCGTTAGCAGCTTTCTTTTTTCCTTCGCTGGGCTTTAGCTCTCCAGCAAGAGCGTTGGGACACAGAGCCAGCTGCCAGGATACCTCCGCGCTCACATCAAAGACGAAGGCTGGGCCTGTCTGCACAAGTGCTTGCCGGCCGGCCTGAGCACACGTCTCTCACACACATGCTCTCTCTCTCTCACACACACACACACTCTCTCTCAAGGACATCCCACACATAAAATACACACACTGAGACAAACTACACATAATACACACACACATTCAGACAAACCACACATAATACACACCACGCACATATATACAACTTGTATTAATAACACACACCACACACCTCTATACCCCAGATAGCCCATATACCACACCTCACACCTTTGTATCACATGTGTACACCACACACATAAAGACACCACACACCAGATATTATACATACATACCACATACATATAGCCATACACTGTACAGAACACACATACCAAACTTCACACCCTTCATCTCATATGTATGTATCACACACATATATATACCACTTGTATTAATACTACTCGTATTAATACCTCAGACAGCACATATACCACACCTCACACCTTCGTATCACATGTGTACACCACACACATTAATACACCACACACCAGATATACATACCACATACAGCCCACACAACCTACAGAACACACATACCAAACCTCACACCCTTCATCTCATATGTATGCCCCCCCACACATATATGATCCACACAGCACACCTCACATACATAAAGGCAACACACACATTACCAGCACACTCATATCACACATCACCCCTTACATCATGCATGTTTACACACCACACACTTACACTTCACACACATATATACAGGACACTTGCATCATACTTACTGTGTACACACTACCTCAGATTCTCAGAGTACACAACACCATACACTATAAGCATCACACCCACACTGCAAACGTACCACATGTAAACACACACACACTATAGCACACACATGCCAAACTTTACACTCTCACACCACATATACCCACACCATATCACTTTCACACACACACCACCGCTAGATATACCCATCACACCAGAGCACACAGACACAACACTACAGTCATGTCACACACATAGAAACACATAGCACACACATCACACTCATCCCATATATTCTGTGTAGACACACACACACACACACACACACACACACACACAGAGTTTTGAGTTCATTCACATCTCTGCTGCAGCCCCAACCCAACAGTACCCAATCATTCTGAGGAAAAGCCACAGACAGCCCCTCCAGGGGTTCTTTTCTCTTCCTGGCATCATTAGAGCCTCCTTGCTGGATAAATTAATTACAGAGTTGGAGAAACAGAAATTCAACTCCCACCCACCGTCCCCCTGAAGTATCAACATTGTCGATCTATTTCTGAACTTCAAAATCCAAGGTGTGACGCGCCTCGTTGCTGCGCAGGCCGCGCTCTGGCAGCGAGCTGGGCTCCCGCTTTCATGTGGTGAGCGGCTCCGCGCTCCTCTCAGCGCTCGCCTGGCGCGTGTCAGCGCGGAGGGAGCGGGCGTGGGTGAAGCCCGAGTCAGGGGCACGCCCGGCCGTGCGGCTGCAGGGGGCGCGGGGCGCCAGGGGAAGTGGTGGCAGTCCCAGGGCAGATAAAGAATCCGTCCTGTGGGCTGCATGTACTGTTTGGTCAGAGGGGAGGATTTTGTCTGCCCCGGAAACCAAAGGATCAAAGCATTATTGTAACCATGCTGTTTAGGCTTTGGGGGTGATCTTTAGGACTGTTCAATTTTTGCAATCATATGCAACAGGATGGCCACTCCTGACCGCGGTGTTATCTTGTCGGATTCACGTCATCTACATGTTCAGGACACCGGTCTCATTCAGTAGGTCTGCTGCCTGGAGGTACTTCATTCTCGCTGAAAGGCCATCTGAACTGCATAAACCTATGCGCTACTAAATCCACCTGTTTTAGCAGATGAGACACGGGTCAGGTGGTTGGGACCAACACACTGCCTTCCTCTGTCAGCCAATGCAGCGCCACGGGGGGACCAAAGGCCTCTCTCCGAGGGCCCTGAGGGCTGGGATGGCACCGCTGCGCATCCGCCTTCTTTTTTCCTGGGCGCCCTTACTATGCTCTCTGGGCCAATACTTTTCCGAGAGACACTCCCAACCTCCCTGGGTCTGGTCTCCCGGAAGAACCAGGGAGAGCAGCTGAGGGAAAGCGTCCCTTTCTCTACAGCTCTGCAGGGTGCGCGAGGTGGGAGGCAAAAAAGGTTGAGCCAGGGTGGGAGGATGGGGCTGACAGGGGTAACTGTCTGTTATCTTTGGTTCAGCACTTCAAAGGCAATTAGCTTTCCTTGGGGGCCAGGGCAGGACACCACCACCATCTAGATAACGCTTAAAGCAGCAGCTTCTGCGTGTGCCACAAGCATGAGGTGGGTGGTCATGGCAACCTTTAGGCTGTTGAAGGAACTCTGAAGTGGTGGGAGTGGATGTGCAGAGGAGGGACTCGGTGGCAGTGTTATTTTGGTGGGTGAAAGACTCAGAGAGCTCTGCTGGATCCATCCTGGGGTCCTCAGGGATGGTAAAATTCTGGGTAAAATTCGAGTCAGGGGAGATGCAGTCGTTTGCTCAGTACCTTTCATTCCCCTGAGACCAGGTCCTTCCCTGATAAGCCATTTTCATTTCAAGTCGGCTTTTCCCCAGCCCATCTCCGTCGGCATTGATATACAGTTTTGGTCTAATTGCCAGCTACTTGACATGTGGCCATGAACACAGGGAGTCAGGGGCCCCACGGGAGAGGAGGCAGCCAGATGAGTATTCCAGGGTGAAGCCAGCCAGATGGCTCTTGAATGTCTCGTGAAGGAGCCCGGCCAGAAGCCCCGTGGAAGGTTCTTGCCCTGCAGCCTCATCTGTGGTCACATTTCTGAATGCCGCCGCCCAGGAATTGTAGGGTGGGCTGAATAATCCTGCTTCCTGAGGGCGTGTGTGGACCACACATCCCCTGATTTCAAGGAAAAACTCAGGAAATACGTGGTCCGAGGAGAAAGGAGCCTCAATAGGGTTTTTGTTGTTGTTATTTTGCAAGGATCTTGAAGTGAATACCCACAAACTGCCCACGCGATGAATAGCCCCATTCATCTCCCCGGGCAGCGAGGCCAGAACCCGGCCTGCTGGGGGAGGCTCCACGGCCACTTTTCCTGACGTGGGTCTGGTAGTGTGAGCCCGAGGGGACGAGCAGATACCAGGAGCTCCTGCCCTCTCATCCCTGCCCTAACATTGTCTCTTCTGGGCCTGGGGCCATTTGCTTGGTTATTTCCCCCTCAGTTTCTCCATCCATAAAATAGGGATAATGGTGTTTACTTACTTGCCTCATGAGTTTTATGGGAATTAATTACTGTTTGTAAAGTGCTTTGAAGATGAAAAGTGCGAGGTGGCATCATCATTATTGTGAAATATCTTCCACTGCTCCTGGCCAGGTTCTTCCTGACTCCAGAGAACATTTCAACCTGGGTTCTAAATGAGACCCTCATAGGGGCCCACGTGAACAGGTGTGTGTGTACACAGCTGGGTAGCTGGAGGCAGAGAAACCACTGTCACCCAGGAAAGGTATTTCCCATTTATGGGAGTGTTCAGGGGATCTGGCCAGGAGAAGGGGCAGTGCCTAGTGGCCCCAGGACACAGTCCCCTACCACGTAGATGAGTCAGCAGTAGCAGAGCCATCTCCACTTCAACCGTGTGCTCTTCATGTGTATACCACATAACGAAGCCTTCTCTACTAAAATTTTTTTCTTTACTCTTGTGGTACCAGGAACATAATAGGTTGGATATATAAAATCTGTGCTACCGTGATGTTCTCCAAGGTGAAGTGAAACTACCAAAGTGCCTTCCATGAGGGGCCACAGAAAACAAAGTCTCAGAATTTCAGTCTCCTAAAGAGTATCCCTCTTCTCCAGTGAGTATGATCTCACTTTCTGGAATATATGGGCCAGAAAACAAAGTTCTGTGACACTGCCTTTGATTTGGGTTCCAGTAGTGTCTTTTTGGCGCTAGTGGGTAAAGAACCTGCTTGCCAATGCAGGAGACATTGAGACGCAGGTTCGATCCTGGGGTTGGGAAGATACCTTGTAGAAGGGAATGACGACTCACTCCAGTATTCTTACCTGGAGAATCCCATGGACAGAGGAGTCTGGCGGGCTATGGTCCATGGGGTCACACGGAGTCAGCCACAACTGATGTGTCCCTTGGCTGATGGTGTGAGTGTATTCTCATTTTCTTGATCTGTATCTGGCTCAACAACGGTATGGATAGCCTGTTATACTTAGTAGTGGGGCTAAGCATGAGAAGACACCTGGGGCAAGATTACTAAAGAAGGGTCTAAACAGGGGAAAAAAATCTATTGCATTAGAGTCTACATCTGACCCTGTGGGTGATTTATTCCCAAGTTCTAAGTTTCCAATGTAGCATATACAGAATAGATGTCAATCTAATTTTGCTCCAAAATAAAAATAGGCAACATTGCAAATTTCAGAAGATGCCATATGTGATTATGCTGTTTGTTTATATAATAATCAAGGTACTTCTTTTCCTTGTAATTATATGGAAGAGGCCAGGAGGTAACTATGCAAATTACCCTGAAGGGCAGGTGGGGAACAAGCCAACTCAAATTACTTATCCAAATGGAGGGTACAAAGTCTTCCCGTTTCATAGCAGATTGTGTTCTTGAAATGGGGGTTGAACAATCTAAATGCTGTAAGTTAAATGTGATTTTTAAATAGAAACAATGGTATAATGAGAAATTATGTCCCCGCTTACAGGTGTAATGGCCAATTTGGTTTCTTTATTACAAAAGTAATTCATGTTCATTACTTTAAAAATTAAATAAGAAAAAAGAAAAGATACTGTCCATTTAAAGTATCCATAGTTTTCTGTCTAGAGGTAACCACTGCTAATGTCTGAGTACCATTGTTCTTCTAGAACATGGATGTTTATTTTTTTAAAAAGAATGATACCGAAATAAGATTTAGCAACCTTTTTAATACACTCATTATAACATGTTCCACAATAGTAAAATGTTTTGGTATGAATTGGTATAACTAACAAATTAGGATAAAACATATTATCATATGCGTCCTGGTCCTCTCTGTATAATTTTTTTCTGACAGGTTCTGAGCCCATATTTCTCAAATGCAAAATTCATTTTATTATTGTTATTATCATTAATTTATTAGAGTTTTTAAATGCAAACATACTTTCCAAATATTTTTCAGTTTGTCCTTTTTCACTTACAATTTTGCTTACAGCATTTCCTTTTATTTTGACTTGAGAGAAGTGTTTGAATTTTGTATAATCATACCTATAAATCTTTTCCTAATGATTTTTGTCTTGATTTTATGCTTTATAACTTCCTATACTCCAAAATTATGTAAATATTCACCAGCAGCTGAGCCTGAAAGTATATGAATGCTTAGTTCTTCTGAAATTACTTATGTACGTCTTATAAGGATATTAGAAATACTTGGTTATATTTGGTAGAAAGAGTTCCAGGAATGTCTTTCTGTTTTGCTATTTTTCATCATTTCCATTTTTCTTTCCTTTCTTCCCTTTTTAAAATTGTTTCCTGAGTAGGCAAAAGCAGAGTTCAAGTTATTTAGCTCTCTGTGACCTTTCTAAGGCTTTCATTTCATTAGCACTCCTACCTTCCTTTTTTATAGCAATAATGTTATACAGTTGTGTCTGTCTTGAAGCAGTATACCCCAGTCCCCATTTGTAGAGAACTGTCACCTCCTAATCCCTCCGTATGTTGTTTGCATCATGTCAATGTACCCTTGAAGTCTCTTTCAGTAGTCAAACTGGAACCTTGACTTGAATCCTGAGTTGGTAAAGCAAAATAAAATTTCTACTCCTGGCCACACTTAGTGCTGCAGTGATCCTTTTCATTCAGAGTACTCCTCTGTCCCCAGCTGTAGAGTCCAGTCTTGGCCCCTCCTTCCCGGCTGGGCGATATAGAGCATGTTCATTTACTCTCTCTGAACCTCAGTTTCCTCATCTGTAAAATGGGGATTAATAATAACCTTCTTTGGCTACTTCACAACATTACTGTAAGGATTAAAAGAGATCACGATTGTAAAAGTGCTTAGTAAGCTGTAAAACAATATATAAACACAAGGTATTATTATTTTCCTTTTATTTGACATTGTAAGGGATTATGATGTGTGACTATAAAATAATAAGAATCATTTTTTTAAAAGTAAGATGCCAGACTATAAACACCCAAATAAATACAATCCTTTCAGTAGGCCTTGTGAGAAACTTCAAATTAACTTGTTCGTTGTCATCTGTGCTCAGAACATGTTTTTTAACTTCCCTCGTTTTGGGGATGGTCGCAGACATTCACCCTTGGTGGGATAGTCTGTCTTATTTACCTACTTCACCTTCCTCTCTGCGCCCTGCCCCCCACCCCCAACCTTTTCCTTGAAACAGCTGCTCAGAAGACCTGTTGAGGGTAGAGGCAAGTACACTGAAGATTTCAGGGAAGGAAGATACATGGAAGGTAGGATGAGATTGAAATGGGCTCCCAGGAAGTCTTCTGGGATTCATCTCAGGAAGGGGACTGGCTTGAACACATGTATATGCTGTTTGCTGTAGGTCTGCCTTTAGGGAACAGGCAAGTATACCGTGGATAGGAATCATCAGAAAGCGAATCTCACTCTCTTCAATAGCATCTGTAGAACTGTAGAAGCTGCACTGGACTTGAGGTAGACACGCCTGAATTTTGGTTCTGGTCCTGAAATAAATTGTTGAATAGCTGAGTGATGTCAGGCACTGGGTTTTCATTTCCTTATTCTTACAGTAAGGACATGGATGGTCTTTAAGTTCCCTTTCACCCTCAAAACACTAGGCTTCTAATGGCCTTCCTTGTGATGGTTTTATGGAGGTTCAGACCATCTCCTAGTTCTGCAACTTTTATTTGA
Source organism: Cervus canadensis (assembly GCF_019320065.1). Taxonomy (NCBI): domain Eukaryota; kingdom Metazoa; phylum Chordata; class Mammalia; order Artiodactyla; family Cervidae; genus Cervus; species Cervus canadensis. The sequence goes on from NC_057404.1 coordinate 46,541,049, forward strand.
CATTATAAGGGATTATAAGTTGTTTAGCAACTGAGCTCTAAGTTCAGTTCAGTCACTCAGTTGTTTCCGACTCTTTGCGAGGGCAAGAGTTTAACCTAAACAACTGGGCAAGTTGTTTAGCCTATCTACATCTCCATTTCTTCATCTCTAAAATGGGGAAAGTAAAATAAATAAATAGGGACATGTCTACTTTATAGAACTTTTTCATGAGAATTAATTAGAAAAGTACAACTAAAAGCATTTGGCACAGAGTAAATGTTCAATAAACATTAAATGTAATTTCATTCTCTTCATTTTACTATTTTATTGGAGTGGAATCTACTCTAAATATCTTAAACTTAATCTTTAAATCTTACTATTACACTTATTATTATAGACTTGTTATGGACTGAACATGTTCCCCCCAAATTCATATGCTAAAATCCCAACTCCCAGAGAACGGATACTTGTATATATATGGCTGAGTCCCTTTGCTGTCCACCTGAAACTGTCACAACATTGTTAATCAGTTGCACTCCAATACAAAATAAAAAGTTAAGAAAAAAAAAAAAAAAAAACCCACCCCAGCTTCTGATTTGATGGTATTTAGAGGCAGGGCCTTGGAGAGGTAATAGGTTTAGATATGGTCATGAGGGTGGGACCCCATTGATTAGATTAGTGTCCTTAAAGAGGAAACTGAAATTCCAATACTTTGGTTACCTGGTGCAAAGAACTGACTCATTTGAAAAGACCCTGATGCTGGGAAAGATTGAGGGCAGGAGGAGAAGGGGATGACAGAGGATGAGATGGTTGGATATCATCACTGACGCAATGGACATGAGTTTGAGTAAACTCCAGGAGTTGGTGATGGACAGCGAGGCCTGGTGTGCTGCAGTCCATAGGGTCGCAAAGAGTTGGACACAACTGAGCGACTGAACTGAACTGAGACTTCCCTCTCTCTACCATGTGAATCAAGATAAAAAAAGAAGGTGCCCATCTACAAGCCAGGAAGAGGAATCTCACCTGTAACCAAATTGGCTGGCACCTTGATCTTGGACTTTCCAATCTCCAAAAATGTGGGAATATTGTTTAAGTAATGAAGTCTATGGTATTTCATTCTAGAAGCCAGAACTAATGCACTTCTAAACTGAAATTTATTTTCCATCCCCCTTATTTCTGCCACTCTGGGCAGTGGTAGCTGCTGACTTAACGTTCAACAGCAGTTTGAGTGATCCACTCTTTGCCAGGTAGCTATCAAATAGCACCGGTACCTTCAGACTAATCTCTGGCCTCAGGTTGAGCGGCAGTAAATATGCTAGCATGAATAGTATAGTCTCCCTGAAACTCCTTCTTGGTTTCACCTTTTCAGTCACAGTGGGTTTTCCTCTTTTAAAAAAGTGACTTAAACAACACAAACTTATCCTCTTCAGGTCTAGAGATTGGAAGTCTGGAATCATTCTCACTGGGCTAACGTCAAGGTTTCACACGGCTGGTTTCTGAGGCTCTGAGAGGATATGCCATTTCTTTGCATTTTTCAGCTCCTGGTGGCTGCCTGTGTTCCTTGACAGCTTCTTCCACCTTCAAAGTACGTCACTCCAGCCTCTACTTTCCTCATCACATTGCCTCCTACAGTGACCCTGAGTCTTCCTGTGTCTCTCATAGAAAGACCCCTGTGATTACACTGAGCCCACCTAGATAATCTTGTTTTCTAATATGATTATCCAAAAAAAAGACAAAGAACTAGGGCTCCCAGGAGAATTGGCTGATTCTAGGACTGAGACATGAAGTACACAAAATGGGCTGGGAAGATTTTTGCAGTGCTCAGAAAGCTCAAAGGATATAAACATATCAGAGAGACGTAGGAGCCAATCTGAAAAAGCACTCAGGAGCAAAAACTGCAACAATGTGAACAATTAAATAGATAATGTCATATTGGATTATAATTCAAAATTTACAATAAATATCCTTGAGTCCATTCTGATGCAAATAAATGACTAAACAAGAAAATAAATGAAGAAGAAACAAATCTTCTGTACAGAAAAATTCCCAATAATTTGTGTAGATTCTCCTACTTCAAGGACTTCCCTGGTGGCTCAGACGGTAAAGCGTCTGTCTACAGTGTGGGAGACCCAGGTTCAATCCCTGTGTCAGGAAGATCCCCTGGAGAAGGAAATGGCAACCCACTCCAGTACTCTTGCCTGGAAAATCCCATGGACGGAGGAGCCTGGTAGGCTGCAGTCCATGGGGTTGCTATGAGTCGGACACGGCTGAGTAACTTCACTTTCACTTTTCTCCTACTTCAAGACGGTGAAGCTTGACTCACCTCTTGAGTGAGCTGTGCTTAGTGACTTCCTTACAAAAACAAGAGTAAGAAAAGAGGGGGAAGGAAATTTTATTGTGAAGAAATCTGGCAAACACTTCTTCTACCAGGTGATCAAGTTTATCATTACCAGTGATAAGTCCTGTTGAAGCATGTACTTCTGACATCATGTGATGAAAATGGGACTTCACCTCCATGATCTTCTTCCCTCAAATGCATTTTCCTAACCTCACCATGAAAAAGAAAAAATCAGAAAAATCAAAGTACCAGGACATCCTACAAAATACCCGACCACTATTCCTTTGATGTCAAGGTCATAGAGGGGTAAAAAAAAGACCAGCCTGAGAATCTGTCATAGTCAAAAAGAAAACAAGAGACATGAAAACTAAATGTAATGCGACATTCTGAAGGGAGTCCCAAACCAGAAAAAGGACATTAGGGAAAAATTAGTGAAATGTGAATAGAGTATGAAGTTTAGTAACTAGTAATCTATCAGTGTTATTTGACTAGTTGTGACAAAGCTACCATAGTAATGTAAGATGTTAGCAACAGAGGAAATGGGTGAAGAATATATGGAAATTCTCTGTACCATCTGTGCAACTTTTCTGTAAATGATTCTAAAGTGAAATATTTATTTAAATTTTAAAATGTATTGAAAATATTAACCACATAAGATATAGTATAAACAAACATTTACAGATTGGCCCCAATTTCTTGTAACTTGTATTTGAGTGTTTGTTTCCAAGGCAAACCATTCAATATCACGGTAATTCAAGTCTATGCCCCGACCAGTAACGCTAAAGAAGCTGAAGTTGAACAGTTCTGTGAAGACCTACAAGACCTTCTAGAACTAACACCAAAAAAAGATGTCATTATGGGGGACTGGAATGCAAAAGTAGGAAGTCAAGAAACACATGGAGTAACAGGCAAATTTGGCCTTGGAGTACAGAATAAAGTAGGGCAAAGACTAATAGAGTTCTGCCAAGAGAACGCACTGGTCATAGCAAATACCCTCTTCCAATAACAGAAGAGAAGATTCTACACATGGACATCACCAGATGATCGACACCAAAATCAGACTGATTATATTCCTTGCAGCTAAAAGATGGAGAAACTCTATACAGTCAGTAAAAACAAGACTGGGAGCTGACTGTGGCTCAGATCATGAACTCCTTATCGCCAAATTCAGACTGAAATTGAAGAAAGTGGAGAAAACCACTAGACCATTCAGGTATGACCTAAATCAAATCCCTTATGACTATACAGTGGAAGTGGGAAACAGATTTAAGGGGCTAGATCTGATAGACAGAGTGTCTGATGAACTATGGATGGAGGTTCGTGACATTGTACAGGAGACAGGAATCAAGACTATCCCCAAGAAAAAAGAAATGCAAAAAAGCAAAATGGCTGTCTGAGGAGGCCTTACAAATAGCTGTGAAAAGACGGGAAGTGAAAAGCAAAGGGGAAAAGGAACAGAGTTCCAAAGACTAGCAAGGAGAGATAAGAAAGCCTTCCTCAGTGATCAATGCAGAGAAATAGAGGAAAACAACAGAATGGGAAAGACTAGAGATCTCTTCAAGAAAATCAGAGATACCAAGGGAATATTTCATGCAAAGATGGGCTCAATAAAGGACAGAAATGGTACAGACCTAACAGAAGCAGAAGATACTAAGAAGAGGTGGCAAGAATACACAGAAGAACTGTACAGAAAAGATTTTCACAACCCAGATAATCACGATGGTGTGATCACTCACCTAGAGCTAGACATTCTGGAATGTGAAGTCAAGTGGGACTTAGGAAGCATCACTACGAACAAAGCTGGTGGAGGTGATAGAATTCCAGCTGAGCTATTTCAAATCCTGAAAGATGACGCTGTGCAAGTGCTGCACTCAATATGCCAGCAAATTTGGAAAACTCAGCAGTGGCCCAGGACTGGAAAAGGTCAGTTTTCATTCCAATCCCAAAGAAAGGCAATGCCAAAGAATGCTCAAACTACCACACAATTGCACTCATCTCACACGCTAGTGAAGTAATGCTTAAAATTCTCCAAGCCAGGCTTCAACAATATGTGAACTGTGAACTTCCAGATGTTCAAGCTGGTTTTAGAAAAGGCAGAGGAACCAGAGATCAAATTGCCAACATCTGCTGGGTCATTGAAAAGCAAGAGAGTTCCAGAAAAACATCTATTTCTGCTTTATTGACTATGCCAAAGCCTTTGACTGTGTGGATCACAATAAACTGTGGAAAATTCTGAAAGAAATGGGAATACCAGTCCACCTGACCTGCCTCTTGAGAAACCTGTATGCAGGTCAGGAAGCAACAGTTAGAACTGGACATGGAACAACAGACTGGTTCCAAATAGGAAAAGGAGTACATCAAGGCTGTATACTGTCACCCTGCTTGTTTAACTTATATGCAGAGTACATCATGAGAAACCCTGGGCTGGAGGAAGCACAAGCGGGAATCAAGATTGCTAGAAGAAATATCAATAACCTCAGATACGCAGATGACACCACCCTTATGGCAGAAAGCGAAGAAGGACTAAAGAGCCTTTTGATGAAAGTGAAAGAGGAGAGTGAAAAAGTTGGCTTAAAGCTTAACATTCAGAAAACTAAGATCATGGGATCTGGTCCCATCACTTCATGGCAAATAGATGGGGAAACAATGGAAACAGTGACAGACTTTATGTTTTTGGGCTCCAAAATCACTGCAGATGGTGACTGAAGCCATGAAATTAAAAGATGCTTGCTCCTTGAAAGAAAAGCTATGACCAACCTAGACAGCATATTAAAAAGCAGAGATATTACTTTGCCAACAAAGGTCCATCTAGTCAAGGCTCTGGTTTTTCCAGTAGTCATGTATGGATATGAGAGTTGGACTATCAAGAAAGCTGAGTGCTGAAGAATTGATGCTTTTGAACTGTGGTGTTAGACAAGACTCTTGAGAGTCCCTTGGACTGCAAGGAGATCCAACCAGTCCTTCCTAAAGGAGATTAGTCCTGGGTGTTCATTGGAAGGACTGATGTTGAAGCTGAAACTCCAATACTTTGGCCACCTGATGCAAAGAGCTGACTCATTTGAAAAGACCCTGATGCTGGGAAAGATTGAGGGCAGGAGGAGAAGGGGACGACAGAGGATGAGATGGTTGGATGGCATCATCGATTCAATGGACATGGGTTTGGGTGGACTCCAGGAGTTGGTGATGGACCAAGAGGCCTGGCGTGCTGCGGTTCATGGAGTCGCAAACAGTCGGGCACAACTGAGTGACTAACCTGAACTGAACCAGAGGAAAACCAAGTATGTATGTGTGTACACTTAGAGGCATGACTTCTTCTCCTTTATGCTTCTCTGTATTTCTCAAATGCTGTATTTTACAACAAATAGATATTACTTAAACCATTTTAAAATCTATGCTCAAATAAATAGGAGACCATGTAATGGAGCAGTGGGGAAAGGGAGATGGGCCGATCCTGGAGGACAGTCTGTTCTTTCTCAGACCAGTGTCTTTCCTCTGACTCAGGAGATGATGATTTCTGGGAACAGACTGAGAAGCCTGAACAAGAGCTGAATCCCTGAGTCTCTGTGATCATCACTTCTGAGTCTCAGTGAAAGACTGGTCCCATCTTTCATTTTGCTAAATTAAGAAAACTTAGTTGAAGTGACTCAAGCAAGGCCACGTAGCTGGTTAGCATGTGGAGCCCTCCAGATGTTTTATTTGGGCTAGGCAGTGTTTCAAAATCATTCGACTGTGAATACCTTTCGGTGAGTATGTCTTCTCTGCTTTGATGCTCACCGGCTCATTTCACCTGGTGTTTCTTTAACTGCCTGGCCCCTGGAGGCATTTATTTGGGATCTGTGGCTTAGTAAAGTGGCAGAAATGAGAGTTACATACAGGCTTAGGAGTTCTGAGATACAATGGTAAAAGGCGACTTTTTTTAATTTAAGGAGGGAAGAAAAGGGAAGTCCTTGTCCCTGTTGGTTACTTTCTGAGTAGAGACAGAGTAAATCAAGGCTCTATGTGTGTTATCCTCTCACGAACAGAGCCCCAGGAGTTGTGCAGCCATATGCAGCCGCTCTGACTCTCTATCTGTATCATACTGTAAAAATAGTGTATTTAAGTAATGTTCCTCAATGTCCTGTTTTAATAACATGTGGTTTTGAGTCACATCTCAATTCAGAATCCTTCTCAAAGGGAATCCTCTCATACTGTTGGTTGGAATGTAAATTCATATAGCCACAATGGAGAGCAATATGGAGGTTCCTTAACAAACTAAAAATAGAGCTACCGTATGACCAGGCAATCCCACTCCTGGGCATGTATCCAGAGAAAACCATAATTTGAAAAGATACATGCACCTCAGTGCTCACTGCAGCATTGTTTACAATAGCCAGGACATGGAAACAACATAAATGTCCATCAACAGATGAATGGGTAAAGAAGATATGGTATATCTATACAGTGGAATATTATTCAGCCATAAAAAAGGACAAACTAATGCCATTTGCAGGCATGGATGGACCTATAGACTATCATACTGAGTGAAGTAAGTCAGATGGAGAAAAACAAATATAAAATGATATTGCTTATATGTGGAGTCTAAAAAAATGATGCAATGAACTTATTTACAAAACAGAGTCACATATCTAGAAAACAAACTTATGGTTACCAGAGGGGAAAAGTGGGAGGGATTAATTGGGAGATTGAGATTAACACATACACACTGCTGCTGCTGCTGCTAAGTCGCTTCAGTCATGTCCAACTCTGTGCCACCCCATAGCTGGCAGCCCATCAGGCTCCTCCGTCTCTGGGATTCTCCAGGCAAGAATACTGGAGTGGGTCACCATTTCCTTCTCCAATGCATGCATGCATGCTTCAGTTGTGTCCGACTCTGTGCGACCCTATGGACAGCAGCCCACCAGGCTCCTCTGTCCACAGGATTCTCCAGGCAAGAATACGGGAGTGGGGTGCCATTACATATACACACTACTATGTATAAAATAACTAATAAGAGCCTACTGTATAGCACAGGGAACTCTGCTCAATACTCTGTAATGACCAAATGGGAAAGGAATCTAAAAAAGAGTGGATATTCTTTGGCCACCTGATCTGAAGAGCTTACTCATTAGAAGAGACCCCGATGCTGGGAAAGATTGAAGGCAGGAGGAGAAGGGGAAGACAGAGGGAAAGTTAGTTGGATGGCATCACTGACTCAATGGACATGAGTTTGAGAAAGCTCTGGGAGATGGTGGTGGACAGGGAAGCCTGGCATTCTGCAGACCACAGGGTGGCAAATAGTCGGACACGACTGAGCAACTGAACAACAATAACATAACTGATCCACTTTGTTGTACAGCAGAACTAACACAACACTGTAAATCAATTATCCTCCAGTACACATTAATTTTAAAAAAAGCAACAAAATCCTTCTCAGTCAACATCATCATCATGGCCTCATAATATTTATTGAACTACATCCCAGACTCCATGTTATCTCATTTATTTCTTATACTGGCACTAACCAGAAGTTCTAATGTTATACCTGTTTTATAGATGAGAAAATGGAGACTTGGAAAAGTAATTTTCCCACAATCAGGCTGTGGGGCAGGGATCTGAATCCAGCCAGTCTGACTCTTACGCCCAACTTCTTAACTGCCAAACTATGTACAACTTCTCACAAAACTTCTTCCCTTTCACCCAGGGCAGTGCAATATTTGGGTCCCTCAGTAGTTAGGAACCCTTTCTGAGGTGCAATACGTTTATGAAGATATTGGAGTTAAGTATTTTGCCTCATTTATAAATAACTGCTATTTTAGCCTACATGGCTCATTGATTTTTCTGAACAAATTATTACATATAATTTTGAATATTATTATGAATAATTTCCTCACTCGTTTACTTAGGTGAAAGTAACTATATTATGATCTCTTCTTTTTTCTCTGTGCTAGATTTTGCTTTTCACATTGCATTATTTTCTTGATTATTTTCAATAAATGCAGTATTTCAGTATTTGCTGAGCATACTTTTCTGTGTAATGGTTTAAAGTTTCTTGTCATTGTACTTGTCTCTTTTTTCAAAATAATTGAGGCAGATATTTTTAACTTTGAGGACTCACAAATTTTTGGCTATGTGGATGCTAATTTATATTAAAAATCTATCAACTGGTCTTTCTACTTTATCTCCTCCTGCAATGGGCTGCAAAAGCAAGTGGATTTGCAAAGAGAACATATTGGAACACAGATGGCTTTTTGGTCTCTCTCAGGGAAGTCAAGAGCTTGGGGAAAACTAGAGAATTATAGTATTTGAAGGGAGAAAAAGGAGTTGTGTCCAAGCAAAGTGCCAAAGCTGTTGGATTTGGTACCTAATGCAGCAAGCCTGCAAAGATTTCCTTGGGTCAGAGTCAAGGCAAGAATCCCTCTGATGGCTGCATTTATGCCATCTTTTGAATATGCAGGACAAATGCTGCTACCACAAATGTAGCTTTGCCTCTCAAGTTCACAAAATATGAAGACCTTTCCTCAGCGAACACATCCCCCATGAATGAGCTATACATATTCCACAACTAGGAACTCTCAAATCTGCATCTCCTGATGAGATTCCTTTCAAAGACCCAGCCCTGTGTCCAGCTGTTCACTGTGCCTTCACTTGGATCCCTTATCCAGACCTCAAATTCTTCCAATGCTAAGCTCATCATCACCATCTCACCCCCACCCACATAATAGTAACAACCACAACAGTCACAACCACAACTCAATTCCACCTCATGTATTTCCCATTTGAGGCCTAGAAAAGCTACCCACCCAAATTAGCACCTTTCTTCAATCTACCAATCCAGCTGATTATCAACTCATAAGGATACTATTTTCTGAATATCCCTCGCATCCATCTGTCTCTCATTGCAAGGGTCATCTGTATGCCTGTCCTCTCTGTGTTGACTGGGGATGCCTTGACACAGTGTCTAACTTACAGCTAAGACATTTAAGACATGGCCCCTACAGCTAAGACATGGTCCCTAACACCATCACCCAGGTAGTGACCTACAAAATGTTTGTTGTGAGAAAGAAGGAGAAATTAACACATTTGATGCAGAGTTATTACTTTGGGAAATGAGCTCATTTTTGGTCATTTGAATCCAAAGTGGAGCAATTTTTGTTTCCTTTTGTTGTGACCCTCCCATTTAGAGCTTTGAGAGACTTTTGGAGTTTTTCTTGGATTCATCTGAAAAAAATTTCCCCAAACTTTGCGACTGTGTGAAAGATAAATTTTAAGCACATGCATTTATTTTTAAAGCACATTAATCATATGTGCTTCTTGAAAAGGCCATTTTATCTAGCTCCTCTGACTCCAGGCCTTTAGGTGTGGTGTTTCTCTTACAACTTTCATCAGCCAGTTCCGAGAAGGAATTAAGCCCTAATTGCTGGAAGAGATACCACTTGCCCATACCGAACTAACTTCTCTTCTCTTGCACCTTCCAGAATAACACAAGCTCTCTGCCATTCTTGGGAGAACTGAGAATATAGTCACTCAAGTCATGTTCTGTTTCGTGGTTCACAGGAGGAACCCCATGGAGAAAAGCTTCAGGGTCTCAAAAGAAGCCTTAGAAGAAGTTTTCCACAGTCTGACCAGAGACTGTGTTTCTCTGAATAGTGGGTCAGTCTCCTCTTTCCCAGGCTAGCTCATCCACCCTCTACCTCCTGTCCCAGAGAGCAAGAAAGCCCCACTAGCCATGGATAGAATGGTAGCAAAATATTCTCCTCATTCTTTATCTTCTAAGTCCTCTTTAAACACTCAACCAATATTTAGCCTCAGAGTTGGAAAACTCTTCTGCTAGGAACTAGGCTGGCATGAAAAGAATAACCATCATCAAAAGCTGTGTTTTCTTTTGCTTCTCTTTGGGGACAAATAGTTAAGAATAAGAACTGTGATGGCAGACTTGAAAGTAGTCCCCAGCCTTGACAATTGGCCTCTTTTCAAAGACCTTCCCTTGACCTCTGTTCCCTAGGAAAAGGAAGGTGGCTAACAGGAATATTACAAGGTTCCACTGATGAGATGTCTCTCCAACCAAGCTATGTATGATGACAACTAGTGGGTGGAAAAACTTCCCTCAAACCAGGACTGGCTATCTGCCTTCCAGACTACTTCACTGCATGCCAAAAGGTTATCTATGAGGAACTAGGAAAGGAAGTGTATTTGAAAACATCACTGGGACTTGTATACAACATCTTGAGGTGTTTGATCCTTTTATGAACTGATGACAGCTTTTTGCCATTGAAGTCTATGTGAGAGTTGCCAGCCAAGCAAAAGGAGGAAGCAGGGCCAGCCTGTTTGTCCAAAGAACTCCTGAGAGTTGTTTAGATCACAAGACATGAGGTGGCCAGAGAGAGGGAATAGCCCAGAATCCCAAGAAAAGCTTAGGCAGCTAGCTGCATCAGCAGTTTCAATAAGACCCGTCTGGCCATTTGAATGTTTCCCTTTGACTGTGGTGTCCTTTTAATTTCCAGAATCATCTTCATTCATTCAAGGATCCATGCCAATGGTCACTCCCAGAGCACTCAGAGAGGCATGGAAGAGCTGAGAAATATTAATAATCACCACAGTGCCCTGATCAGTGAATGCACTTAATCAGGCCGTCACCAGGCAAGCTCACTGAATATCACAGAGCAAATTCATTTGAGTTTTTTAATGGCCATGACAGTTGCTTAATTGGGACAGTAACTCTGCTTAATTGGCACTCTTTTATTCCTACTAGAGCCAGGGTGTCTTTCTCCAGCTCCAGGTGGGTCTGTATACACTTCCCGAGGTTCTCAGTATTTCCATGAAATATGCCTGATGCCAGCTATTCTCCAGCTCCTTCCCATGCAGGGAAGTGCTCTGGGTTATGACTTGTGCTGGAGACTCTGTTACTGATATTAGATTAACAAGCCATGGGTGGGGGGCCCTTAGCTTACAAAGGAATATGTCATACTCAGGCTCAGTACTGACTCTAGTAAATCTAATAGATACTTATAAATCAATAACAATGCAAAGCTATTAGAATGGCGAAAAGAACTTTTTCCCACACTTCACATTAACCACTCCTTTCTCAGTCTTGGTCTCTACCTTGTCCTCATTGCTCCCTTTTCATAACCGGCTCATCTTTCCAACACAGGCTTTATATTTTCTCCTGCAGTTCAGCTCACAGCTCAGGCTGTATATAATACGCAGTTCTTTCCCACACTTCTCTTTAGCTCCTTCCAGAAATCGACCTTGTGTCACTGTTCTTGATTGGGTTACATGCTCATTAGTGACCCATTTTATAGGAGATATATGGACACTGATGTAAACACACACATGCTTTTCATTGATGTCTCCTGCTCCTGTTGTCACCATGCAGTGCCAGACCATATCGTGGCCGGAGAATTCCTTTTGTGCTATAAGTTCTGTCATCATAAGAGAACGAATAGAGACTCTGCAGGAAAGGCAGTCTTGTTAGGTGGTCACAGTGGTTTGGGGCTGAGGCGGTCTCCTCAAGAGTAACCATGGACCTCTGCCACGGTCAAGCCACTGGCCTTCGTTTCCTTTAGCCTTCTCGCTCACCAAAAGATTTTCCTGTCCAGTTATAAAGTGCAAGTTGTTTTCCAAAGGGCATACTCTATGGATCAGCACCTGTGGGAAATGAGCTGGAGTGCATCCCAACAAAGACTTCAGCCAACCCCATAGTTACGTAGAGATTTTATCACACCTCTGGAAGTCTGAGGTCTTCTGCTAGGGTTTAGTAGATGTTCTGTGAGAACCAATCCACATGTCAATGTATTTTTTATGTATTTTGTGGGAGAAGGTAAGCTCCACATCTCAGTCCTCCACCATCCTAATGCAATCTATTCACCAAGTAGATTTTCAAAAAAATTTTTCGTACGGTGAAATTGATGAAGCATCTCTTTCACATAAAAAACATAGCCTTAAAAATGGAATCTGTTGAGAACAAGATGGCGGAAGAGTAAGTGGACAGAGAGTACATCTCTCTCCACAGATACATCAAGAATACATCTTCAGACACAGAAGTGCTCGCAGAACACCAGCCGAGAGAGGACAGGAGTACCCGACCAGTGGAAAAGAAATACATAGACCCACACAGAACTCGGGATCAAGCCCTGAGCCTTTGGAGTGGAAGCACTGACTCCAAGACCCTAGACTACCAGAGAACTAACCCTGGGGGTATCAAACAGTGAGAACTCAGACAAAGGAAGCCACTGGAATACAAGACCTGGCATCAGCCAACCACCAGTAGCACCCTGTGCAGGACACCTCATCGAAACAACAAACAAAACAAAAGCACAGACCCAATCATCAGCAGACAGGGTTACCTCCTCACTCAGCCTTTCCCATCAGAGGAAAAGCAAAGAAACAAACAAAAACTCAGCACAAATCTCACCCTATATGAAGCTCACACAAACCACTGGACCAACCTTGGGAAGGCAGAAACCAAAAAGGAGAAAGAATTCAACCTTAAAGCCTGGGAAAAGAAGACCTCAAACACAATAAGTTTAAAAAACAAATAATGAAAAGGCAGAGAAATACTATACAAATGAAGGAACAAACTAGAAACACAGATGTCCAAATAAATGAAGAGGAAACAGGCAAACTACCTGGAAAAGAATTCAGAATAATGATGGTAAAGATGATCAAAAACCTTGAAAACAAAATGGAGAAAATGCAAGAATCAACTAAGACCTAGAAGAATTAAAGAATAAATATGCAGAGACAAACAACACAATTACTGAAGTTAAAAATATTGTAGAAGGAATCAATAGCAGAATATCTGAAGCAGAAGAATGAATCAGTAAGCTGAAAGATAAAATGGTGGAAATAACTTCTGAAGAGCAGAATAAAGTAAAAAGAATGAAAAGAACTGAGAATAGTCTCAGAGACCGCTGGGACAATATCAAATGCACCAACATTTGAATTATAGGGGTCCTAGAAGAAGAAGAGAAAAAGAAAGAGTATGAGAAAATTTTTCAAGAGATTACAGTTGAAAATTTCCCCAACATGGAAAAGGAAATAGTCAATCAACTCCAAGAGGCACAAAGAATCCCATACAGGATAAACCCAAGGAGAAACACACCAAGACACATACTAATCAAACTAACAAAGACTAAACACAAAGAAAGAATATTAAAAGGAGCAAGGAGAAGCAACAAGTAACATACAAGGGAAACCCCACACACTTAACAGCTGATCTTTCAACAGAAATTCTGCAGGCCAGAAGGGAATGGCAGGATATATTTAAAGTACTGAAAGGGAAAAATCTACAATCAGGATTACTGTACCTGGCAAGGATCTCATTCAAAATTGATGGAGAAATAAAAAGCTTTTCAGACAAGCAAAAGTTAAGAGAATTCAGTACCACCAAACCAGCTTTACAACAAATGTTAAATGAACTTATATAGTTAAGAAATACAAGAGAAGAAAAAAGATCTACAAAATCAACTCCAAACAATTAAGAAATACAATAGGAACATATATATCAATAATTACTTTAAATGTAAATGGATTAAATGTGCCAACCAAAAGACACAGACTGGCTGAATGGATACAAAAAAAGACCCGTATGTATGCTGTCTACAAGAAACCCACTTCAGACCTAAAGACACATATAGACTGAAAGGATGGGAAAAATATATCCCATGCAAATGGGAAGCAAAAGAAAGCTGGAGTAGCAATCCTCATGTCAAACAAAATAGACCTTAAAATAAAGAAGAATACAAGAGATAAGGATGGACACTACATAATGATCAAGGGATCAATCCAAGAGGAAGACATAACAATTGTAAATATCTATGCACCCAACATAGGAGCACCTCGATACATAAGACAAATTCAGACATAAAAGGAGAAATTGACAGTAACTCAATAATAGTAGGAGACTTTAACACTCCACTAACACCAATGGACAGATCATCAAAACAGAAAATTAATAAGGAAACACAAGTTTTAAATGATAAATTAGATGAGATGAATCTCATTGATATCTTTAGGACACTCCAACCAAATACAGAAGAATACACCTTCTTCTCAAGTGCACATGGAACATTCTCCAGGATAGACCATATCTTGGGTCACAAATCAAACCTCAGTAAACTTAAGAAAATGTATTAAGCATCTTCTCTGACCACAATGCTATGAGACTACATATCAGTTACAAGAAAAAAACTGTAAGAAACACAAACACGTGGAAACAACATGTTTCTAAATAACCAATAGATTACTGAAGAAATCAAAAGGGAAATAAAAAAATTTCTAGAAGTAAATGGCAATGAAAACACGACAACTCAAAACCTATGGGATGCAGCAAAAGCAGTTCTAAGAGGGAAGCTTATAGCAATACAATCCCACCTCAAGAAACAAGAAAAACATCAAACAGAAAACCTAACTTTACAGCTAAAACAACTGGCAAAAGAAGAACAAAAGAAACTCCAAAATTAGTAGAAGGAAAGAAACCATAAAGATCTGAGCAGAAATAAATGAAAAAGAAATGAAAGAAGCAATAGTAAAGATTAATAAAACTAAAAGCTGGTTCTTTGAGAAGATAAACAATTGATAAACCTTTAGCCAGACTCATCAAGAATGAAAGAGAGAGGAATCAAATCAACAAAATTAGAAATGAAAAAGGAGTGGTTACAACAGACAACGCAGACATGCAAAGGATTTTAAGAGACTATTATGAGAAACCATATGGCAATAAAATGGAGATAACCTGGAAGAAATGTACAGATTCTTAGAAAAGTTCAATCTTCCAAGACTGAACCAGGAAGAAATAAAAATTATGAACAACCCAATTACTGAAATTGAAGCTGTGATCAAAAATCTCCCAAAAAACAAAAGCCCAGGACCAGATGGCTTCCCAGGAGAATTCTACTGAACATTTAGAGACGAGCTACTGCCTATCCTTCTAAAACTCTTTCAAAAAATTGCAGAGGAACACTTCCAAACCCATTCTACAAGGTCACAATCACCCTGATACCAAAACCAGACAAAGACAACACAAAAAAAGAAAACTACAGGCTAATATCACTGATGAACATAGATGCAAAAATCCTCAAAAA
Source organism: Cervus canadensis (assembly GCF_019320065.1). Lineage (NCBI taxonomy): Eukaryota > Metazoa > Chordata > Mammalia > Artiodactyla > Cervidae > Cervus > Cervus canadensis. Next base: position 46,556,427 of record NC_057404.1, read on the forward strand.
AATTTTAGCAAATAGAATTCAGCAACGTATCAAAAAGCTCATACATCATGATCAAGTTGGGTTTATTCCAGGAATGCAAAGATTCTTCAATATACACAAATCAATCAATGTGATACATGATATTAGCAAATTGAAAGATAAAACCATGATAATCTCAATAGATGCAGAAAAAGCCTTTGAAAAAATTCAGTACCCATTTATGATTAAAACTTCAAAAAATGGGCATAGAAGGAACCTACCTCAACATAGTAAAGGCCATATATGATAAGTCTATAGCAAACATTATTCTCAATGGTGAAAAACTGAAAGCATTCCCAAGATCAGAAACAAGACAAGGGTGTCTACTTTCACCACTATTATTCAACATAGTTCTGGAAGTCTTAGCTACAGTAATCAGAGAAGAAAAAGAAATGAAAGGAATCAAGATTGGAAAAGAAGAGTAAGGCTCTCACTGTTCGCAGATGGAATGATACTGTACATGCTGCTGCTGCTGCTAAGTCACTTCAGTCGTGTCTGACTCTGTGGGACCCCATAGACGGCAGCCCACCAGGCTCCCCTGGCCCTGGGATTCTCCAGGCAAGAACACTGGAGTGGGGTGCCATTTCCTTCTCCAACGCATGAAAGGGATACTGTACATAGAAAACCCTAAAGATAGTATCAGAAAATTACTGGAGCTAATCAGCAAATTTAGCAAAGTTGAAGGATACAAAATCAATACACAGAAATCACTTGCATTTCTACATACTAACAATGAAAAGTCAGAAAGAGAAATTAAGGAATCAATCCCATTCACCACTGCAACAAAAAGAATTAAATATGTAGGAATAAACTTACCTAAGGAGACAAAAGAACTGTACACAGAAAATTATAAGGCACTGATGAAAGAAATCAAAGACAGCATAAACAGATGGAGAGATATTCCATGTTCCTGGGCAGGAAGAATCCATACTGTAAAAATAACTCTACTACCAAATGCAATCTACAGATTCAATGCAATCCCTATCAAATTACCAATGGTATTTTTCACAGAACTAGAACAAAAAAATTCCACAATTCATATGGAAACACAAAAGACCCTGAATAGCCAAAGCAGTCTTGAGAAAGAAGAATGGAGCTGGAGGAATCAACCTTCCTGACTTCAGATTATACTACAAAGCTACAGTCATCAAGACAGTATGGTACTGGCATAAAAACAGAAATACAGACCAATGGAACAAAATAAAAAGCCCAGAAGTAAACCCATGCTCCTATGGGTACCTTGTTTTTGACAAAGGAGGCAAGAATATACAATGGGGCAAAGACAGACTCTTCAATAAATGGTGCTGGGAAAACTGGACAGCTACATGTAAAAGAATGAAATTAGAACACCTCCTAACACCATACACAAAGATAAACTCAAAATGGATTAAAGACCTAAATGTAAGGCCAGAAACCCTAGAACTCTTAGAGGAAAACATAGGCAGAACACTTGATGACATAAATCAAAACAAGATCCTCTATGACCCACCTCCTAGAGTAACAGAAATAAAAACAAAAGTAAACAAGTGGGACCTGATTAAACTTAAAAAGCTTTTGCACAGCAAAGGAAACTATAAGCAAGGTAAAAAGACAACCCTCAGAATGGGAGAAAATAATAGCAAATGAAACAACTGACAATTAATTTCCAAAATATATAAGCAGCTCATACAACTCAATACCAGAAAAACAAACAAACCAATCAAAGAGTGTGAAAAAGACCTATACAGACATTTCTCCAAAAAAGATATACAGATGGCTAACAAACACATGAAAAGATGCTCAACATCGCTAGTTATTAGAGAAATGCAAATCAAAACCTCAATGAGATATCACCTCACGCCAGTCAGAATGGCCATCATCAAAAAGTTTACAAACAGCAAAGGATGAGGATGTGGAGAGAATGTGGAGAAAGGGAATGCTTTTGCACTGTTGGTGGGAATGTAAATTGATACAGCCACTATGGAAAAAGGTATGTAGATTCCTTTAAAAACTAGGAATAAAACCAGCATATAACCCAGCAATCCCACTCGTAGGCATATACCCTGAGGAAACCAAAATTGGAAAAGAGTATCCCATTGTTCATTGAGGCACTATTTACAATAGCTAGAACATGGAAGCAACCTAGATGTCCACTGACAGATGGATAAAGAAGTTCTGGTACATATACACCATGGAATATTACTCAGTCATAAAAAGGAACACATTTGAGTCAGTTCTGATGAGGTGGATGCACCACCTATCATACAGAGTGAAGTGAGTTAGAAAGATAAAGATAAATATTGCACTCAAATCCACATATACAGAATTCAGAAAAATGGTACTGAAGAATTTATTTAGAGGGCAGCAATGGAGAATCAGACATAGAGAATAGACTTATGGACACATGGGGAGAGGGGAAGAGAGGGTGAGATGTATGGAAAGAGTAACATGGAAACGTACATTCCCATGTGTAAAATAGACAGCCAACAGGAATTGGCTGCATGGCTCAGGAAACGCAAACAGGGGCTCTGCACCAACCTAGAGGGGTGGGATGGGGAGGGAGATGGGAGGGAGGTTCAAAAGGGAGGGGATATGTGTATACCTGTGGCTGATTCTTGTTGAGGTTTGACAGAAAACAACAGAATTCTGTAAAGCAATTATCCTCCAATAAAAAGAAAAAAGAGAAAACCAATAGCTTAAAAATCAAATTGTAACAGTCATACTCATGTTACAGAGAGCCAAACAACAACACAGTTAATAAACAGTTTTTCTACAGGTTTACAGTCCATCCTGCATTCACAATTGGGAGAAGAGAGTCATGAATTCTACACGTTCAAGTCCATGTTGCAACCACCTGACCACATTCAACAGGCATAGGGTTTCTTAGAAAAGCCAGATTTCCTCCCAAAACAACTCTTGGGTTTTTTTGTTGTTGTTGTTGTTTTTTTTAAAAGACTTAATTATTTCTTTTGCTTCATTCAAGAGGCCTCCAATTATGTTTGTTTTTTTTAATAAGTTTGACTCATTTTCATATTAAATTGCTTGATCATTTCTTTTAAGTTTGTAAGGAGTTTCTGTGCTTTGAAGTACAGTTTTTGGTTTTTTGGTTCCCCTTCGGGGTATGACAAACTATTACATTGTCTTGAGAATTGGGGATAAATTGGATCAGAGAGGCACAACGAGTGGAGCTCAGGGACATGATTTCTAAATAACAATCCCCATGTGAATGCTCCTTCAGCATTTCCCTTTTACTCATGTTTTTGTGTTGGTGTTTTTGTTGTGGTCTAGACTGGGGCAAAAATGCAATAGTAGATCCAGATGTGAAATGAAACTTTTGAAACTGATGTAGACATATATATACACATATATTTTTCCCCAAAGGGTCTGTAGTTAAAAACCTCTAGATAAGAATCGGAGAAATGAAGAAACCCTAGCCTTAGGGATCTAAAAACCAAATAGCTTTTTTATAAAAATACATGTCCTCTATTGCACAAACGATGAGTTTGGCAGATTTTTAGTTTTAAGTTATTGAATTGTAGATCTTAATGTGGTTTGAGAGATAGCGTGTCATGGAGGAGAAAAGAACTTTGAAGTCAGTGGATCTGAGCCGAGGCCTGACAGTAGCTTTTGACCTTGAACAAATAATTTTACCTCAATGAATTTCAGTTTCTCCAGAAAGCATAAACAAAATAGGTCATTGTACATATAAAATGAGATTATGTACAGAGCACAGAGGGCTGGGCCCCCTTGGAATGCTCCATAGCTCTTAGCCTAGAAGCCTCCTATGATCCATCCCACTCCTAGAGAGCACCCACATGAAGGTGGCTACTTCTCTTCAAGTGCACAATGGTGCCCCCTACTGGTGAGGCAGTTGACCCCAAAGATAGGAAGTCTTGCAGTTAGAGATTTAGCAGAGTTTGTTAATCAATGTCTCAACAGAGCAGTCTGTATCCTTATGTAATATGCAGTAATCCATGGATATTTAATTTGCAAAAGTGTCAAGTGAGTGACTAGATCTAGTGGATGAGGTGGGCAACCAGCGCATAGTCTCCTACTAGATTATAAATTCCACGGACAGATACCATATGTGCTTTACTTACTACTTTATCTTGAGAACTTAGCATGATTCCTCAGCCATGGTAGACAGTCAAAAACAATATTTTGTTGAATAACAGAGCCAACGAGTCCAGCCACAACCTAAGAAGATGGCATGACTTGATCTTTTAAAGGTTTTTCCTATGGAAGAATGCAGAATTCTCTTGAAAATTTACTCCCCTACATTTTAGTAGGATCAGAGAAGGAGATTGTTAATGGTTTTTTTAACCCAAATACGGCTGTTGCTTTTTTTTCCACCTAGAGTCATTGGGTAGACCAGGGTTTCTATTTTTACTTGGAGGCAAAACATGGATTATAAACTCTTAGGTTTTTGCCTTCTTTCCAAACCCAGTTATCACTACCTTCCTTTCTCACTCTTGTTCCCTAGGAACAAGAGCAGTGAAAGCAGACTTCAGATGAAACAGATTCCAGAATGGTCACCATCAGAGAACAGTTATTGAAATATTAAGTGTGGAGGGAACACTGGTGGTTCTCAGGCTGGCTATTGAATGCTTGGAGTATTTTCAGTCCTGAACAGGGGAACCGTGTCAGAGGGCATTGGCAAGAGCTGATAAGTTTTAAACGTTCCTTACTGTACCACCAGCCAGGATGGGTGTAACGGAGTCAGAGGCCAGAAGAGCCGGAGGAAAAGGAAGGAAGCAGGGCGTGTTAGCCACATGACTAAAGTGATAGGGTATATGGTTCTTAAGTAGGAAAAGACGTGTAGGCTGGACAAAAATGTAAACACTGGTGGCGTTCGAAATATTCAGGAGGGCTGGGAATGAAAAGCTCTGTGAGTCTGGTGAAAAGAAAGGGCGGCTTTGATGTGGAGCAGATTTTTCAACTGTAGCAGAGCTGCCATCTCTTGTGGCTGTCAAAAGAATATTTAAAGGAAAAGTAAGAGGGTGCTTTTTTGCTTAAGGGTGTTCTATAAAGGGAAGAATTCTAAGTATTTTCAAGTTGAAGAAGAAGAAACTATTAAGAATCTAATGCAACTGACAAGTCCTATCAGCAGCCACCAAATGCTGCCCGGCCATTCTGGCCACTACGTGACCTGCAGGTTGATGACTGACAGCCCCTGGCAAGGGGTACAGCTGCATGTCTGAGGGGTGCCACTCACCAGCTGAAATGAGGGCTGTTCGCTGGGTTGTTCCCAGGCTGGTCCTTCACAACCAGGCAGGACAGTCTGTCTCCTAGAACTGATCATCCCTTGCGAGGAACGAGGAAAGAAGCATGACCCCACAGCTAGAAAGCTCCACTGGGAAGTCCATTCTGGGGCTCACTCCACATCTGCCCCGAGCAGGACTGTACTCGGGCATGTGAACAAGGATCACATGGGATCCACAAGGGATCCACGGGGATCCACGGGGCCTCGGGTTTCTTGCAGCTCACTTACTAACTAGCTTTGTGATTTTAGGCAGATCATTAGAACTTTTAATTCAGACTCTTCCATTTCAAACCTCCACGATTCCATGGTTCATGTGTAGGTCATAGGCTACGTTCCACTCTCGCTTCTTTGTATAACTTTGGGCAAGTTTCTTATTCCACCTAGTGCCTCAGTTTCCCCACCTGTGAAATGGAAGTCATACTAGTAATGTAAAAATCATACTAGTTTATAGTATTTTGAGAACTTACAGATGAAATATTATGAAAGTGCTGGGCTTCCCTAGTGGTTCAGCGGTAAAGAATCTGCCTGCAATGCAGGAGCCTCAGGTTCGATCCCTGGGTTGGAAAGATCCCCTGGAGGAGGACATGGCAACCCACTCCAGTATTCTTGCCTGGAAAATCCCATGGACGGAGGAGTCTGGTGGGGTATAGTCCACAGTTGGACAGAACTGAATGACTTAGCACAGCACACAGCTACTATCAAAGCCTTAAAGGCAATTATAGTTATTAAACTTTTCAACATCTAGTTTGAGATTGATGAGTTTTTGTCATTTTGGCGTGAGTAAACATCATTTGGTTTTGCTGTTGTTTGTTTTCTTTTTATAATTTTACTTATTTTTGGCTGTGCTGAGTCTTTGTTGCTGTTCGGGCTTTGGTCTAGTTGCAGCGAGTGGGGGCTCCTCTCTAGTTGCAGTGGTCAGGCTTCTTATTGCAGTGGCTCCTTTTTCTGTGGATACAGGCTCCAAGGGTGCACAGGCTTCAGTAGTCGTGGTGTGAGGGCTCAGTAGTTGTGGTTCCCAGGCTCTAGAGCACAGGCTCAGTAGTTGTGGCTCATGGACTTAGTTACTCCGTAGCATGTGGGATCTTCCCAAATCAGGGATGGAACCTGTATCTCCTGTGTTAGCTGGTGGATTCTTTACCACTGAGCCACCAGTGAAGCCCCATTATTTGTTTTTATCTTGTTACAATTCTGACTGCAGGTTTCCACTCTGGTCAGTTTGAATTGGTATGCTGGTCCACTTCACCTCCTGTTGTGAACTCTCCTGTCATGATGCCCGGCTTCTGTAGAGGACCGCCCTGGAGCTGTGGCTTCGGTTAGGACCTGGTGTTCCAGAGACCCATGGATAAACCTTCTAGTTCTGTCTCTGCCATTAATAACTTGTGTGACTCTGAGCAAGTCACATCATCTCTTTGAGCCCTGGTGTCCTGGTCTTCAAAAGACAAGGAAATAAGGCCAGATGACTTCAACGGTATCTCTTGGAGTCAAAGTGTACATTTTGAAACTACTTAAAGAAATGGAGAAGAGGATGAGGCACAAATAGTATACAATAATATACACGGAAGCTTAGAGTAAGTTTATACAATCTTTTGTGGCACTGTTAAACTTCAGTGCCTAAAATATTATTAACATGTTGCAGTGTTCTGCATGGGCTTCCCAGGTGGCACTAGCGGTAAAGAACCCACCTGCCACTGCAGAAGATGTAAGAGATGTGGGTTCAATCCCTGGGTCGGGAAAATCCCCTGGAGGAGGACTTGGCAACCCACGCCAGTGTTCTTGCCTGGAGAATCCCACGGACAGAGGAGCCTGGTGTGCTGTAGTCCATAGGGTTGAAGCGAGTCGGACATGACTGAAGTGGCTTAGCGCATGTTGCAGTGTTAAGTGTATGTGTGTGTGATTCACATCCCAACCACGAGACCGCCTGCTGCACTGGCTGTAGAAATGGAATGAGAAGGAAAAGGGGAACTGAAGTCTTGGGATTTATACATGACATCTTGCAGTCCGGACTCAGGTTTACTTGTATTTAAAGCAAATAAGTTGTACTTAAAATGGAAAACAACCTTGTTGATCTTTGAATATCTGTGGTGGAGAGTAGCTCTAGTTGGTTTGCTCTCTCAGGAACTGTCTCCCCCCGGCCCGTAGAGTTGGTCTGAACCCTCAGCCACTCTCTGGCTTTTGTGTCTTTCACAAGTTCTGCCATGCACCAAACACAGGCTTGGCGGTTTCCTTTGGGTTTTCTAGAGTTATTCTTACTAGTGAGGCAGAAAGACCTCTCTTCCCAGCTACACTTTTGGCCATAGATTGCGGTTTTTTTGTATGTGGTTTTCTTCCCCTGCCATTAGACTAAATGCCCCTCTATATTCTCTATACTTGCTGGAGGTGTTGAATGGCACCCTTCACACGTGCATCCCAGTTTCCTGGCAGTAGGGAGCCATAGCTGCTCTGGAGACTCTATGCCTTCAGATAGAATGCCCTGCTCAGTAGTCTCTCCAGGGTTGATCAGAAAATCTCCATGACACCAAGTCTGAGTTTGCAGAGGTGTCTGCCAGGGCTGGGGGCTTCCCCAATGACTCAAGCAGTAAAGAATCTGTCTGCAATGCAGGAGATTTAAGTTCGATCCCTGGGTCAGGAAGATACCCTGGAGAAGGTAATGGCAACCCACTCCAGTATTCTTGCCTGGAGAATCCCATGGACAGAGGAGCCTGGTGGGCTACAGTCCATGAAGTCACAAAGAGTCAGACATGACTGAGTAACTGAGCTCACACACACACTGCTGCTCTCCCCCATCTTCCTGATCCCCAGCATAGCCACCAGGAAAAGCCACATTGTTACCACTTGTTCCAGTGTCAAATCCTACATGACCAGGGACAGCCCCCAGCCCTGAATTTCAGAGAAGTTTTACCCAGTGACTTAGTATTTGATGTTTTCTTCTTGCTCGATTTTCTCTTTTGGAAAATCCAGATACTGAAGAAGGTCTCAGATTTTTTCATAGAGAAAGCGATTTCTCTGGTTTGTGATTAAAAGTATCCATCTCTTCAAACTCAGTGCTTTAAAGCTGAAATCCCGGTGTTTTACGGTACTGATGTAAGTCTGTCACTTGACTGCACCACCTTAAAAGTAAAAGCTCCGAGGACATGGTGAATTGTTAAGCAGGTAGAACCATAAAAACTACTTTCACCCAATTTAATTGAATTGGAATATAGAATATGGGCAGCTGGAGGAAGATAGAGAATTGTGCTGCTTAGAGCCTTTCTGATTGTTAGCGACAGAGACCCCAGACTTCTACAGCTTAAGCAAAGATGTGGTTGTGATGGACTGCCATAACCAGATCACAGGAAGGGGACCAGGGAGCTGGCCTCTGTCATCTGGATCAGGTGCCGGGAGCGCCATCAGGAATCTGTCTCCTCCTGCCCTTCTCTCATCTTGGTTTCCACCTCAGGCCTGGCCTCTTGCTCACCAGCCCTTTGGCTTGCTAGGGGACTTGAAGACAGGTCGCTCTAGGGCTCCATCCCTGTGACTAAAGTTCCAAAGGGAAAAGAGAAATATCCCTGCCAGCTACCATCTGGGAAATCTGAGACAGCCTGGGGTTGGCCCTGGCTGGGTCTCGTGTTCACCACCGGCTCATCCCTGTGGTCAGGTGGGTGAAGAGCTCTGAGGGGCTGCCACACCAGAATTATAGGACAAGTGGTTGCCGGAGTGGTGAGGAGCAGTTACCTAAGCAAGAGTGGTGGCAGCTGCTATCACTGAGAGAAGAAGGAAAGGGTTCTAGAAAGCCCGAAGCAACTGTTACACACAAAAGCAAGTGTGGAACTTAGCCTACGACCTTGCTGGGAACCGTGGAATCATGGACGTTTGAAATGGATGGTTCCGTCCTCTGAGTGTAGAAGATGAGGTGCAGAAAGGTCTAATGATCTGCCTAAGGGTACGCACAACAGATGCCCACTCTATAGGGGCAAGGGCGTTGCAGTGTTCCTCTACAGCTTGAGCTTAATTTCCAGCTAAATGTTTCATCTAAAATCCATACTCAATAAATTTGAGTTTCTGCTCCAAACTCAAGAAGTCACAGAAGTGTAAAGCAGGCAATATGGTAGGTAGTTAACATTCACTGAACTTTCCTTTTCTCACCTGTAGAGACATGGCTAGTCTCCGGCAGCAGGAATGATTTAGCTAATAAAATCTTGGGATCTTGAATTAAAAAACAAAATAGAATATAGGTGAATCCTTTAGAAAAGGTAAGCTATAGTATTTAAATTATATAATAATGAAACCCTTGACTGACACTGACATTACCTCAGTAACTTAGATTTATTTCAAAGTTATACTCACGTGCCCTGCCCTGGCAGGTGGATTCTTTATCACTGAGCTGCCCGGGAAGCCCTGCCTGTTATAGATTAGGCCTCAATAAATGTCCTAGTCAGGAAAAAAGCCTTTAGCTAAGCAATGAGTTTTATTTTAGGGCAACTATTCTCTTAATCAGACATTAGCCAAAATTGGACCCAATGTATAAAGACAGCATCTAATAATCTTTTATATGAGGAGAATAAAGCACAATCTTAATACCTACATTGATACTTTTTAATAATATACTGCATTTGCTCAAAATAAATCAATTGTATATAAAGTTGTCATGAAACAATTGGTAATAATAATGAGATAACATGCAACAGCTACGAAAACTAAAAAAGTAACAAGTATGGGCAAATGGGTACTGCTGCTGCTGTTTATTGTTTTTATATTATTATTGAGGATGATAATGCTGTTAAAAGGAGAATCAAGATGAAGCATGTTTGAAGTTGTGAACTGTCCTAATCCCATGTGCAGAGAAACAGAAGGTGAAAATACACACGATGTGAAAAACTGTAATAGGTAACCATCCTGTTTATAGGTCTGGTTGGTTAGGGCAACCTCCTGAGTCTGTCTTTGCTGAGGTGATTCTGGTAATGATAAACTGTTCCCTGGGGTGTCTGAGGGGCTCTTGGGTGAAATTGCTGGGTTAGCAGCTGTAAACAGGCTTGCAGAGTTCAGGAAAGCCGGGTTCAGGGCACCATCTACCTCAGTTGCTAGTGGAAGCTAGGCTCGAAGCCAGTCACTGCCCCTCCCATGTGAGGACACTCGGCAGTCGTAAAGCTGGAAATAACTGCTACTGGTTACTGTCCAGGGCCCCAGGCTGGAGAAGCTTTCTCCACCTGAAAAGTGGATTACAAACCAGTGCGATGAAGGTGGATTTGACAACTGGCACATGCTTTCACAGTTCATTTCTCATAACTTTAAAGAAATAAAAAATCACTTCCCAGGAAAACCAAAGATAAAATAGGAAGATATACAGTAATCAAAATTGGACCACAAATTTTGACTCAACTTCCATGTAATTAAATTTCTAAATAATCATGATTACTACTTTTTTTAGCCTAAGAAGTTAAAGCTCTTCTTTTAAATTGGGACTATTATTCTTAACTATATACACAAAGAAATAAAAACCAAAGACCGTAAAGAAATACGCCACAATTGTTTGAACACAGTTGTCTAAATTGTAGGTTATTACTATCTACATGTTTGTATTTTCCCCAATTTTTTTCATGAGTATGTACTACTTTGAAAATTACGGAAATTTTAAACTTTTTTTGAAGTATAACTGGTCACTAAGTATCAATGAATGGGATTAAAACTGTATAGCCTCTTGTGTAACAGGATTCTGAATTTCTTTGAAAGAGCATACATTAGAAGGAAATAATTTCTGCGAAGTAAATCCTGAAGTTTTAGGTTATTTCCTAATAGCTGTGGATTTAGAAAGAATAAATCAAATGTTAATCCTTTCAAATGTTATGAACTATACCAGCAAACGCAGCATTTTAGTAAATGATTTAAGAGTACAGTCTGAAATAAAGATAAATTAAAAAATCAGAAAAAAAAAGTGGATTGTAAACACATGCTCTGTGATCCTGAAAGACAGGAACAAAGAGGGGATAGTGACAGACCGCTTGCCCCCTACATAGTATGTGTACACAACAGCTTCTGTCGTGTCCGACTCTTTGTAACCCCACGGACTGTTGCCCGCCAGGCTCCTCTGTCCATGGGATTCTCCAGATAGGAACACTGGAGTGGGTTGCCATGCCCTTCTCTGCCCTGTAGTATAAAGTCCAATAATACTTCAAGTATGAGGAAGGCTTTACATCCTAAGTCGGGATGACAAGAAAGGGTAAGATTTTATTAAGAACTGACAGGATATCAAATGTGGAAAGGCTGTTTATAACAGTCATGGGAATTACACGGGTGGAATGGGGCAGGAGAGAGGCGTGGAGGGTAAGGATTGGTTGCCTTCCTTCAGAAAGACGTGGCACCCTGCCCCTTTCCCTTACTTCTGTTTATGCATCACTTGTGTTTGCTCATTCATGGCCAGTGAGCAGAGATTTCTTAAGAATGGGATTGCTCTCACTTTTTAGTGCCGTATTACTTGAAGCAGTTAACATGTTTATGGATAATGTTTCATTACTGCCTTTTAAGTCACATTCCAGATCCCCTACATCACTTTGGTAATAACACCTGTCGGCATGACTCAGAGCCCGCGCCCTCTTGGTCTGTCACAGGCCGCTCTTCAAACAGCCTCCACCGCCATCTGCCTCCGCGCTGATACGGTCGAGCCCTAAAAACACGGCGGTGTCTCAAGCTACATCCGCCACCCTATGCCCCTCCATCCCCACTTTCTTCTGGCCTGGCACCCAGTCAGGCCTCGGGAGGCCTCCACGGCTCCCAGGACTGTCTGATTGGTGTTCCACCTTTGAGATGTTGGCCCAACCTGTGGCCCAGGAGCCAGAGGGGGCAAGGGCCTGGTCTGAGTCAATGCCACCCCCTCGGCTTCAGTGCCCTGCTTAGAAGTTTTATTTCGTGGGAATGGTATGGCTCAGGGGCCTGACAAAGGGGTGGTGAGGGAAGCCTCCGGGTGTTGGTGCTGGGAGTCTCTCCACTTTGGCTGGGATCCAGTCTTGCAGGGTAATGGCCGGATGTTAGCAGCTGCAGGAGGCTGTCTAAAGGGGATGTGTAAAGACACTGGAGGGTCCATTCTGGTGAACAAGTGTGGCCCCCTGTCTAATAATGCTCTCATACATCAGGTGCAGCAGAGAAGCCAGAAATTAACTTTGTTTGAAAAACCATAGATCCTTTTTCCCAGTGTAGAGGCCACATTATGGAAAGGAATTAGGGGAAAAGAAATAAACCGATTTAGTGCAAGTTTAAATATATTTATCAATAAGCTAAACCTTGTATGTGCTTAGTGGCAAAGAATCCGCCTGCCAATGCAGGAGATGCAGGTTTGATCCCTGGGTCGGGAAGATCCCCTGGAGGAGGAAATGACAACCCACTCCAGTATTCTCGCCTGGGAAATCACATGGACAGAGGGGCCAGATGGGCTACAATCCATGAGGTTGCCAGAGTTGGACACGATTTAGCAACTAAACAATAACACAGCAACAAATCTTGTAAGTAAATTTGGAAAGTAAATGTGAATCAATTATTATCAGAATTTAAATCTGGTGGATATTACTAGTTTCAAAGTACTACTTTTGTATTATCACCAAAACTTAATAAATCTCACATTTGTTGTATAAAAATCACAGGTTCTGAGAACCACAAGTTACTTGGTGAAAGCTGGTCTTGACATATACATACACCTGGCCAGGGTACCAGTGTTTATGTGTGATGTTCTGGAAGGCTTTCTGTAACCACACCCACTGTATCAATAATGTCCACTTCTGATTACTTTTATAAAAGACAGACTATCTTATCCATTATGTATTATTTTTAGGCAACTTCTAATAATAATGACCTCAGTTCAGTTCAGTCGCTCAGTTGTGTCCGACTCTTTGCGACCCCATGAACCATAGCATGCCAGGCCTCCCTGTCCATCATCAACTCCCAGAGTCCACCCAAACCCATGTCCATAGAGTCGATGAGGCCATCCAACCATCTCATCCTCTGTCGTCCCCTTCTCCTCCTGCCCTCAATCTTTCCCAGCATCAGGGTCTTTTCCAATGAGTCAGCTCTTCGCGTCAGGTGGCCGAAGTATCAGAGTTTCAGCTTCAACATCACTCCTTCCAATGAACACCCAGGACTGATCTCCTTTAGGATGGGCTGGTTGGATCTCCTTGCAGTCCAAGGGACTCTCAAGAGTCTTCTCCAACACCACAGTTCAGAAGCATCAATTATTCGGCACTCAGCTTTCTTCACAGTCCAACTCTCACATCCATACATGATTACTGGAAAAACCATAGCCTTGACTAGATGGACCTTTGTTGGCAAAGTAATGTCTCTGCTTTTTAATAATGACCTAAATATATGTATTTGTATATTTCTTAAAGTTTTAAGTCTATCATAATATTGATATTATTATTGGTTTATTACTTATCTTGAGACATTGGAAATGTCCCTGCTCGTCTTCATAGTCTTGTTTGTTCTGCAAGAACTCCCCTTTATTCAAGAGTAGTTAAAGTACAGAGAAATGTAGAAGAATATATTCTAAATAGCAATAGTAGTTATCTCCAAAACAAGCTGGAGATTACAAGTGACTTTTCTTTTGTCCTCTTTTCTGTATGTTCCAAGTATTTCCACAGTAAGAATGTTTATATTTGTTGAGTGCTTTCTCTACATCAGGTTCTGTGATCATCATTAAATAATATCTTCACAATAACCTCATAAGAGAGGTCCTATTATAATCCTCACTTTACACATGAAGAAATGAAAGTCTAAAGAGTTTAAATAAATTTATCCAAGGTCTCATAAGTGGTAGGGCCAGAATTCAAATCCATGTGTATCTGATTCTAGGACTTGGATTATCAACCGCTGAACTTCATTGTTTTTGTAATCAAAAACACACACACACAATTTGTATACTAAAAACAAACAATAAACCTCACTGCTGCATTTAGCTTATAATCTGCATGAAAGATAGTAAATGTACACCCAAATTTCAGGCACATCTACTAAGGTTATGGTCTGACAGCTGGTTAGGAAACAACTTAAGATTTACTTAGGTTGAGGCTCACCATTTTTAATCAGGTTAAAAGTGTTATTTGATCATGATGTTCACTTCTATGAAATTTAGAAATACATTAGAAAAAGAGAGGAAATAGGCATATAAATTATTCAAATAATGACAAATAAATCGTTAAGAAATGACAAGATAAATTGGATTGTTTTTGCTTTTTGCTGTTTTGTTTTTTGCCTGGAGAAGAAAAGACTGTAGGAAGATTAAACCACAGTTTTGAAATAAAGGAAGAACTATGGTGTGGTTAGTGGAAGCAGCTGTTCTCCAATCTCAAACCACATCTGGAATATGACGTTTCATTCTGGGCACCACATTTGAAGAGAGACCTTGATCAACTGGAGTGTGTCAGATAGGGACAAACATGATGGAATGTACCTAGGAACAACCACATATGAGTTACAGTTGTTGGTACACTGGTTGCTGGAAGGAAGAGTTGAGGGAGACAAAAGATCTGGGTTCGGAGCTCTGACAGTCTGTCACGTTGGCGAGGGATTAGGCTTATTCTGTATGATGCCAGGGAGGGCAGTACTAAGGCCTCAAGGTCAAGTGTCAGTTCAATATAAAAAGAAATTCACAATCTAATGAAAATGGGGGGAGGGGCACGTGAACTAATGGAGGTCCCTGGGACTTGTCAGAATGTCAGAATACTCTTATTAGGGGGGGCCTGGTAGAAATACCAGTTGAGATGGTAGAACTTTCCTAGTCAATTTTAAAGGAATGGGTGACAACTTCTTTTTTTTTTTTTTTAAAGAAATATTTATTTACCTATTTTATTTTATTTCTGACTTAGGTCTTAGTTGAGGCGTGCAGGCTTCTCTTGCAGTGTGGGGTCTTTCACGGCAGTGCAGGTGCCTCTCTAGTTGTGGCACATACAGGATTAGTCGTGGGATCTCAGTTCCCCGACCAGGGATTTCAAACCCTATACCGGTGTTTCGGAAGGTGGATTCTTAACCAGTGAACCTCTAGGGAAGTCCCTACCAGCAACTTCTTTTACGGAATGACTTGAGGATTCTTTTATTGGGAAAATGGTAATAGATCTTATATAAACTGTTCGTCATCTTCTGCCACACACCTCTATTCTTTTGCTCAATAAACGTCTCTGAAATTATATGACATTGTGCTCCTGGATATTTGCATTTAAGCACTGAAAATTTTCCCTTTTCATAATTGTTTATTTAACACAACTCAGAGGAGAAAATGGGAAGGGCAGAGAAAAAAGAACCCCACAAATCTCAGAAGTAGATAATGTTTTAGACCACCATGAAAAGAGAGCATGAGAGCTAGGCCCATTCTCGGCTAAAATTTTAACATCTCATATGACCTTAAATAAGTTAATTTACTTTAGTTCCCTGTGCCTCAGTTCCTTCCCCAGTAAAACGGGTATAATAACTCTTGCTTCATGGCTCTTTTGGGAATTAGTGAGTTAATGTTTGCTCAGTTCTTTGAGGTCCTTGGATGAAAGGTGTTATATAAATACTAGGTATCATTATTAACATTTAATGACCATATCTATACTTATGATACCAAGTGTCCTAAGAGACAAAAGCTGTTACAGGCCACAGAAAAGCTTTCAAAGACTGTTCACAGTGTCTATGAAAACATAAGTTAGAATTATTGAGAGAGCTTGGTGTCTTATTGTGAGATTAAAAATTGCAGTTCCATGGATTCAACCTGATATTTAGCAGTAGATTTAATGGAGGCTTTAAAAAGCATTTGTGCAGTATCTCAAACTGGTTTTCATGACTACTTTTAAACTAGCAGTAATTTTGTAATCTTCAAATTATTTCATTTTTGTTATCTAGCTATAGTCTCAGTGGAACCTTCTCAATGCTTACAAATGCTAAATGTGATAGTTTTTAATCTTTTTTTTTTTTTTCTCTCTTATGGACAGAGCAGCAGCCTTTGTCCTTAATGTAGGAAGAACACATAAGAATGGCTGTTGACCGTGGTGGAGAAATAAAAATGGCTTCACTTCATCTGCTCCCCTGGTGCTCATAGCTCAAGGCTGCCCATCCTGCTCTAGTCTTCTCACTCCACTCCTTGGAGTTATCCAAGAGAAACAGCAGACGTTGTTGGGGAGTAGGGAAGGGGGAGGCCTTTCTTTGATCTCAGATGACAAACTTCAAAGATAAACATTTAAAGAGAAGGAAAAACAAATACAGAGAAAGGAACAACAATGAGACACTGAATAGCTCAGCTGTCACCTGTATATCTGCTTCAAGAGGACTGGTAGACACATCCTTTGCAGGAAAAGGCAAATCACCCAATAGAAAACCAGGCAAATTGTTATGAACATACATGTCAAGAAAGAAGCCTGACTGATCAATAAATAGGAAAAGATGCCTGGAGAAATGCAAATGAAACAATAAAGAGACACTTTCACACTTTAGGTTGCAAAACATTTTTATTTAAGGAATGCTGCATAAGGAGAAGAGAGTGAAGCAACACTGCTGTTGGGAGCACACACTTGACAACCCCCGGAGAATAACTGAACACTCTCTAGTAAAGCTGAAGTGTGTATGTATGAACTCTTAGCCTTTCTCTTTCAGACTTACACTCTAGAGAAACTCTTGTACGTGTGGCCAAGGAACTGTAAACAAGAACATAGCACCATTTGTTTGTAATGGTTACGAATCTACCTCAATTGTGGGAACAATTCAAATGTCCCTCAATAGAGAAACGGTGATGTATTTCTGTAATAGTACAGTAGACGCTAGACAACAGAATTAACTAGAGCTACAAGTGTCTCTCCGATCTCTATGGAGAACTTCCCAAAAACAATGTTCAGGACAAAAGAGGAAAAAAAAGACATTAGATGCATAGAAGAGAAATATCATTTACATAAAGTTTAAAAATATTCAAAAGAAGATGACTGGTATTATTCTAGAGAAATTCCTACTCAATCTGCATGTAGAGTCTGAATTCCCAGTCTTGGCAGTGTCTGTTAAGTATTTCAGCACGTTCGTCAAACTTTGCCCCTGCTAGTGCCAAGTCTACATTAATGGCTACAACCGAGATTTTTGTAAAATTCAGGGATTCCCCATGTCCCTCCAAAAAATATTTGTTCTAACCCAGAGCTATCCAACAGAAGCAAAATGTGAACCACATATGTAATTTAAAATTCTCTAGTAGTCAGGTTATAAAAAATTAAACATAAATGAGTGAAACTAATTTTGATAATAGATTTTTTACTAAACATATTCAAAATATCCTATAGGTAAATAAGATATTTTAAATATTTTTTACACTAAGTCTTTAAAATATGGTGTGCATTTTACACCTAGAGTGTATCTGGTTGATAGATTTTCATTGGAAATATTTGTATTTAGACTTCATAAAATTTAAAGTTGTAAAGATAGGTTTAAAATAACCCAACTTATCTGAAGCATATGTTTTTTAATAACTGCATCAAGTGATGGTTTTCAAATATTAGTTTAAATAATTAGAATTAAATAAAATGATAAATTCAGTTCCTTAGTCTCACTTACTGCATTTCAAGAGCTCGCCAGTCACATATGACTCAGTTGCTATTAATATACTGAACACAGCAGATCTAACCTACATTATGCCCACTTACCTTTCCTCTGTGGGAGTCCTCTTTTCATATCATGGAAGTCAAACTAAAAAAGTATACAGTGGCCTTGCTGGACAAAGATAGCCACACAGACCCACCTGCAGTGAAAGGTGTATGTTGACCAGCAAGATTTCAAGGCCATGCAATGAGAGGAGTCTAGCCTGATTTACATGCTCAGCCACCTGCTGCCTTACCATCTCAGCTGTCTGTTAGAGCTCTGGTCTCCCACTAGGCAAAGCTGGGGAGAATTCCCTGAGGTTCCATCTGTTTCTGGGGTGTCTGTTTTAAATGGTTAAGTTCCCAAAGTATGGGTCATTCAGTTTTACTGAAACACCAGCCCCCTTCCAATTTTGGTGCTCGGTTGTCCTCTGGGACTCCCCGGTAATTTCTAGATTGGATAATCAAACACAAGAATCTACAGAAACTCATCTGAGAGGAAGTACACTGAGGCTCACACAGGAGAGAAGATGGGAACTCAGAGGCTGTGATGGTAAAACAACGCGAGACGATGGTAAAGCAATGTGAAAAGTGGGCGGAGAAAAAAGGACATCAGAGGATTCAGACTGAAATGGAGTCTGTGAATGGACCTCAGTGGTCAGCAGGACGCGATTTGGCAGGAAAGGGTGGGACTCACTGGGACAGAGCCTTAGAACCAAAAATTCAAACTGATCAGAACCTGAGGTGAAATAGAGCCGTAGGGTTCTTCTGACTTTGCCACTTGGAGTCGGCAGCTGTAAGCGGCATGCCTGGTTGGGAGACAGCAACCACAGTGCCAGTGCTTCAAATGGAGGGATACTTGATTCTTAAATGAAGGGCTATCAGACTCCACAGGATCCTAAAGCACCCTCACATTTTTTATTACGCTTAATGCCAGCCCATGCACACAAGACATCCACTCACACACACTCGCAGGGCTATAGAAAGGGCAGAGATTGGCTCTTCAAGAAAACAACAGCAACAAAGCCTTGGAAACTATTGATAATTAATAAGCTAGGCACCAACAATTAATATGTGCTACGAGGGGGCGCCTACTGTTCTCTGAGCCATAGCTCATTTAAAATACTCACCCTGTAATTTATGAGCGATATTTAATACCTCAGTGACCATAAACCTCAATGTTTTATTACCACTGCTTAGCATACCTTTGATGTGCTGCCCAGCACTACACAATCCAAAACAAATTATTTTCAGGAAGCTGGATATTATATAAATGCAGGAAAGTCATAAATAATGCACAGGAGGAACATTTTCGGTGGGTTCTGACATGCCACAATGGGTCTCTGTGAGTGTGACCGCTCCGGCGTCTCACTGGCCCTGGAGGAGGGCCGGAGGGCTGTCCATCTGAGGAGTGTTTGTCAGGGTGGGGAGGCTGACTTCCAGGCACCACTGACTGACTTTTTAAACCTATAGCAGAGGCAGATGTGAATCGCATGAGAACCATTTAGGAAGCTCCAGTCTTCTTAATGAACTACAGATGCACATGGAACGACCCTTTCCTTCGTGTGTCTGATGGGCCCCTAACAATCTTCTTCCCTGCTGTCACGCGGACACGTGTCGGCTCCCTTTCCCGTTCTCAACAGCAGCTGTTCAAAACTCTCTGCTCTCTGCAAGGCCCTGAACCCCCACACCTTATGTCTTGGAAGATGAGATACTCTACAACTTCAGTGAAGTCATCGGAAAGAACTCCTCCACCTTCCCTTGCCAGTACATCCACACCTTTCTGTATCCTCACATACTACTTTTATCTTGAACAGGACAATTCTCTCCAAAGCTGAGACACCTGAATCTTTGATCACGTCCCCTCCTGTCTCCTCTGGCTCCATGACCTCTAAATTATCCCCTGGCCTCTTCTGTCCTCTCCCCTCCCCACTCCTTTTTTTTTTGGTCCTCACATGGGATCAGATTAACTGCGTCCTACAACTGAACAAGTGAGTAAAATGAAATCTTCTCCATGACCACATCCCTTGTTTCTGAAGATGCGCTTTGGCGCTCTCTGCCCCACATCCAGCTTCTTGAAAAGTGGTTGCCTTTGCCCGATTCGGATCTTGCCATCATTGTCAAGCAGATTCTGCCCTCAACTACCTACTGAGAATGTTATGGTGGGTTTCTACACACCAGGACCTCCTTCAGAGCCCCTGCAGGGTTGGATGTAGTTTCCCCCTCCCTACCTGCCACCTGAAACTTTATCTCCCTGTCTGTGTGTTCATATTCTCATTCTGCATCCCCGCCTCCTCTCCAGGCCTCTTGCTGGCTCTACTTCCACGGCCCATGCCTAGCCCTCTTCTCTGTACACCCTTTCTGGATAAGCTCAGCTTCTTCACCAGCTTCAGCATCCTTCAAACACCAGTGGCCCCCGATCATATCTCTGAACCTCAGCTTCCTAAGCTCTGCCAGTTTCCCACTGGACAATCTACCCCATGTCCCATGGGTCAGCTTTCCAAAATATAATTTATAATGAAGGATAGATGGGTGCTAAAATATATAACTAGGTGCCAAAATAGCACTTTCACAAGCCACTTGCTTTTTGCAAAGGGGGAAATATATCTTTACAATGGAGAGTTAAGATGGTCACCACCTTAACTAATCAAGTGACCAAATGTAATATTGTTCCACTGTGTGTTGTTTAGTCGCTAAGTTGTACCCAACTTTTTTGCAACCCCGTGGACTGTAGTCCACCAGGCTCCTCTGTCCGTGGGTTTTTCCAGGCAAGAATACTGGAGAGGGTTGCCATTTTCTTCTCCAGGAATCTCCCTGACTCAGGATTCAAACCTGTGTCTCCTGCATTGGCAGGCAGATTCTTTTCTGCTGAGCCACCAGGAAAGTCCTATTGTTCCACCATTAGTATCCCACATTATACACTTGCTGATGGGATAAAATACAAAATATATGGCTTTACCTATAAATCATTCTTGCCAAAACCCAGCTTACTGTTATATAAAGTCCTGGGGATAGAGGATCAAGTTAAATGATACAAGAAAGTAACAATCAGGCAAATCCAGATTGTGAGACCTAAGAAAACTGCTTAGTCTCTTCAAAATGACAATAAATAATAATGGTCAATATCATTTAGAAAGTGGAGAATGTTTAAGAATAAAATAACTAAAGAGAGAAACCAAATGCAATACATGAAACTTGATTAATCTTGCTTTAAACGAACAGCTGTAAAGGATATTTTGGGTACAATGTGGAAAACTTGAACATTTTTTTTTAATTAGATAATATTAAAGAAATAGTGTAAATTGTCTTAAATGTGGTAATTCAGTTCAGTTCAGTTCAATCGCTCAGTTGTATCTGACTCTTTGCGACCCCATGAACCACAGCACGCCAGGCCTCCCTGTCCATCACCAACTCCCTGAGTTTACCCAAACTCATGTCCATCGAGTTGGTGATGCCATCCAACCATCTCATCCTCTGTCGTCCCTTTCTCCTCCTGCCCTCAATCTTTCCCAGCATCAGGGTCTTTTCCAATGAGTCAGCTCTTTGCATCAGGTGGCCAAAGTATTGGAGTTTCAGCTTCAGCATCAGTCCTTCCAATGAACACCAGGACTGATCTCCTTTAGGATGGACTGGTTGGATCTCCTTGCAGTCCAGGGGACTCTCAAGAGTCTTCTCCAACACCACAGTTCAAAAGCATCAATTCTTCAGTGCTCAGCTTTCTTTATAGTCCAACTCTCACATCCATACATGACCACTGGAAAAACCAAAGCCTTGACTAGATGGACCTTTGTTGGCAAAGTAATATCTCTGCTTTTTAATATGCTGTCTAGGTTGGTCATAACTTTCCTTCTAAGTAGTAAGCGTCTTTTAATTTCATGGATGCAATCACCATCTGCAGTGATTTTGGAGCCCCGCAAAATAAAGTCAGTCACTGTTCCCACTGTTTCTCCATCTATTAGCCATGAAGTGTTGGTAATGGTATTGTGTTTATAGAGGAGGCTGTTCTTTTTCTTGGGAGAGGCATGTTGAATTTAGGGATAAATTTTCATGATGCTTGCAACTTACTTTCAAATGTTTCTACAAAAACGCACATGTGTGTGCAATACAAATGAAAATAAATCAGATATGTCAAGGTATTAATAGCTTTTAAATTTAGATAATAAGTGTAGGAGTATTCAATTTACCTTGTCAACATTCTTGCATGTTTTAAAATTTTCATTTAAGAATCTAGGAAAAAAGTCAAAAAACATAAGTTTAACTTAAACCTTGTCTTCACTCTCCCATCTACTCCTTCTTTTCTACTCACTATTCACTGAGTACCTCAAGCTAAATATCCTGGCATCATCTGTAAATTCTCCCTTCTTCCTCACATCTCCTGTCTCCCTCCATCCTGGAGTCTCTCCAGCTCACTGCTGCTGCCCTCATCAGGCCTCCACTGTGAAACACATGGATTCCCCACCACCTGGGTGCAAGCCCCTCCCTGATCAGTCCTCCCCAGAGTTCTCCCCAATCACTCCCCTGATGAAACCTTTCAACAGGGCCACACTGCCTGCAAAATAAGATCAAATTCTCTGAAGTACAGACATTAAAGTCAGTCAGTCAGTCAGTTCGGTTGCTCAGTCGTGTCCGACTCTGCAACCCAGTGGACTGCAGCATGCCAGGCCTCCCTGTCCATTACCAATTCCGAGTTTACTCACATTCATGTCCATTGGGTCGGTGATGCCATCTAATCATCTCATCCTCTGTCATCCCCTTCTCCCACCTTCAATTGTTCCCAGCATCAGGGTCTTTTCCAGTGAGTCAGTTCTTTGCATCAGGTGGCCAAAGTATTGGAGTTTTAGCTTCAACATCAGTCCTTCCAATGAATATTCAGGACTGATTTCCTTTAGGATGGACTGGTTGGATCTCCTTGCTGTCCAAGAGACTCTTAAGAGTCCTCTCCAACACCACAGTTCAAAAGCATCAATTCTTCAGCACTCAACTTTCTTTATAGTCCAACTCTCACATCCATACATGACTGCTGGAAAAACCAAAGGTTTGACTAGACAGACCTTTGCTGGCAAAGTAATGTCTCTGCTTTTTAATATGTAGTCTAGGTAGGTTGTAACTTTTTTTCCAAGGAGCAAGTGTCTTTTAATTTCATGGCTGCAGTCACCATCTGCAGTGATTTTAGAGCCCAAAGATATAAAGTCTGTCACTGTTTCCACTGTTTCCCCATCTGTTACCCATGAAGTGATGGGACCAGATGCCATGATCTTAGTTTTCTGAATGCTGAGTTTTAAGCCAACTTTTTCACTCTCCTCTTTCACTTTCATCAAGAGGCTTTTTAGTTCCTCTTCACTTTCTGCCATAAGGGTGGTGTCATCTGCATATCTGAGGTTATTGATATTTCTCCTGGCAATCTTGATTCCAGCTTGTGCTTCATCCAGTCCAGCATTTCTCATGATGTACTCTGGATGTAAGCTAAATACGCAACGTAACAATATACAGCCTTGACAGACTTCTTTCCTGATTTGGAGCCAGTCGGTTGTTCCATGTCCAGTTCTAACTGTTGCTTCTTGACCTGCATACAGATTTCTCAGGAGGCAGGTCAGATGGTCTGGTATTCCCATCTCTTCAAGAATTTCCCACAGTTTGTTGTGATCCATACAGTCAAAGAGTTTGGCATAGTCAATAAATCAGAAGTAGAGGTTTTTCTGGAACTCTCTAGCTTTTTCGATGATCCAACGGATGTTGTCAATTTGATTTCTGGTTCCTCTGCTTTTTCTAAATCCAGCTTGGACATCTGGAAGTTCATGGTTCATGTACTGTTGAAGCCTGGCTTGGAGAATTTTGAGCATTATTTGCTAGCGTGTGAGATGAGTGCAATTGGGCGGTAGTTTGAACATTCTTTGGCATTGCCTTTTGGGATTGGAATGAAAACTGACCTTTTCCAGTCCTGTGGCACTGCTGAGTTTTCCAAATTTGCTGGCATATTGAGGATAACACAAATGGAATCTGGAGCTGAGGACATGATGGAGGTCAAACTGACATCCAGAGATACCCTCAGGCCTCTGACTTCTAATCTAGAGTTCTGATCCCTATGCTGCCTCACTCTAAGCTTCACATTTGTGCTGAGATGCAAAGATGGGCCTAAGAAAAAGTACAGTGCTCCCTGTGGAGCCCTAAGCTGTCTGCTTGGGGAAAGAATTCACTTACACATCAGCAAGTAGTCTATAGTTTTAAGGTCTATAAAAGAGAGTCTTTTAAATTTCACAGCTGTGACCTCAGATGTTCAATGAAAGACTCACTTTGTCAACTCCATAAGGGGTTTATAATACTCTGTAGGGGAAGCAGCCATTCTCATATGTTGTTAGCATGAGTGTAAATTGGCATAGTCCCTATGGAGGGCAATTTGGCAACATCTAAATGAGTATATCCTTAGATCTTAGCAATGTCACTTCAGAAAATGTGTCCCACAAATATACTGACACGTATGCAAAATGATGTATGGGATATGGAATGTGAAGCATTGTTTGAGTTGGCAAGATATTGAAATAAGCCGAAAGTCCACCAGGAAGGGACTAGTTAAATAATGACACATCAACCTAAAGAAATACAATGCAGCTAAGATACCAAATGGGGAAGATCTCTAGGCACAAGTATCTACAAGGTATTATATATTGTAACATGAGAACACAACATGCATCACGGCGTGTACAGGAGTCTACGGGTTCAAGAACTATAGAGTCAAAAAGGAAGCACCAAGATAATGCAGCAAACTTCACTGCAAAAAGTGCCCATCGTTTCTAAGGTTCGGAAAACATGGGGAGGACACAGGGTTATCAGAGCCTGTGAAGAGATATTCCTGGAGCTGGGATGCAGGCATCCGAGAAGGGACACCCCCTGGCTGGGGCTGCTGTCTCTGTGATCGAGGAGGGGCAGACACCGAGACTGATGTGGGGGTGCGGGCCACGTGGAGTTGGGAGCCAATTGCACTGCCGGCCACGCTCTCCTCTTCTTGTCTTCCTACCTTCGTTTTCTCTATTGGCTGATTCTCACAGAGAACCAGCTGACAAAGGAAACAGGTAGTTTCCAGAGTCCCAGAGTGGAGCTGAGGAGGGCTTTGAAGCTGAGAGACCGTAGCTGAGTGACTAGCACACTCGGTTCAGTCAGGATGGCCAATCTGGATGCAAAATCCTCCACAGGACTGTTGGAAGAGCTTTTGTGAGTGATGACGGGCTCCCCACCGTGTTCTGGAACCACCCTTCCCCCAGTAGTCTGGGGTCAGCCTTGGCACAAGGAGGGAGATACACACTCCGGGCAGCTGATTATGTGTCTTTTGGCAGCCAGGGTCTTAGTGGATTTTTTTTTTTTATAAATGTTTATCCTTCTGATTTCGTTTGTGAGTAACAGCATTGTTGTCACTTGACAAATGAGAAAGTTGATTGAGAAAGAGAAATTCTTATAAGTAGAGGGTCTCCTTCCCCTTCTCTCATCCCACCCCTCCTCCTCCTATTTTTCCCTCCTACTTATTCTGTCAGATGATGGAGGGTTTGTTGAACTAAACAAATGAGTGGGTTTAGCCACTCACCTGAAAACACCCCTGGTGCTTCCTGGGGATGGGTGAGGGGGCAGCTGTGCCCTGCCTGGGCTGTGGCAGAGTCATGGGGAGAACAGTCCTTTCATC
The DNA here is from genome assembly GCF_019320065.1 of Cervus canadensis. Lineage (NCBI taxonomy): Eukaryota > Metazoa > Chordata > Mammalia > Artiodactyla > Cervidae > Cervus > Cervus canadensis. Next base: position 46,581,901 of record NC_057404.1, read on the forward strand.
TTCAAGCACCTGGCCCTGGGGAGGCTGACTTCTCAAATGCCTGCCTGTCTGCGCTCTCCTGTCTCCTCTTCTCCACATCCATCTTCAAGTGCACAGTCCTGAACGATGGCTCAGCAGCCAGACGAGCTTTGCAACAGGAAAGACAACAGTTGACACATCTCCTTGAGTCAACAGCTGTGGCTGAGAGCAAATAAGTAGATAGCCCTGTGGTGTGGTTCCAAAGGAAATGCTCAGAGGAGTGGGTCTCATGAGTCTTCCCCAAAGCAGACTTTGTCTGTCACAAGTTCTTGACGTGTGTTTGTTAATCAGGCCCATCCTTGGCCAGGTCCTCCCTTCCCCCCCAGTGTTTTCTATTGAGGCCAGAGAACATTCCCCCAACACGCTTCTCTCTGTGATGGTATTCGGAGGGAAGGCTGATTTAAGTGCTTGTCCTCTTATTTTGAGGCCATACTCCACAAAGGAAATTCTTAAAAATCAAAAGTAAACTTATTTATGCAATAGCTGTGATGCCAAATGAATAGCTAGGAGACCTTAACTGGGTTTTGTAAATAGAGTAGAAAGAATATCTTCACAGAAAAGATAAACAGAAATAAAGTAACCAAGATATAAGCTTTGCCTTTCAAGTGGCTCACTTGGATACATAAACAACAGTTGTGCCATCTTTAAGAAATCTTATAAGAAAATTCAGACTTCCAAAATAACCAAAGTAGCCAGTGATTATTTGCTATACCAAGGAATCTCTGCAAAATAACCATAAGGGTGCTTTCTGTTGTCTCCCTAATGAGAACCTCTTTCCTCTAATCCCTTTCCATTCAGGTATATGCACGTTCTTAGAAATAAATTTGTTTTGTGAAGTGAAGGGCACCAGTACTCACTATGAATACGTGCATGCTCAGTCGCTTCAGTTATGCCCAACTCTTTGCAAACCTATGGACTGTAGCCCACCAGGCTCCTCTGTCCATAGGATTCTCCAGGCAAGAATACTGGAGTGGGTTGCTATGCCCTCCTCCAGAATACTCTGTGTGTGTGTGTTAGTTGCTTAGTCATGTCCAACTCTTTGCAAACTCATGGACTGTAGCCCACCAGGCTTCTCTGTCCATGAAATTCACCAGGTAAGAATAATGAATGAGTTGCCATTCCCTTCTCCAGGGGATCTTCCTGATCCAGGGATTGAACTTGGGTCTCCTGCATTGCAGGAGGATTCTTTACTGTCTGAGCCATCAGGGAAGCCCAGAATGCTCAATATAAGCGGTTTTAATTTTACCAGGGAAGGCTCTGTCTGAATCTTAGTATTGAACTTGTTCTCTAGGTCTATTTCTTACTTGGGTTTCACTACTCTCTACTTCCTGTGGAAGCCTAGACCCATTCATGGAATGGTTCAGTGACTTCTGGGTAGGATCCCAAGCCTCTTGCCATGGCTCCACTGGCCTGTGGTTCTCTCCTGAATCTTGCCATTCTTGAGACGTCTCTGAATGACCATAGTCAGAGTGGACATAATTATCCATCACTTGATTACATGGGCTAAATGTGAGTGACTCCACTTATCACCTAACATGTCTAAGGCAACCTGAGTTGTTTCACTTTCAATTGCAGTGTTACTTTAGACAAGAACTAAGACTGTCTGAAGTGAAAAACTGGAATCACCTTTTTCCTCCTTAATATATTTGGATCCCCATTCTCTCTTTCTCATAACACTTTCACATGAAAATATATGTATCGAGACAATAGCACAGATTTCTCTGACATTTTTCAAACCCACAAGCCTCAAAACTGGGGGAAAAAAAAAGAAAAACCTAGCAAAATTCGATAGTCTTGGTGGATTTCTAAAGTTTCAGGTTTCTAACCAAGCTAGAAATGACATCAGGGAAAATCTTCTGTGTGAGATGATGGCTCTGATACGATTCCTAAGTCACCCTTTAATAAGGTTAAGGTTTGAAAAAGTTGCAATAAAAAATGTTAACTAAATAGATTAAATTTTTAAAAATTGGAATAGTGTTTGAATTGTGTTAAAGACTTGTGTTGTCCTTTATTTTGCCTTTATTAATTATTCCCCTTCCCCCAGCTAAAATGGATTTTCCCAGTAAATGTAGGTGCTTCATGCCACTGTCAGTTGATAGAAGTAGTAAGGAGCCAGTGAAGCCCAGTGGAAAAGACCAGCATCTTCTACTTCTTGGAAATGCTCAGTAAGATGGCCAAGTATATACTTGCTACCAGCTACTTGTGATAAGGGACAAAAATGGTTTTAACATAATTGTTTCTACATTTACAGTTTCCTCATTTGTTTCGCTCTCTCTGTGTATATATGTATATACATGTATTTAACAACGTTTAAATTTCCTGAGAGGTACTGTGGAAGGAAGTCCTATTATTAATCTGCAAGTGGAAATTTGATTACTTAAAAGTAATCTCTCTCCTAAGACCTGAATGGGCCCTGTCCAAGTCTGAGGAGACATTCAGACCACCCAAAAGCAACCATAATGCCAATATATTTTGAATATGAATGTAAAGTAAATGTTAGCTTTCCCATGATTCCAGCTAAGCACATGAACAAGTGAGTCCAGAAAAATCATAGGAGCTTTAAGAATTTTTCTTAGATACTATCAACAACCAAAGGTATCAGACTCACTTCCCATATGAACAATTGTATATTCCTCTTCCCTGAAGTCAGGTCTATCCACACAGGATGTTAGAAAGACCCTCAGCTGTCCTCTCAGCATAGGCAGAACCAGCTCGCCAATGGCAAATAAGACACACCTCTCTGCAAGTAGGCAGAGTTCCACAGCTGGGCAAGAGAGCTTATCCTGATCTATTTGTTATCTCATGTACACTAATCTGCCTCAATAATGTATTTTTCCACTTTGTCTAAATGAGATATTAATACTAACTCCTGAGTAGAGACCATATTCAGCTCTGTGTCTTCCAGGGCTCCTGCATTAGAGGTGAATTCTTCATCACTGAGCCATCAGGAAAGCCCCACTTACAAAGCAGCAAGTCACAAACCCTTCTCAGACACCTAGAACCAGATTAAATCTGTAGAACAACAACAAAAATCATGTTATTATTTTAAGACCAAGTATTTGTGGAATCAAGAACCAAGACAGAAGACCACAAGCAAGAGAAAGCTGTGGCCCGTTGTCTTTTTCATGAACCATGACCAGTGCTTGCTGTCTCAGTGCACACCCTCTGGTCCTCTGATATTCAAAATCCCCAAGGCCCTGGCCTAGTGGAAAGAAGAGGTTACCCTTCTCATTACCATCATGGGTCACATGCGTTCTGAATATGGTCAGAGAGGCAGAATGTGATTCAGAAAAGAGGTACAGGTAGCTGCCTAGGGACTTTCAAATTATGAGACATGGGACATTTGTCCTGCTCTGTTCTAAGGCCTCTTCACACCCTGGGCCACACAGACATACCTTCTGTGTGTGTTCATGTGTGTGCTCATTTGCTCAGTTGTGTCTCTTTTGCAGCCCCATGGAATATAGCTTGTGAGGCTCCTCTGTCCATGGGATTTCCCAGGCAAGAATACTGGAGTGGGTTGCCATTTCCTCCTCCAGGGGATCCTGACCCAGGGATCAAACCTTCGTCCCCTGCATTGGCAGGCGGATTCTTTACCACTGAGCCACCTGGGAAGCCATACTTTTTGTATACTGCTACTGCTAAGTCACTTCAGTCGTGTCTGACTCTGTGCGACCCCATCTCTGGGATTCTCCAGGCAAGAACACTGGAGTGGGTTGCCATTTGCTTCTCCAATGCATAAAAGTGAAAGGTGAAAGTGACGTCGCTCAGTCATGTCCGACTCTTCGCGACCCCATGGACTTCAGCCTACTAGGCTCCTCCGTCCATGGGATTTTCCAGGCAAGAGTACTGGAGTGGGGTGCCATTGCCTTCTCCAATACTTTTTATATAGGTAGCTGTAATTCATATATTGAGAAATGTGTTGTTTTTTCCTTTTACTAGAGAAGAGCTCTTTTTTTTCATTATTTATTTCAGTTTTAAATTGGCTTGGCTTTTCTTGAGTGGGAAGTGGTATATAATCCTTTTATTCTTTTATTGAATAAATACTGTGGGCGCTGGAAATACAGTCAAGCTAACCTAAACTGGTAAAATCCTTGCCCTTAAGGGGCTTACGTTCAAGTGGCTGACAGGGTGCTATTATTTTCTGTGTCTCAGAAGATGACACAGAAAGCTTGTCCTGAATATCTAGCTTCAGTGGGGCAGTTGATGTTGGTGACTGTGTTCCAAAGAGCAAAGAAAAGAGTATTTTCCTAGTTCATGGTGTTAGCAGCTGGGCTTCCATGGGGTCCCAAAAGGAAGTCAGATTTTAAGGGGCAAGCTTATGTTTTTGGAATCTTGGGAAAGCAAATTGATTGATGCTCTCACAAACTTCCTATGGGAGTTGAGGGACCGGATTGTACTGAGAATCTGGCAAAACTAAGGGGTACATTGTCTTCTGAATTGATTCAAATATTTGTAGCAAGCCCTTCTGCGCAAATTTCACGACTTCTTTATGGTAATTAGTTTCATGGAATATTGCCAAATGGCATATTTTTCTACTCCGAGCCTCTTTCTAAGCACTCCTGGGAATGTCTGAAATAGGAGATAAGCACTCTTAACCCAAAGTTTTATTAAAAACTTTAATTAACACAAATGCCAAACGACATATTGATTGCTATTAAGAGGGTAGACGACACGTAAATCTATGAACTACCAAGTGCCTATCAAACCCATTTCCCTCAACAACCACAGAGCTTTATTTCCCTTCCTGAGCAGGCAGGAGGGCCCTGGGGATGCTCGACCCCATCCTTAGCCTCACAGGTTCTCAGAACCTCGATGTGCAATGAAGCCTGCTATGGTAGGGAATTCTTCTTTTTTACTTAAATTTTAAAATATTGAAGTTTAGTTGATTTACAATATCACGTAGTTTCAGATGTACAGCACTGCAGTTCACATTGTTGTGTTGTGATTCACAATACAACATGTACATATGTGTATGTTGCTGAGTTGCTAAGTCATCTCCAACTCTTTTGCTACCCTACAGACTGTAGCCCACCAGGCTCCTCTGTCTGGGATTTTCCTGGCAAGAATACTGGAATGGGTTGCCATTTCCTCCTCTAGGAGATAGGTGTATATAGATAGATAGATAGATATAGATATAGATATTTCAGATTATTTTCCTTTATCAGTTCAGTTCAGTCGCTCAGTCGTGTCCGACTCTGCGACCCCATGGACTGCAGCACGCCAGGCCTCCCTGTCCATCACCAACTCCCAGAGTTTACCCAAACTCATGTTCATTAAGTCCGTGATGCCATCCAACCATCTCATCCTCTGTTGTCCCCTTCTCCTCCTGCCTTCAATCTTTCCCAGCATCAGGATCTTTTCAAATGAGTCAGTTCTTCGCATCAGGTGGCCAAAGTATTGGAGTTTCAGCTTCAACATCAGTCCTTTCAGTGAACACTCAGGACTGATTTCCTTTAGGATGGACTGGTTGGATCTCCTTGCAGTTCAAGGACTCTCAAGAGTCTTCTCCAACATCATAGTTCAAAAGCATCAATTCTTCGGCGCTCAACTTTCTTTAAAGTCCAACTCTCACATCCATACATGATTACTGGAAAAACCATAGCCTTGACTAGATGGACCTTTGTTGGCAAAGTAATGTCTCTGCTTTTTAACATGCTGTCTAGGTTGGTCATAGCTTTCCTTCCAAGGAGTAAATGTCTTTTAATTTCATGGCTGCAGTCACCATCTGCAGTAATTTTGGAGCCCACTTTTCCTTTATAGGTTATTACATAATATTGAGTAGAGTTCCCTGTGCTATACAGTGGGTCCTTATTAGTTATCTATTTTGAACATTGTAGTGTGTATATGTTAATCTCAAACTCCTAAATTTATCTCACCCTCTCTTTCCTCTTTGGTAACCACAAGTTTGCTTTCCATGTCTGTGAGTTTTGGAAATAAGTTCCTTTATGTCATATATATGATATATGTGATATATATGATATCACTTATATGTAGAATCTAAAAGAAAAACAAAGAAATTCTTCTTCTTAACCAGGTGTCTGTCACCCTCCCCTGGGATGGGCCCCACCCTGCCAGTCCTCTGGACTTTGATATCCTTCAAGCTCCCTGCTAGGAAGCCACTGCCTCAGAGGAACTCCATGCTCCCCTGAACATCGTCCCCACCTGAGAAATTCACGTTTACCAAATCCTCTTTCAAGCCTCCAGATAATGGGGAATTAATTAACTTTGTGTTTGTTTTCTAGTTTTCCCTTGACTAGAACTTTAGTTCTTCAAGGGCAGAAACCATGTTTTCATACACCCTCACATCCCCAGCACCTAACAGTGCATGGCACATAGTAAGGGCTCATTTACAGAATGAAAAAGAATGAAAGCATCATCTTGTTTCCCTGCTTCTCTTTTCTGATTTAACAATCTTCTTGGAGCGAATCTTCCTTTCCCATTGTCCTCTGAAAACCTCTCCTTTCCCCAGCCCTCCACCCTTTCTTTAGATGATTCCTTATACTACTACGTTAAACAAAAATATCCTAGCTGCTCAACCTGTAATAAGCAGAGTAACTGAAGGAAAGGTCTAAAAAGATTTCCTGGAATTCTAGGTTACAGTAAAATTGACAGCAAGGTCCCCTACACATTGCTGAGCAATTCCAGCTTGACCAATGATCAGAAGAAAATAGTAATATATTTATAAACACTAGCAGAGAGGAATAGGAAAAATGAATATGTACAAAAACAATGTGGTGAATGGAAGGAAGTGGAAAGAACAGAAATCAGAAGGGCTTGCAGTAACTCCATCAGTGACCTATTGCCATAGAAGTGCCGCAGAGCCAAGAACAGTGGCATTCAACAGCAATATTTATTTTTGTCCCATGTCTCTGGGTCAGCTGAGTGGTTATGCTAATCTGGGCCGGGCTTGGCTGAGAGTGGTGGGACGCGTTCATGTTATCTGTGGTTGGCAGGGGCACCAGCCAGGTGCGGGCTGCTCTCTGGGGGCTTCATCCTCTAGGGAGCTCTACTCCATGCCCCGCAGCACACTAGCCTAGACTTGTTTAAAATGGGGCAGCAGACGTCTGAGAGAGAGCATCCAAGTGTGTGCGTGTGTGTGTGTGTGTGTGTGTGTGAGAGAGAGAGAGAGAGCAGAAACCCACAAAGCCTCTTGGAACCTAGACTCAACCCAGCACACTGTCACTTCCACCTCACTCTATCGGCCAAAACACACGTCAAGGTCAACAGAGACTCGGGAGATAGAGAAATACACTTCATCTCGTGATAGGAGGAGCTAAACATTCATATTTGAAAGGCTGTGGAAACAGAGAGGGCTGCAGAATTGGAGCCATGTTTGTCCTCAAACCATCAGTGTTACCTCAGCCCACACCTCCATTTATGAGTAACAAGGCATGCAGACAACTGCCTTACTTCGAGTTCCTCTGGAAACTGATCCTGAGACAAGGGTCCAAGTATAAGTTATTTGGATAGTGCTGGGAAATGCTGGTAGAGAAGTGGGGAAAGGAGGGAGGGAAGGAAAGAATCTTTTTTAGTTGTCAAGTTCCTGCTATGGACAATTGAAGCTTATCTCAGCTGAGGGCCTCAGTGCCAGTATAGAAGATGTGACTTAGAGTGGTCCCACCTGATGGATACAGGAGCTGGGGCATTTATAGACCAGCTCCCCTCAATCCTTGGTTGACAACTGCTTGGGGGGGAATGGAGCACTTATGCACGGACCCTTTGGACCTGCTGCAGGAATAGAATGAGCTTCCAGTTCAACCAGAGAAAGTTTTCAGGCAAAGAACTGCCAACTTAGAAGCTGGGCAGCTTGCATGTAAGTGGTAAAGCCAAAAAGATGTGGGGGACCAAGAGTGTCTATTGTCACACCCAACAGCTGCTGACTGCAGCAAAGTCTGCCCAAGATTACAGTGTATCAAAATGGAAAGATTATGGGTAAATTCAGCTTTCAACCATGAACAAATTCCCTGTCAACTCTGAAGCTCATTTTCCTCAATGATAGGTATTGCATAAGCATTTTATGAAGATAAAAGTAAGATAATGTGTTTACAGGGCCTAGTTGGTAAACAAAATGTTTAAGCTAATATCAACATATTTTTATTCCCTTTCATTCATTGTTCAATAATTTGAGTGGAAACCAACACATCCTTTGAAATGTTGGCTTGGGCCCCCTGTTTTTTACATTTTGACCTTTCTTTGGCATCTACAAGAGGCTTGCAACAGCAAAAGACAGAATGGAACTTGGAAGTTCAAGAAATGATAACATCTTTTACATAGCTTGAAAACACAGTAAGTGTTCCCATAAGCAGCTTATCTTCCTCAGGGAGACCAATCAAATGCCTGCAATAGAAAAGTGATCCGCCCTAGTATTTTCACCTGGAAAATTCCAAGGACAGAGGAGCCTAGTAGGCTACAGTCCATGGGGTGGCAAAAAGTCGGACCCAGCTAAGCCACTGAGCACCCTGCAGGGAGCAAACAGAACTGAAAGGGCGCCCTCAGCAGTCAGCGCACACTTCACTATACTGTGCTTTGCTCTGAGGCCACTCCTTGCCCAGCCTTCCTGGAAGGCATCCAGACCAATGCTTATCTTGTTTGCTGACCTTTCATGATTCACCCAAGTTCAATGAAATTAAAATGTTAAAATAGAATCCCCTTTGTCTTTGAAGTCTGTGTTTTAGACTTTTTGCTTCTTTCAAGGAGCCCAGGGCCGCCCTGGGTACGAGGACAAGGGACGACAAATGCATGCCGACTGCTCACACTCCGGGGAGAGACAAGGCAGAAGCATGGGGCAGGCAGGTTCTCAGAGGTGTATCTACTGATCATTCCACTAACTACCTGGAGGCTTCGTTTGACGGTATAAGCTTCATCAGTTTGCTTGAAGACACTAATCGGTTTCACTGGAGGACTAGAAAAAGGCTTTTTCACAGCCTCAGAACCTGCAAGGGACTTGAACAGATTATTTGGGTCATTATATAGCCTCTAGGCAAGTCCTCCTGGAAGCCATCTGTGTTACATGAGAACCGCCTCTACCGAGGGCCAGGGGCCTTGCTGAGTGTCCTGTAGGCAACACTATGGGGCCACTGTTTCTTTGGTCTAAATAAAACCCCTGTTGTTATTCTAGAATTTTTTTTTAGATCCATTTTTTTTGTTCCTTTCCTTGGTAGAAAGAGTACCATCTCCTCCACAAAATCTATGGTACTCTTGAAATTTTTTCCCATATGTTCACAGCATTCTTCTACCAGCATTTCTACAAAGCTCTAATTTTTCTATTTGTATTTTAACATAGCTCTTTCAAAATTTGCTTCAAGTACTTGGTAAACTTTCAATTTATTATTATTTTTTTAAATTTTGGCCACACTATGACATGTGGGATCTTAATTCCCCATCCAGGGATTGAACCTGGGCCCCCTCCAGTGGAAGGGCAGAGTCTAAACCACTGGATTTGCAGGGAAGTTCCAGTACTGTTTAAATGTGAAACCCAGCTCTGGATCTCAGGGGTACCTTGGGTATAGGTGAAAGTACATGGGTGTCAGGGCATGAAATCTTCCAGGTTGATTTTTTTTTTTTTAATAGAATTTAGAGGGAAGCTCTTCTCTACCTCTTTACACACCCATTTACAACCTCTTCCCACCAACACCACTGAGAACAAGAAAGTTTCTGGCAGGGAAGAAAGCCTTTCTTCCATCCCATTATTATTATTAGAGATCAGACAGAGTGTACATGTTCCAGGGAGTGAAAATGCCAGAATTTTGAATTCCCGTAGACATACAGATGATGGACAACACAACTTGTCCAGTTAGTTTTTATTGAGTGGTTGCATACAAGGATACCTCTGGGAAGCAAAAGGAAAGAGCTCAACAGGGTGTTTGTCATTCTTAGAGGCCACTCTGTATCTCTTAAATATCTTTCCTATGTCTTAGAAATTTCTCATAACATCTGTCTTGCTTTCTCGGTGTTAAAAAAAAAATCACTCAGTTTCTCAGCCAGGTTTGCAGCTGTGCATAATCTTACACAATGTCAAGATCTCCACTCAGAAAAGAGCACCTCGAGAATGAACATCATTTAGCAAACTTGTTGGTGAAGGCATCCATTGGGGGTGGGCTTAGGTTCTCACAGAACTTTGAGGGCTCCAGCCCTAGATCCTCAGTGTGAGCTGTCCTGTTTGACCCTCCAGTGGCAATAGCAGGGGCTTCATAGAAAAGATCTCAGGGCAGGAAAGCGAAAGTGTGAGTCGCTCAGTCATGTCCAGCTCTTTGCAACCCCATGGACTGTAGCCCACCAGGCTCCTCTGTCCATGGAATTCTACAGGCAAGAATACTGGAGTGGTTAGCCATCCCCTTCTCTAGCCATCCCCTCCCCATCCTCCCAGACCCAGGGATCCAACTCAGGTCTCTTGCATTCAGATTCTTTACCATCTGAGCCACCAGGGAAGGCTTCACAGGGTCTGGGCACAATTCCTTCCTGCAACCTATTCCTTCATAATTTATTTTTCTGCTTAGACTAGCTTTAGTGTGTCCTCTTTACATCTGGATAGACTGACTGATACAATGTTGTTTCAACAACAGTATTCCACTGTGGACTTGCTTTGATTCCACTAATACTCAATGAACTTTTCCTTCTGTTAAAACTCCTACCAGACTTTTCAAAAATACCACAGCCATCTCCCTGTGGAGACAAACCCATGAGATCTGGGCATTGAAGTGGCCCTTTTAAGAACTATAAATAATTCTCTCTGATATATTGCTTTCTGTGTTTGAAGAATTAACACAACAGAGAAAAGATCCCCCCCCAAAAGTTCAAGTTTTGAACGCGAAGTTAGTGTGACCTAAATCACAGACTGGGTTCCCATAAGTTTTCCACAAGTGTAAGAGAGAGAGAGGTCTGGTGACAGCAGGGTGTGGAGCAGGACAGCCAGTGCCTCCAGAGGTTCTGCTAAAACTGTGGCTTTCAACCTCAGCTGCACATTAGAATCATCTGGAAAATTTTTAAAATCCCAGTGCTTGGGACCCACCTTTAGGGATTATGTTCCAATTGGTCTGGAGTGGGGCCTGGGCATTTGTATCTTTTAAAAGCTTGTCAAACTAATCCTAAGACCTTGGTTGAGACCTCTACATTAATGCAAATTCAAGCCATATATATAAGCTGGTATTCTTTGGTAATCATTACCATGACTACCCACCAGGACCTGGTATAGGTGTGTCCCAGTTTATACAATAGGAATGTTAATACATGAGAATATGCAGCCAATGATATGTTAATTGCCACTGGGAGTGACAAAGCTGCCGGTTTCCAAGGTGGCGCTAGTGGTAAAGAACCCGCCTATCAATGCAGGAGACACAAGAGATGCTAGTTCAGTCCCTGCATTGGGAAGATCCCCTGGAGAAGGAAATGGCAACCCACTGCAGTATGTTTGCCTGGAGAATCTCATGGACAGAGGAGCCTACCGGGCTACTGTCCATGGGGTCGCAAAGAGTTGGACATGACTGAAGCAGCTTAGCACGCACGCTCACATGTGGCAAAGTCAACAACAATAACCCATTCTGCAGCATCCACCATAGCCTAAGGAGCACCGCTCTCCTGAGCTGCCCAGTATACTTGCTAGGAGAGTGAAGCCATATGTTGACTGGATCCACTTGGTTCAGATAAGCCTCCTCAATAATACCTGCAGCACTTCATCTAACATCCTTGAAGAAGTGAAGTCGCTCAGTTGTGTCCGACTCTTTGTGACCCCATGGACTGTAGCCTACCAGTATCCTCAGTCCATGGGATTTTCCAGGCAAGAATACTGGAGTGGGTTGCCATTTCCCTCTCCAGGGGATCTTCCCAACCCAGGGATCAAACCCAGGTCTCCTGCATTGCAGGCAGACACTTCACCGTCTGAGATACCAGGGAATAGGACTTTATAAAGTAAAAAGGAGGGTTGGTAAGAAGTGACCCTACCCTGTGGTATGCATTTGATATCTCTTAGTACATAGTTAATGTGGAAACACACATACCCAGGAATAATTAAAATTAGCTACCAATAGGAACTAGAACATAATGAGTTGCAGGGAAGACAAAAGCACTGGGTTAGCTTGTAGTCTTGACCAAGAAGCCAGCAGAGAGATGTTCCTGGGGAATAAATGATTGTCAGAGCAGCTAGGAGACATCCCAGGAACGGAAAACCAGAAGGCAAAAGGGCCCCAATTGAGATCATTCTAATAGAAAATCAGAGATTGGAATCAGGTAATACATTCACATAATCCAAATAAACCAGTTCAAATAAACACAGGCACAAAAGCGAATGCAAGAGTGAGAAGCAAGTAACAAAAATAAGGCACGCTGGGCTGAATCAATAGGTACAAGTTAGCCAGAAAGGGGGAAGCTGAGATTTGAAAGGAGGCAGGAATAAGGGGAAAGTAGAAGGATCAGTTTTATCCAAATTACACCCAAAAACTTGTGTAACCCAATATGAGGGTGCTGCAGTCCCTGCCCCAGGGGCACCTTCTGACCCATCTCCAGGGGCTGCTGACAACACCAAGGACAACACCCCATCTTGTTCCTGGCCTGAACCCAGGTGCTTGATAAAATTGCCTGGCTCTCTGTTCTCTCCTTCCCAGCCCTGCCCACCCAGTCTTCTTGTTTGGCTGCACACCTGTCAATCATTCCACATACCGAGGGGGACAGGGAAATGACAGAACACGCTCAGGCTCTTGTCTGCCATTGCTTACAGCTGAGTCCTTCATGCTTTCACTACACAGGCTACAGCCACTGATAGTCCTGTTTGCTATGTTGGAAATCAGTGCCATGTAGCTTGTTTTTAAAAACCATTACGAAAATGTACAAGACCTAGGAAGAAAACTATACGTTTTTATTAAAAGATATAAAAGAAAATCTGGGCAAAGAGTTTCCTAGTGGAGAAGATACAGTATTGCAACGATTCATGGAGAAACAACCAATAGGTTAATGAAACAGAAATGAAAATCTACAGACTACCTCACGGGCATATGGAAAGTTCATATATGATAAATGTGACACTTCTAACCAGTGCCAAAAAGACTATTTACCTAAAGTGTTAGGACAATTATTTATCTAGTTGCAGAAGAAGTCATAAGATCCCTGCCTTAAGCTCAGATCAGTCATTGCAGACAAACAGAGCCCTGTCTAGGGCACCTGCAAGATCACTGTATGCTGGCACCAGCTTCCATTGCAGAGACACCTGCTACTGAAACAGGGAGAAAGGGGTGAGATTAATCCAAGACTGGGGCTTCTGACACTGTTGTGCAAGAACTGGGCTCAATGAGCTGGGCCTCAGAAAATTTAGAAGAGTGCTCAGGAAAAATATACACCTGACCTAGGGAACTGGTCAATTTTCCCATAGAAACATCCTTATGACATCTAGAAATGTTGGTTTAGGTTAAAAATTCCTTAATAATTATGGAAAAAATTATAGATACCAGGGTCAGCAAATTATCACAGGCAGTCAAATCTGGCCTTTCAATTTATAAACAAGTTCATTGGAATGCAGGCATGCTCACTTGTATAAGCATCCTCTATGGCTGCTTTTGAACTACAACCATTGACATTGAGTAGCTGCAAGAAAGACCTCATGGCCTGAAAGGCCAAAAATATTTACTATCTGTCCCTCTACAGGAAAAGTGTGCTAATCTCTGATATAGACCAATCTTTCAAGAACTAGCCTCACAGCAAAAAAGCAAGGAAGCTCAGTGGAAAGAGTTCTGAGCTGGGAAGAAGAGAAGTGATCTGGTCTCTAGAATTGATCTGCTTTCATTAACTAGGCCAGTAGCCAAGTGGAAACCTCACTTCACCCTCTCAGGACTCAATTTCTTCATTTCTTATAATGGCATTAGAATAAGATTATTTGGGGACTTCCCTGGTTGTCCAGTGATTAAGACTTTGCACCCTCAATACAGGGTGTTTGGGTTCAGTCCCTGGTTGGGGAACTAGATCCCACATGCCATGCAGCAGAAAAAAAAAAAAAAGGATAAGATTCTTTTGAGATCTGAAGACTATAAAATGGTCAACGATGAGCTAAAAATGGAAATCTTTGTGAAATTTGTTGCACGCTCTTACATGTCATTTAAAAAAATGTATCTTCTTATTGTCAAAGAACAAACTGTTTTGTAAGATTACTGTGAAGGAAAGAAAAGAATTTAGAAGACAGAAATCCTCAAATCGGAGCACAGATGAGAAAGAAAATCACACCTCACATTTTTCAAGGCTTTGATTTTAACTCTTCACCCACATCAGTAAGCTGACTCTTTGCCATAGAGAGACAATTGCATGTATTTGCATTTTTTCCTGTGTGTGAGAATTTAATTTTTTACAACCCGCTGTGTTTTTCAGGCCCTTTAACTAATAGGCTTTTATCACCTTATGATTGCCTGATTTTCTCTTAATTGCTTTATGACAATACAATTTATTTTGATGGCTCCCACCCTGCGGTTTTACTTTCTAATGAGGACTTTATGAATGTATGTGTGCAACTATGCATCTGCTTCATTTTTCAATCCTTCTTCTTCCCTGTAAGTGGAGAGTGGAACTGGGTTATGACACAGAGCCTGAAAAGCCCTTCCAGCTTCCCAAGTGGGGAGATGCCTGCACATGGAGCTTCCCCTGTCCCAACAAGCCTCACCCCTGTGCATGGGTGTGGGGAGGTATTTTCAGTCACCTCCACATGGCTCTTAGAGGCGTTTGCACACACACACATTCACTCATACACACATACACGTTGTATATGAAGGAGGCAACCTGGCTTGAGGCCATTTGGAGACAAAACCACCCCCCACCCCAGTCTGTAATTTGGACTTTATCTCCCCATACACAGTGTTTATTAGATTTTTAATCTGGATAAGTGGAAGAGTTCATTGTTTTGAAACCAACCTGAACACATTCAGAACTGATTTTCAAAACAGTTTTTTTTTCCCTTCATAAATTCTGCAGTTAAGGTTTCTAGCAAGCCATTTGATAAACATAAACACATTCGGGTTCACTCAGTTGAGCTCTCCATGAATAGCATCACGCATCTCTAGGTATTGACTGTGACCAGTTTCTGGAGTTGAAGACACACAAGGATCACAGACTGAAATCCAGGAAGCTGGGAGAGTGATGGGACAGCCCAAGGGCCCACATCCCTATTAACACAAAGCAGGTTACCAACTGTTTTTGTAAAGTATATTAATGATCTGATAATAGCTAGCATTTCTTGTTGAAGGCAAAAGGAGTAGAGGGCAGCAGAGGACAGATGGTTGGATGGGATCCCTGATTCAATGGACATGAACTTGAGCAAACTCCAGGACATAGTGAGGGACAGGGAGGTCTGGTGTGCTGCAGTCCATGGGATTGCAAAGAGTTGGACACAACTTAGTGACTGAAAAACGATAACTGTTTCTTGAGAGTCCACCTTGTATCTAGTACTTTATATACCATTTCCTTACATCTTTGAGCAGATTTAATAAGATGATAGGCTTTATGCGCACTTATGAACTGCATTGACCAAGGGTCAACATATGGAAGAGCTGGAGTTGGTGACAAGTATGTTTTGATCCCCAAACCAAGCTCTTACAATGGTCTGTTTGGTCTTTCTTTCAAAGTAGTTTCTTCTTTATTGGCTCATATGACTCTGTAGCAACCCTGCTAAGATGGCAGGGTGGACACCCTGTTCTCCCTTTTACAGACAAAGATGGGGGAATAAGTATTGTTCCCAAGACTGTAAGGGACAGAATCAGAAAACCTAGGCTTCCAGATCCCTCATCTAGTGCTTATTCCATAAACACATTTTTAAAAATAAAAACCTGTAATCAAATTAGAAAGTTTAGTGGGAAATGTGCTCACAGACAAGTCAGAGGACTGAGCTCTCCCAAATCTTAACTCAGAAACCAACAGGTGGTGGGAGCCCCATGACCAGTAATCAGCTCTATGGTCTCAGACAAGAGACTTCCTTAGGTCTCCTCATCCTCACCTGGCAAAATGATGAGGCTGAACTAGGTGGTCCCTGAGGCTCCTTCCAAATCCGCAGGCCTGTGAGTCTATGACCCACCACCATGGTGGAATGGCCATGACCAGTGTGGCCTGGAGATAAAAACTATTCTCTTAGATCATACCACAAGGCAGAGGGAACACAAGGAATAGTTTTACCTAAATTTACCGTCAGAGTGGTGGTTGGAACCGTTGGGACCACACTTGCAATTACCTAATGAATTTGAGCGGTACAAATAGCTCGTAGAACTCACTGAAGAAGTTTAATGTGAGGATAAAATGAGATAGCAGATGCCCTTTAGACAATGCTGCTTGAAGAGCTAAAGAATTACATCTAGTCTCAATTTGAGAAAACAGAATGGATATTTCAACTCTGCTTTGTCCTATTTATAATGTCACAACATGACACTCAAGACTCTATTCCTTTTAACTCCTTTCTGTGGGTCATGTTAGAGTGTCATGCAACCTTTTCCACCACCTCTGCCACAGGGGCTGGCGGAGGTTCCCAGGTGAAGATTATGGACAATTTCTCAGCTCAGCCACAATGATAACTTTCTCAGATTAGCCACAGTGATAACAACTACCAACTTTTAATTGAGCACTTAGTATATCCTAGTCCTTCTGCTTAGCTAACTTCATCTAATCTTCACAATCCTGGGAACTCAGCAGGTTTCTTTCTCTTTTTTTTAAATGAGGTCACTAAGGTTTTAAACTGGAGAGTCTGAGTAACCTTCTCACCACCATACAGACCAGCAAAACCAGAATTTGAACTCTTGGAAGTTGGCCCCTGGAGTACATGCTTGTAAGTGGAGTGGCCATCTCTAGGGAACACTGTTCACCAATCTCCAGGGAAGAGCATGAGACAAGACAGGCGTGGGGGCCCTGGTCTCAGGAGCTTACCAGCTAGTGGGGAAAAAGACTGACTTGGGTCATTATAGGCAGGATGACTATGATCAAAGGGAAGCATGGGTGGGAGATTAGTGGTTTAACTGGCTTGGGTTGCGTGGGAGGGGAGCAGTGAGAGCAGAAAACAGAGCAAGCTGTGTGGGAGAAGACAAAGAACACCCCACCTTCTCCAACAGGCCCACAAAGCAATGGGCAGGCGATGGGGCGATGGGGGGCAGAAGGAAGATGTCTGCTAAAGGCTGGAGGCAACAGCAGCGCCCCCTGGAGGGCAGGTGGTTAGCTCGCTTGGGGCCCAGAGCCCATCACTTTGCCATCACTGAAGTTCCCAGTGATGACCCAGAGTCTGAAGGAAAAGGCCAAGTAATATTTAATGGGTACAATTTCAAAAGCACTAACGTTTTAGGGAAATATTAATCATCGTAGCTGGCATTTATTAAGTCACCACCAGGTGCCCGGCACTGTTCTAAGCACCCGTATGTGTTAAAAACCCCCAAGTCCCAGATACCACTAAAGCCCTCAGGTGACACAGGAGAAACCGAAGCACAGAGAAATGCCCCAACCAAGTTTCTTTGTGGGTGAGTGACAGAACTGGGATTTGAATCCAAGCAGTCTGACCCACTGCCTTCCCTGTTAACCACCACGTTGGGTCAAGTTTCCATTCAGCAAGGATGCCTATGTGTCTTTTAGAGTAAACCTTTCTGGATAACTAAGCAATTCCTTTATTAATACTTTGAATTCATGATTTTGAAACCCTATTTACAAAGCCATCAGGGCACACATGGATGAAATTGTTTCTGACTTCACTGAATGCATACATGTTCTCAGACACCAATAAAGTCACTCCAACTTTCACCACTGCAGTTTAGTCAGATTTAAAGGAAGCAATCATACAGTAATAGTAGGAGACCGTTGGTGTAGAAGCAATAATATCATACCATTGCTGAAAAGAAGTGAAATGTCTATTTCCTGTGAAACACAGATCCTTTAATATATCCTCAGTTTGTAAATCTGCGGTTGAAGAGCAGTGAAATACAATACATGATACCACATTAAAACAAAACCATAATGACCAGTGTTTGGTTCCTAGAAGAAAGTGGTGCTGTTATCAGTCAGAAATGATAAATAATGCAAAGAGAAAGCTTTGAGATTCTAACCCTTCCAGTCACAGGCCCAGATCTGAAGCAGGAAAACGGGCCCCCTGGTTTGCCCCCCCAAGCCGGGGGATAATGAGGCTGGCTTGCAGCCACCACTGTGGGTTCCCCCAGTCCCCAAACCCACAAGTCACCACCACAGCTTT
Organism: Cervus canadensis; assembly: GCF_019320065.1. NCBI lineage: Eukaryota > Metazoa > Chordata > Mammalia > Artiodactyla > Cervidae > Cervus > Cervus canadensis. The sequence continues at coordinate 46,600,097 of NC_057404.1, forward strand.
TCTCCTGCCTCGAGGCAACCTTCAATTTCAGAAGGGCACAGAATCAAACAGAAAGCAATTAGTGTGGCAAAACCTTGAAAAGAAACCAATAGTCAGGATCTAGAGTTTTTTTACAGAAAGCCAGGATTTCCTTATTTGCAGAGAGAAACAACAAGAACAATTAAAAGTTTCAAATCATATACAATTACTTTCAAGTCGGGTTTGGTGAAACATAAATAAATTTCATATCAGAGCTTTAGCCCAAGTCCGGCGCTGTTTGTTTGTTTTAGGGAACACTGCTTTCATCTTGGAGAAGGATGTCATAAAAGCACATTTCAAAAAATTACCATTGGCACCCAGTTTCCTATTTGATTACATCTTGGCACGCAGCCCTGCCAGTATTATAAAGCCCCTATCTTGGTCCCTCTGATTGGAAGATAATCAGAAGTACTACCTACCTTTCACCACTCCCACCCGCTCCGCTGGAACAATCATAAGCTGCGGAAGCTACAAGAAATAACTGAAATTATTTAAGAGAGTCGGTACTTTCCGTTTTAGTTTACCTCAGGCAAATTCAACAGGCCCCCCTTGAAACAGCGACACTAAGAGCTCTAGCGAGTTCGAAACACCAGATAGCAATTACAAGCTGAGAACTAAATGCCGCAATTAACGAGACATACACTTTAATCTAAAACAAGTCAAAAATGTTGCTGGATAAAGAAAAAAGTAAAGTAAAACTCCCTAATTAAAATAAATTGGTGTACGGTGGATAGATTTCTCCACCTATCAGACAACAAAGAATAGTGTGTCTTTGGGAGACTAGTCAAGTGTTTTACAATTAACATTTAACTCTGATATAGATCTCACACTTTAATAAATACACAAGTCAATTTTACACTTGAACCTCAGAGATTTATGCATATCAATGCTGCCTACCCCATATCCATTTCAAATGGATTCTTACATGAGTTATATATCCTTTCCATAATCATCATTTGGATTAAATATCTTATGCATATTTTTTTCTGGTTTCCTTTGTTCCTTGCAGATGAGTTGATGGCTAAATACATTTTATATTTTTCTTATATATTCTTTTGTGCTTTCCCTGGAAATCTTTTAATTTCAACAAATTTCTTTCTAAAAATCAATCCTATATGCATTGACTCTTCATCGAAGGCAACATGTATTTTTCATCTGCAGCAGACTTCTAGAATATGTGTAGAAAATACTGTCACACATCCTTGAGGGTTTGTTTTTCTTTGTCTTACTAAAATTGGTGAGTACATTGAGGGGAAGATGTGAAGGAGGAGGAGACAGAGAAATATAGAACCATTCTCTGGTCATTTTAAGAGCTTCTGCCAGGATCAGGGCAATATGATAGGCGAAAGGCTTTGTGATCATAAAATGAATGTGTCAAGGTTAAAGTATTCCTCTAATCCCAGGCTGCAGGAGGAAAGCCACTGCTAATAAAGTCCTTCCAAGCAGTTTTATTCACCAGCTTGCTCTTCACATACGGAGACAGGAGTGCAGTCCGGAGGCCAATTACAAATCACTCTTCTGATTTCTTTAATCCCTTTGTTTCCATTTCTGATCAAAATAACTTTTTTTAGACAGTAAAAGGAAAGAACTTATAAACAGTCTAAATCTTCAGCTTAATAGAAAGGTCTTAGCTAGAGCTGTTTCTCCCCCTCAACCTTTCACGACTCCTGCTGACCCCTCCCACAGCTCCTTCATGATGCTGGGAAGTCAAGTCAAGTCAGTGCTGTGAGCACAGTAAAGCCTGCATTTTCCCTGCGACAGATGAGGTCACCAAATGACCCCAAACCCAAAAATAAGCCCTTGCTCAAATACCTCTTCAAACATGAACAAAATTGAAGGAAACCATCCATGACTGTTACTATCATTATCTCCAAGTATAATGGTGACCATCACTCACAGCTACTCAGTTCTGATGTACCAGGCACTGTGCTAAGCACATTATACTCACTCTCATAGCAGCCCTATGGGCTAAGTACTAACCAGTATTTTTCAGGGAGAACTAGCTTGAAGCTAACTAGTTGAAGGCCATACAACCAGAACACGAGAACACAGTGGAGCACAGACTTAAGATCTTGGGCAATGCATCGGAAAGCCCTAAGATGTCAAGAGCTTGCCTTAATATCTTTCAGTTTTTCACGGTTCCAAAGCCCTAAGCAGGATATCCCCCTGTTCTCACCAGATATGCTTACCCAGACCTGGGAGCAAAGTCTCCCCACCTGATTAGTTTTTCTCTTAGCTGCACCAGCTTACACCTGACCTGGTCTTCAACCCAATGATATTTACCACCCTATCAGCTTACTAAATTAGTCCAACAAGCCAATCGCATCCTCCTGTGGGAATCAGGGACCATCACACCCTCTTGGTATTACAAAGCCTGCTGCATACGGCAGGCTTCCCCTGTGGCTTGATGGCAAAGAATCTGCCTGCCAATGGTGGAGACACAGGAGACGCGGGTTCGATCCCTGGGTCTGGAAGATCCCCTGGAGGAGGAAATGGCAACCTGCTCCAGTATTCTTGCCTGGAAAATCCCCTGGACTGAGGGGCCTGGTTACAGTCCCTGGGGCTGCATAAGAGTCGGGCACCTGTGAGCAGCTGGGCATACACCTTCCACGGCCCCTTCTAGTCCACACTGCTCCAAGTGCAACTCCCACGTGGCCCTGGTTAGCATCCGGTGTCCCCCTGCCCCGGGCCCGGAGAATGAGTGACTAAGGAACTGCTGTCAGGGTTGTGCATCCAGACACCTTATCCTGTTTAGGCCAGAGGACCCCTCTGTCAGCAGCAAAGTGACCAGGAGGCGACTAGAACTCAAGTCCCTGAGGCAGAATCTTTATCATGTGGCCCACCAGGGAAGCCAGGTGGAACACGAAGTGGAGGCAAAAATAGCAAGGCGTGATCCCCCTGCTTGTTGTAGCCACACTTTATGCTGCCCGCCCCCCTGACTTCATCTTCCTAGCAGCCTTGAAAAGTACCTCATCTACTTTACAGATGAAGATACTGAAGTAACTGAGTAACTGAGCGCACTTAGCCAGTGAACGCTCGAGCTGAGACTGGACCCGGGATCATGTTCTTTTCACCATTTAACTCTCCAAGTCCTGGCTCTGCTCACCACCGCGTGGTCTGAGATGCACTCGAGATTCCACTCAGTTGTGAAGTCGTCATCATTCTCTGTGTTGTAGTGGTTTCTTTCTTCTGAGAAGAGCCGGGGAAGGTATCCCTCACTGTGGATCCCCCAGCATGATGATAGATCTCCCCAAGAGAAATGACTGTGTTTATTTGAAAACAGCATCTGGCCTCGTGGCACAGTCGGTTCAGAGCCGTTGGCTTCCATTCAGTAGCCCCAGCTCTCATCCCACCAGGACTGGTCAGCTCTCCTGGTGGGCTGCCTCGCCTCCTGGACACGGACCCCATCCCTGAGCAGCACCACCCAGGCAGCAGGATGGGGAAGACTGTCCCTCGCTGAGGGGACACTAGACAGCAACTCAATGTTAAAATGTGGAAGGGGTCAAGTTCTAAGATTCAGATGGGTTCGGTCTGGACAGGGAAATTGTCTCCCTTTCAGAAGTTTTGGCCAATTTCTTTGTAACAATACTCCTTTTAATAAAATTAAATTTGGGGCTAGAGGAATTGTTTTATTTTGTGATGTTATATTTTTGGTGGTTGCTATTTTATTTGTTTTAATGGGTTCTATATATATATATATATATATATATATATACACATTTTTTTTTTTTTACCTCACAGGGCCCGGCAGTTTAAGTATCAGTGTCCTAACCACTCAAGCGCCAGGGAATTCCCTAATAGGTTCTATTTTTGTTTGTTAGTTTGAAAGAGGGATTACTTGTTTCCAGTACAGGGCTGCCTTTGGGTTGAAAGGCAGCTCCAACTTTCTGAAGGTCCCAGAGCAGCAAACTGATGAGTCATTTGCATATCTTCAAAGTGTTGAGCCACTTTGATAAAAATGGTGTGACCTTGAGTTCATTGCCTTTTCTTAGCCCTCAATTTGCTCAGTTATTGGGTTAGACATGCTGTAAGTTCAATGCCAGGGCTTCCCAAGTGGAGTTAGTAGTAAAGAACCTGCCTGCCAATGTACGATATATAAGAGACATAGGCTCAACCCCTGGGTCGGGAAGATCCCCTGGAGGAGGGCATGGCAACCCACTCCAGTATTCTTTCCTGGAGAGTCCCATGAACAGAAGAGCCTGGTGGGCTATAGTCCATGGGATCACAAAGAGTTGGACATGACTGAAGTGACTTAGCATGCATACACGCAAGTTCAATGCCAGCTCCCTATTGATAGTATTATTGTAATTATCTCAGGTTTATAAGGAATGCTTCTCTATAGTGTTACAATGTGGATTTACAGTATCTGATTTCTAAGTATTGGGGTTTCTGATGGTGAACTTTCTGCTTTCAGTAACTTGTCTGTTTCCTCAGGCACAAGCTCCTCTACCCACTCCCGTTCCCCACTTCCATGGGGTAATCAACCTGTCTTACTAAACCTGAACTGACAGAGCATTTACTTAATCTCTCATCTCGCCCAGATTCCTGATGAAGGCAGGAATTCCTCTGGAAGGACATTCCAGTTGGCTGCCTTCTCTTGATAGCGTTGGGGAAGTTCTAAGTGTTTGGAGACCATCCAAAACTTCATGGTGGTAGCAGGACTCATTCAACCTTTCTTGCTGCTGCTTTGGGATAACATAGGCACTGCTGGTGACTCAGTCCAGCGGCTCTGAGAAGCCAAGTCTATGTAGCCAAAGCAAGGTCAGGCCATTTCCTCAGAACAGAGTATGCCCCAACAAGCAGAGCAGGTGAGGTAAGCTCCTCTGAAACTCCCAGACAAGAAGCATGGCCTTCTGGTTCCCTCTACCGTTTCTCTGAGTGCTTCTCTTAGTATCACCAGGAGAAACCGGGACTGTTTTCTTTACACAGAATACTCCCTGGTGTTCTGAACTCTCTTCGCAGCGACCCCCACCCCCCACTTTGCGGACATGTCCCTTTCACACTGTAGCCATTGAACTAGAACATATCATCAGTTCAGGTGAACAAACAGTTTGTACTACAAGTCCAGAGAATCTCAAAGTCCAGGTAACAGAGATTAGGTGAAGTTACAGGCACAAAGCCGCACATTACTCAATTAGCTTGGCACCAGTTTAAAGCCTTGGGTTCCACTCAACAAACATTAAACAGCCCCTCACTGTTTCCCTCTCCCAGGGGTCCCTTCCCCCATCTCAAACCCTAGTCCTTTGTATTCACTATCCTGTCTTTATTCTTGCTGAGGTTTTTAGCCTTTCATCCAAAGTTATGTTTTGTTTCCCTGGAAAACAAGGGTACATTCTGTCTGGTCAACACATCAGTCCACTGAGCTTCAGAGCAAACCCTTTTCTTCTTCTGGAAGACCTCACGGACCCTGACTCTGCCTTCTGAAATTGCTCATGGGTCTCTCATGTGTTGGAACAAACCTGGTTATGGAACCAGGTTCATTTGCCCGACGCGCATCAAGTCAAATGCTAAAATGAAGAGCAGGGATGTATTCATGAGGCAATCAAGCAAGTCTCAGATCTGCCTCCTCAAAGGAGAGGGGCTTGGGATAGTTACAGATAGAGAAGCAGGGTGGTTTGAAGTTTGGAAAAAGGGGATTGGAGGTAAGGAAACAGTGAAGTCATTGGTGCTCTGTGGAGGCATATCTGAATTACGTGTTTCTTCATGGGACTCATATTCTAAAAGTGACAGCGCTGGTATGATCTGAGGGTCAAGTTTTAGCCCTCTGACATCAAAAGGTCATCCACTGGACATTTTCACAGACCCAGATGGAGGGTCAGTGGTCCTAACCAGTCTTAACTGGCTGGAACCTGACTTGGACCAGAGCTGACTCCAAGTTCCTGAAAAACAGCTTAAGCAATGGTTACTAAATTGACCCATACGTCAGAGGTGTTTTCTATTCAGGGTGGTTAAAGAATCTTGTGACATATTGTCTAAGCTACGTGAAGCTTGGAGTGTATGCAATTGGCCAGAACAATTGAAGAGAGCTTAGTCAGTGAAGGCTGGTTACAGGATATTATTTATTAAACAAGTTACAGTTTAAGGGATCTAACTGATGACTACCTCCATTTCAGGATTCAGAACAGGCTCTTTATCTCTACTGAGCTCTGTCTCAGTCTTGATTATCCTGGGTCTTCCCAGCCTGCTCTGTTTACTATTTGTCTTAGCCTGTGGTCCTATGAAAAGCCCCCAGTTTCCAGCCTTATCCCCTGCATTAGCAGATAGCCCTCTATTTCCACAGGCACGAGTTCCTGACTGCATCCAGTGGCCATATCCTGCCCTGGCATGTTCTAACAAGGCTGTGTATCTTGTAGCCTCACAGACTGAGGCCTCTGCACATCTTGGCTTCCCATCAATCTGGGTCCCCTAAGACTTCTGAAGAAGTAAGAATTAAGAGTTTTACTACAGACTTTAGAGCAGAGAAAATATTAGAGTTACATATTACACATGAAAATACATAACTCTAACACAAAACTTAAAGAACAAGCAAACGATCCATCCATTTATTTATTCACTCCTTTGCTTACCCCTGCGAGAATCATCCATTCATTTGGTTCTATGCCAGATCCATGCCAGGCCCCGAGGAAGCAAAGCTGCCCAGGAACTCAAGTCCAGCAAGGCACACAGATGGGCTTTGGGTTCAACCATGTGGTAAGTGATCCTTGAGAGGGAGGAGCAGCATGTTCCTAGTGGGGAGAATAAGGAATTCGGTCTAAAAGGGAATATTTGAGGACACATTTTAAAAAAGAAAAAAAAGGCATGTTGCAACTGAATGATGGGAAAGGGAGGGGTGAAATTATACATACACTCTTGTTTCAAAAATTTTCCTAAATGTCCACATGCATTACTCTGTAGTTTAGAAAAAAGGCATTGTTTACATATTAAGATTAAAGTCAACCCTTAATCAACCATTAATGTCATGGGGAGAGGCTGGGTTTTGGTCTCCTGTTCTATTATGTCTTTACATTCCTCAATAGTCTAATTCCTTTATTTATTCATCCTCTCCTTTATCACCCATTTTCTGTCATTTCCTTTCATGTGTTTGGCTAAGTCAGTTAATATTTGCTGAGTATTCATGTGCTCTACTTTACTCCCCAGATTCTCTGAACTAGACTAGAGCAACATGACTGTGAGCAGAAATAACATGTCGCGTCCAGGGTGAGTCACTTAAAAGCCAGGGTGCCTTTCCCTTCTCTCTCTTACCAAGCAGCCTTGGGAGTCATGTATACGGAGAACATATCATGAGTTGATGAGAGCCTGTTTTCCTGAATTTCTGGGAAGAGGTGATGCCCCTCCAACGGACTTTGGACTTGGTGTAAGCGAGGAACAAGTTTTCACTCTGTGAGCTTCACTCTGTGGAGCCCTGTGACTTGGGAGCGCATTCATTCCCACTGCATGGTCTAGCCTAACCTGAATAACATGAACGACTATCTCCACTGCCTTCTGAATATGAAGTATATTTCTGTAAACACTTTGTATGGCTTAGTGTCTTGACAAGATATTCTTGACAAGAAATTCTTTGTCCACTCTTTCCTTCTTACTGCATTTCTTTTGCTCCTTTTCTCTGTAAATGAGTTTGAGTTGGTTGCTCTCCCAAGTCAGTCAGTCAGTCAACCAAGATGTGGATTTTAATTCACTTGTGCAAATACATGCACCCTACCCTGAAGTGCTGTTCCAGGTAAAACTGAACAGAGATATTTTAGGTCAGTTCGCTCTGCCTGTGTGAACCCAGGGTCCATGTATGCCGTGGACTATCATTCCTCAGGCCCACCCAAGTGAGAAGTCTCCTGGGAAGACAACGGAATGCAGTTCAGCCCCAGGAGGAGTGCCCGAGTACACCTCAGAGACAGCAGGTGACACGAGTTAGCCCTCACACCTATTTCCTGCCTGCTCCTGCCCACCCTGTTCCACACACCAGCCTCACACTGAAATTCCCTTAAGCTAACTGAAATGCCCTTAAGAATCTCTATTGGAAGTGATTCCAATGCTGCATAGTTTCTCTACTGATACTTTCTTCATCCACATTTTTCAAATGTTTGTGTGCACATAGGTATGTATGCATGCATGCTTAGTCACTTCAGTCACATCTACCTCTTTGTGACCCCATGGACTGCAGTCTGCCAGGCTCCTCTGTCCATGGGATTCTCCAGACGAGAATACTGGAGAGGGTTGCCACGTCCACCTCCAGGGGATCTTCCTGCCCCAGGTATCAAACCCACATCTCTTATATCTCTGCATTGGCAGGTGGGTTCTTTACTACTGGTGCCACCTGGGAAGCCCATAGGTATGTATGAATACATGTAAATACTCTTTACAGTAAGTTTCTTTGTCATGAAAGAATAGATTAAATCCTCGTTGACCTTGCTAAATAATTTGCTGCAATGTACAGAATCTTACCAGATAACACCTATCATCTTATAACATCAGGACTTACCCTCTGAGTTTATATTAAATAAATGCTTTATTTGCCTTTGAGTAGTCATAATAAATCATATCACACAATGAAATGTGTGTCACTGCTTAATAAATGAGTCACCTTTTCCATTTCACTTGCTCTTGCCCAGTTTCCAGTATGATCTGGTGCTTAAAATTCAAGTGGAGGGAAGACAGACATAAATTTGGAGATTGGGATTGACATATAGACACTATCCTCTATAAAATAGATAACTATTAACAATAGGGACCTACTATACAGCACAGGGGTCTCTGCTTGGTAATGGCTTATATGAGAAAAGACTTTTTTTAAAGTGGATAGATGTATAACTATCAGATGTATAACTGATTCACTTTGCTATACACCTGAAACTAACTCAACATTGTAAATCAACTATATGCCAATAAAATTAATAACAGAAAAACCTCAAGGTGAAATTAATTCATGACTGTAAATGCATGACCAACTATTCATGAGCTACTTCTTAAAGCTATTTTCCTCCAATCAAAAATTATTTAAATCAAGGGAACTTCCCTGGTGATGCAAAGGCTAAGAATCTACCTGTCAATGCTGGGGACACAGGTTTGATCCCTGGTCGGGGAAGATTCCACGTGCCATGGGGCAGCTAAGCCCATGTGCCACGATTACTGAGCGCAAGTGCCCTAGCGCCCGTGCTCTGCAAGAAGAGAAGCTACCGCAGTGAGAAGCCCTCACACTGCAAGGAAGAGTAACCCCTGCTTGTCGCAACTAGAGAAAGCTGGCATACAGCAGCAAAGAACCAGCACGGCCAAAATAATAAACATTAAAAAATTTTTAAATTATTTAAGTCAAGGGAAAATCCTTTGACAAGTTCTTCCCTCGCATAGTTAACTTTTGTCACAGGGCTTCTTTTTTATTCTCTTTTGGCCATGAAGTTTTCCCTTTAAAGTGCATTAGTTTCTATAGAAACAAGAATGTCACTAATATGGGAAAAGCTTAGATATGTCCAGACAAATGTAGTATACAGTAAATTCCTGCAGTGTTTCAAAATGTAGCTCCTGGTTTGGTTTGGCTGATCAAAGGATTTCTAGAAGGTCATTGTCACTACATCTCTGATGTAAAAAATTCATTTGACAGACTACACACTCACCTTTGGGTCTATCCCTAACCTATTTTATAGGTGGATGAAACATTTCTTGAGACCTAAAACTTTTTCTTAAATTTTGCTGCATTGCTTGATTATTTTGAAAAATGGCAGCTGAATTAAAGGATTGTTTATTCCTAGAGTAAAATGCAATTGCAGGTATTCTAGTCTAACCTGTGTTTGTTTTACTAGCCTCCAAACGTTTTTTTAAAGAGTCACTGAGATTATCTCTAAAGAGTCCCAACTCAGGGCCTGTCAGAGGTGAGTGACAAGAATACAGATGAGAGAATGCAGAGATAATTTGAACTACTATCTTTCTCTGTGGCTTCTGAACAAATGAAATTGATACCGCCCATCCAATTTTCAGAGGAATTAGACTTCCCCGAAGCTTAGATCTAGGATGTCTCTGGGTCCTAAGTAAGCTCCCTTAGCTGACCTGAAGCAGAAGACCCTGTGTTATTCTAAATGATAATTTATACACAATCTGCCTTTATTGCTATTTGCTAAGCAAAGTTATAACTTATTCATTTGTTTGTCAAATATTTACCAAGGGTTTACTACATATTAGGAACTGTTCTAGGGGTTGGGAATACAACAATGATTAAAAGAGGTTAAAATCCATAAGCCCGTAGAGCTTACAATACTGCATATATATCCCTGGATAAAATAAGTAAAATAAAATATGTTATATGTTGGTGACTGCTATGGATGAGAACTAAGAAGGGACATGGTTAGAGAATGTTGCAAGGGATGTAGTCACTTTAGATCGGATGATTAGGGTGTGTGTGCACACTCAGTCACTTCAGCTGTATCCTACTCTTTGCAACCCAATGAACTATAGCCAGGCTCCTCTGTCCATGGGATTCTCCAGGCAAGAATACTACAGTGGGTTTCTGTGCCCTCCCCAGGGGATCTTCCCAACACAGGGATTGAACCTGAGTCTCCTGCATTGCAGGAAGGTTCTTTACCACTTTACCCATGGTTAGGGTACTTATCTTTACTATGTAACATCCTTCAGGGTGAAAAGGATACCAGAGTTTGTATCCAGAAGAACTTCTGTATACGTATTTAATTGGGTTTCACCAATTCTACTACCAAAATACTTCATTATAAATTGATGGCTTTCTCTAGTTTTGATTTTTCTAATTCTTCTATTTTTAATTCTTGTGAAGTATAGATAAAACAAAGATATTTTCAGTCTGTATGAAAATTTCAGTGTGGTATAACCGATCAGTCACTCACTCATTTTACAAACTTACAGAAGACCTACCATGTGGCAGACATCATGACAACATATTGATGATGACACTTTCAGTTGCATAGAAAAATAAACATGACTCAAAACAGCAATGTCAAACAAGGAACCTATTCTCTTGCCATCAGTTTTTCTACTCTATTTTCTATCATTTCTTCATCATCCACTACTCGTCCAATGATGCCTACCCAGAGAAAACTTCATTGCCTCATAACGCCCAGCAAAAACTTGAAATAATCATTGTGACTGAGCCAGCTCGGGTCACGTGTTCACTTGTGAGCCAATACCATGACCAGAGGAAGGAGTACAGTGACCGGCTTAGCCCAGGTCACACGTGTCTCCCCTCGAACCACAGTTTGTCGTTAGCCTCTCTGGTACCACATGATCTACAAATGGTAAACAGACCAAACTGAGAAGAAAGAATTTGGGAATAAATGACAAGAACATAGTATTCACTACATCCAAATGAAAGATTTAAAGATGAATGAAATTGGCATAGTTACTGCTTTCAAATAATTTAAAAAAATTTTCCAAACCATTTATTCATGTTGCTCTTTTTCATTCTTCTTCTTCATTTTTTTTTTCTTCTTCATTTTTGAATTCAATATAAATATAGTTTGAGATGGGTAATAAGTATTTCATAAGTACATAAATCAGAACATATGCACATGGTATACCTTCCTGTACAGAATCTAAGGTGTATATGCAGCTGGCTCTATGTGACCTGGTTCCCTGAAACCTACCCTATGGGGATGTAAGAAAGCAGTGGACCATCATCAAGAAAATGCAAATCAAAACCACAATGAGATTATTACCTCATGCCTGATAGAATGGCTCTGATAAAAAAAAAAAAAACAAGTGTTGGCCAGGATGTGGAAAAAAAGGGAATACCTGTGCTTTATTGGTGGACATGTAAATTGGCGCAGCCTTCTGGAAAACAGTATGGAGCTTCCTCAACAAATTAAAAATAGAACTACCATACCATCCATCAGTTTCATTTCTGGGTATTTATTCAAAGAAAACAAAAACACGAATTTGAAAAGATGTATGTACCCCCCATATTCACTGCAGCATTATTTACTATAGCCAATATATGGAAACAGCATCAGTTCAGGTCAGTTCAGTCGCTCAGTTGTGTCCAACTCTTTGCGACCCCGTGAACTGCAGCACGCCAGGCCTCCCTGTCCATCACCAACTCCCGGAGTTCACCCAAACCCATGTCCATCGAATCGATGGTGCCATCCAACCATCTCATCCTCTGTCGTCCCTTTCTCCTCCTGCCCTCAATCTTTCCCAGCATCAGGGTCTTTTCCAGTGAGTCAGCTCTTCGCATCAGGTGGCCAAAGTATTGGAGTTTCAGCTTCAGCATCAGTCCTTCCAATGAACACCAAGGACTGATCTCCTTTAGGATGGACTGGTTGGATCTCCTTGCAGTCCCAGGGACTCGCAAGAGTCTTCTCCAACACCATAGTTCAAAAGCATCAATTCTTCAGTGCTCAGCTTTCTTTATAGTCCAACTCTCACATCCATACATGACCACTGGAAAAACCGTAGCCTTGACTAGACGGACCTTCGTTGGCAAAGAAGTATCTATTAATAGATGAATGGATAAAGGTATACATGCACTATGTGTATTTATACACACAGACACACATTCTGGGATAGAGATATAGATATGTCTAGATATATCTTTATATAATAGAATATTATTTGGCCATAAAAAAGTGAAATCTTGCCATTATGACAACATAAGTGAACCTCAAGGGCATCACGCTCAGTGAAATAAGTCAGAGAAAGACAAACACTGTAAAATCTCACTTACATGTGGAATCTAAAAAAATAAATAAATAACTAAGCTCATAGATACAGAGAACAGATTGGTGGTTGCCAGGCAGAGTAGGGTGGGAAAAATAAGTGAAGGGGGGTCAAAAGGCAAAACTTCTCTTTATAAAACAAATATGTCCTAAAAATATAATGAACAGCATAGTGACTACAGTAAATAATACTGTACTGTATATTTGAAAACAGCTAGGAGAGTAGACCCTAAAATTCTCACCACAAAACAACAAAGACCTTCTGTATAACACAGGGAACGATATTCAATATCTTGTAATGACCTATAATGGAAAAGAATCTGAAAATGAATAGATAAGTATTGGGACTTCTCTGGTGGTCTAATGACTAAGAATCTGTCTGCCACTGCAAGGGACACGGGTTCAATCCCTAGTCTGAAAAGATCCCATGTGCCACGGGGCAACTAAGCCCATGGGCCACAGCTACTGAAACTATATGCCACAGTTACCGAAGCACACACACCCTGGAACCTGTGCTCCGCAACAAGAGAAGTCACAGATGTGAGAAGCCCGTGCACTGCAAAGAAGAGTAGATCCTGCCTGCCACAACTAGAGAAAGCCCACCATGCAACAGTGAAGACCCAGGGAAGCCAAAAAATAAATTAATTAATTACAAAAGAATAGATAAATATAAAGAGAACACACACACATATATATTTATATGTATAACTGGATCACTTTGCTGTATACTGAAACATTGTAAATCAACTATTCCTTGGTCAAGAAAACTTCTCATCACAAGGAAATGAAGTTTGTAACCGTGTAAGGCAACAGACATTAACTAGACTTATTATGGTGGTCATTTCACAATGTCATTTCAGATCATTATATTGTACACCTGAGACTAATCTAGTGTTATATGTCAATTATAGCTCAATTTAAAAATAAATTAAATCCCTCCACTCCCCCCCGCCAAAAAAGCAATGCCACTTTTAAGATATCACCTCTTTCCCTCTTCGACTAAAGAAGGAAGACTCTTCTCTGGCTGGGAACATTCAACTGGGAGTTGACTCTAGAAACTGCTGGGTTGGCCAAAAACATTTTCTGGAAAAACCCAAAAGAATGTTTTGGCCAACCCAACACATAGGAGATTCTACTGGAGTCCTTAAAATTTTTTTAGAAAAACAGGAATTGGAGCTGGCCCATGAACCACATCATCACTCAGATGGTAAAGAATCTGCCTGCAATGCAAGAGAGCTGGGTTTGATCCCTGGGTTGACAATACTCCCTGGAGAAGGAAATGGCTACTCACTCCAGCATTCTTGCCTGGAGAATTCTGGACAGAGGAGCCTGGGGCTACAGCCCATGGAGTCACAAAGAGTTGAGCAACTAACACCCACATGTACCACCCCAGACCAGGAACAACTGAGAATTCTGTTTTGTATAGCCTTAAGTTAGCTGCCTTGGCCTTGCTGAGAAAAGGCTGATCCTCAGGGGTTGTAGTACAAAAGGAACTAGGAAAACTCAGCAGGAAGATGGAACCTGTGGGGTGGGGAAAAACCAGAAACAAGCCAGCAATCACGGGCAATCACTTGAGGCAAAGGGATAGAGACATCGTGGGAAATGGCTGCAAGCAGTGGAATCGGGGACATCAGACAGAATCCTGTGGACAGTCCCAGGACAGCACGGGGGGCTGTGTTTGTGACATCCTCCATAGCCAAGTGTGATGACATTGCTCTCAGTGGCCACACAGCAAATGTGGACGGAATAACTTGGATTAGCCAAACTATTTGTTTTATTGTTATTTAGGGAATGGACTTCAAAACCCACGATTGGTTGCTCAACCTTAAAAAAAAAAAAAAAATTGACTTCCTGCCACTCCATAAATAATCAGCACCGTGTGATACTAAACAGGAAATGAAAAGGCTTGGTTCATCCCTGGAGGGACGCCATGGATGTGTACTGTCAGAGCTGCTGTTACAACATGGATCATTGACTCGTGGCCAGATGCCCTGGTTGGTTACCGTGCCCTCAGGGATAGAAGGAAAGGTAGAGTGCCTGACAGGGAATCGACTTTTCGCACTTAACAAGCTGAACGGAATCCACGTGGGAGGTAAACTATTGTCTCCCAGAGCTTTCAGCACTCAATCTGATATCTGCTTTATTTTTGTATCATGTTTTCCAAGTTGAACATTGTTTTAGTGTGGATCTGGTGGGAATATGTTCCCACTAAATCATGGGCCAACTTTTCCTCCTACAGGTACATTCTTTGGCTTTGATATATCAGTGAATATATTTGTCTTATACAAAACACTATTTCCATGTAACCAGTTCTTCCTTCTTAGCTCCCTTTCAAATAATAACAGCAGTTACTAGGTATTCAGTGTTTTCTGTGTGTCAGATCCTGTCCTAAGGTCTTTACGTGGATTATCTTACTTTAGTCTTACTAAAGCTTGAGTAACCAAGTGCTATGATCCTCATTTGAAAAATGAGGAAACTAAGTGATTTGCCCAATGACATGTCACTAAAAGATAATTTGCCTTGAGATCTTTGTGAACTTAAACTCTACAAATTTGGGAGTATGGAGTACTTCCCAAAAAGCTGCATGCATAAAATTATTGTTTCTTTACTATTAACATCTGGAGTTTGCTTTTTTTTTTTCTGAGGCAAGTAGGAGCTGTGTTGACTCACCTCCCCCATCTGCCATTCCATCACTTATAGGTATCATCAGTACCCTCAAATTGTCCCTTCTGAACTCTGGGCCCAGATATCCAGTGCAGAAGCTGTGCTCACACTTGATTGCAACTCTGTTCAGAATCAGTCAGTATAAAACTTGGCTGATGATTTTGACCAAGAACTTTGAGTGCCTTTGCTAATCCAGCTCTTGGCAGAGTATTCTAACTGCCCACCCGTGGAATTCCTGGCTCCTAGAAATAGTTTAGAATGTCTAGAAAGTGCAGGTTCCACAATGGATAGTGTCACATTGTTGTATTAGAGACTCTCGTCTGTGGAACATTAAAATTCATGAACTTTTGCTCAAATTCTCTTTCTGTACTCAGGGCTAGTAACCACTGAGACCAGGCTATCCACACCCCCTTATTATTGTCCAAGCATGTTAAATGTTAACATTTATAGTGATAAATGGACATCAATAAGGCTACACATATACATGAAATTTTATAAAGTAAATTATTGTGTGAAATCAGGAAAATACACTCACAATATGTAGTTAAGGGGAAAAAAGTTCATATAGAGCAGTAAGTTCCAATTTTTCAAAATGTGTTTATATACATATGTGAATATGGGGAACATGACAGGAAGTATGTGGAATACTGACTTGCATGTGCTTCTCCGCATAAACCTACATGCATGCATGTGCTCAGTTGTGTCTGACTCTCTGCAACCCCACAGACTGTAGCCGGAGAGGCTCCTCTGTCCATGGGATTTCCCAGCAAGAATACTGGAGCGGGTTGCCACTCCCTTCTTGAGGGGATCTTCAGACCCAGAGATGCAACGCACTGGCTCCTGGCAGCTCATGCATTGCAGACAGATTCTTTATCATTGAGCCACCAGGGGCATGTTTTTCTAAAGTATAGTGTTCATATTGCTTTCTTTTAAGCATTGCATTTATAATTTGGAACAAAAACAGGCCTCTAAATTCATAATTTAGAACTACTGGCCCTCCAACTTCCAGATATTATCTTTAAAATGTATGATTTGTCATAGGTGACTTCTACTTTTGTTTGTTGTCACTGTGTTGTCGTAGGTATCATCAATGTTTTTAAAGGTTTTGCAATTCTAAGAAACTCTTTGAATTCTAAAGAGTGAAAAAAAAAAAAAAACCCAAGAATAAGCCTAGAGCTTCTTTCAATGTGCTGAAACTGTTCCTGAAACAAATGAATGCTCTAGAAGATAAGCAAGGGATTTGGCCTCTGGCCACATAACTGACTGGGAGATCCAAAAAACTCTCCTGCTACAGATCACCTAAGCCCGAAAGAGATGGACCTGGAGTGACCAGGGGCTGTGGGGTATGGACAGGGCTGGGAAAGGATGGGTCTAGGCTATGTTTTTAATGTTAAAATGTGCTTCTCAAGTGGCGCAGTGGTAAAGAATCTGCCTGCCAATGCAGGAGATTCAAGAGATGTGGGTTCGATCCCTGGGTTGAGAAGATCCCCTGGAATAGGAAATGGCAACCCACTCCAATATTCTTGCCTGGAAAATCCCATGTATAGAGGAGCCTGACAGGCTACAGTCCACAGGGTCGCAAAGAGTCAGACACGATCGAGTGACTGAGCGTGCAGATCACATACACAGACAATAAAATGACTTCAATTTCTTCACATTAAATACCAGACCAGCAAGAAAGCAAGCTCCAAAAAGTTTTCCTGTAAAGAGTTTCAGCATTGAAATCTTTTTAGAAAAACTATATATGAAATAATTGTATATACTTTAAATTTCATATCAGCACACTATTAGTCTATTTGACAAATATGCTTTGAATACACACCACATGCCGGCTCTGTGCAAAGGAGTGAACAAAATAGACAAGGTCCCTGCCCTCAAGGGACTTATAGTTTAGGCCTATGCTGATTAATAAATATGGTTGTTACTAGGCGTGTGTGGCTACTGATCACTTAATATGTGGCCAGTCCAAACGGAAATGTCCTATAAGTGTAAAACGCATACTAATGTTTTAACAACTGGTATGTTAAACAACTGGTATGAAATAAAGTTATATACTCAACTTTTTATATAGATTACATGTTGAAATGATAATAGCTTGGATATACTGAGGGAAAGAAAACATCAATATATTAAAATTCACTTAATCTGTTTCTCTTTACTTTTTTTATGTGGCAACTAGAGAAATGTTAATTACACATTCAACTTATGTTATATTTCTGTTGGACAACAGTTACCTAGGCGAAGGGTTCTCAAAATTCTCTGTGCTCATAATTATATGAGAAGCTTTAAAAATACAGATTCCCAGATTCCAGCCCCTAGAGATTCTTATTCTGTCTGGGCTGGGGCTCCTGAGCTAGCATTTCTTTTTAAAGCTCCCAGTTGAGACAATGTGCAGTTGTTCTAGGGTCTATCAGAGACAGAGAGCCTTCTAAGGCTTCGTCCCAGCCATCTGGGAGATAACCACCTCGCCACCCTCTGATGGCCATCTTCCTTGCCTGTGATGGCTTTAAAATATGTCTGGAAATTGATACCCCTCTCTTCAAGAGGTGGAACCTAATTTCCCCCCTCTCTGTGAACAGAACTTAATGACAAATAGAATGTGGCCAAAGTGACCACATGTGACTTGCAACCAGGTCATAAAACGTGCTATGGCTTCCCCCTCCCTCTTTCTCTCTCTGTCTTTCTCTCTCATCACTTATCCTGGGAGAAGCCTGCTGCCATGCTGTGAGGGTGCTCAAGCAGTCCCACGGAGAAGTCCACGGGGTGAAGAACAAAGGCCTTCTGCCAACAGACAGGAGAAACTCGCCAGGTACACGCGTGAGCCACCTTCAGATGACTGCAGCCCTGGCTGACATCTCGACCGTAACCTCATGAGACGCTCTGAGCCAGAGCTATCCTGCTAAGTCACTCCCCAGTTTTTGACCCACAAAGGCTGCATGAGATAGTATCTCTTGTTTTAAGCAACTAAGTTTTAGAGTGATTTTAGCACAGTGATAAATACGGTAAATACCTAACACGTTGTGGCACTGGGCCTCTCTGCTCCTCACCCCTGCCTCCCCGGGGCCATCTGCCAGTGGGGAGCGGCCCCAGCAGCTCAGAGTTATCTATGGGGGTGCAGCAGGGCACTCCCTTCCATGGTGAGAGCCCAGTGACCACAGACGCCCTTGCTTGAGCACCCAGAAAGGCACCTCAGTGCTGGCATCAGCGCTGGCATGGCCACGTTGATGCCCTGCTGGTGGTTACACAGCAAGGCGCTTGGTGAAAGTGTACGAGGACAATCTTCTGGGTCCTTGGATGTTTGCTATGGGCATGAGATTTGGTATGTCTCTGCCCTCCTCCCGAACCTGTTTTCACTTTCTTCAGCCTCCATCCCAAAACAAAATGTACCTTTGAGAACAGGGCTGTTGAGAAACACACACAGTGCCCATGTCTACTCCTGACCACAGTCTCCTCTCCTCCAGCTCCTCCGCACCCCCACCTGTGTTTTCAGACCCACCGTCACACTTGGCCACAATAAGGACCTCTCCCCTTTCTCCACTCCCCCTCCACCTCCCCCAATAATCCCACCATCCACAGCCCCTACATTTCCTGGCACAAAGACAGTCCTCAACAGGAAATAGTACAATACACACTTCTACACAGGCTTTTCGCCCTGGAGGAAGCAATAAAGAAAGAGTCTCGGTCAACTGTAGAAAGAACTATTGTAGATTCGTGGTCTTGGTCAAGAAATTCTGCTCTAGTTGGTTTGGCAATAATAACAACAGTAAAGTAATAATGCTTAACTTCCTTTTTTGACACTATTATTTTATATTAAAATTCTTGCAACTTGAAGTTCTTTAAGATTTATAAGGTAAGAAGTTAGTTTCAACTCACTAGATCCCCCAAGTTGCTCTAAAATGAACACCTAGGTATCAACATTAATCAAACGCCTCCTGCTTTTTTGCAGCGCACAAGTGAGACAAAGATTACTTTATTCTTAAACTTTTTTTCTCCGTGTTTTTGCCTGGCTTGAAATCAGACTCATGTTCCATAAAGGAGTGATTAAGTACAGACTTCTGTTTTAACAGGATGTATTTAAGGCAGCCAGGAGCATTCTCCCTGCAAAAGTTAAAGGTCTTAATCAGAAAGAAAAATGTATTTCCCATATTGACATGCTCCTGCTGCTAAGTCGCTTCAGTCGTGTCCAACTCTGTGCGACCCCATAGACGGCAGCCCACCAGGCTCTGCCATCCCTGCGTATTGACATAGGTGTCACTTATTGTTACTGTCCATTAAAGCGTAGGATATTTCAGCTTTGCATGAATATGCAGGTTCCAACACAAGGGCATCTGATGCCAGGCTCCTTGTGTCTTGAGTCTTCCACTTTGCTGTCAGAGATACATTCACATTTCTGTGTCTGAACACACACAGTTTTCAAGTGTTCTCCTACCTGGCGCCTCCCTCCTACGGTCTTCCACCCCAAACAGATAATCAGTGTATTTCAAAAGGTGCTTTGTTATAGACAGGGTAACTGCAGGCCCACCAGCCTGCATGAGGTGCTACTAGGCGTCATTCCCTATAACTACAGACAAAGGAGAAGTCTGCTTAATGATGTTTACCCACCTCGGCTTGTGTTTGTCTAATGTATAAAAAGGCTTCTGTTATCATTAGACATTCCTGAACAATTGCTCTCTCGGAACATCAAGCACGCTGAACGAGAGGCGAGGGTCGCGATGGAGGAGGGGGACCAGAAAGCGAGGCTTCCTGGTCCGGTCCTCCCTGCTAGTTCAGCGCCATCTAGTGGGCGCTTTTAAAGAGACTTAAGAGATGAGAAAGCCCAGTTCCGTTCAGTTCAGTTCAGTTCAGTCGCTTAGTCGTGTCTGACTCTTTGCGACCCCAGGGACTGCAGCACGCCAGGCTTCGCTGTCCATCACCAACTCTCAGAGCTTACTCAAACTCATGTCCATCCAGTCGGTGATGCCATCCAACCATCTCATCCTCTGTCATCCCCTTCTCCTCCCGCCTTCCATCTTTCCCAGCATCAGTGTATTTTCCAATGAGTCAGTTCTTCACATCAGGTGGCCAAAGAATTGGAGTTTCAGCTTCAGCATCAGTCCTTCCAATGAACATCCAGGACTGATCTCCTTTAGGATGGACTTGTTGGATCTCCTTGCAGTCCAAGGGACTCTCAAGAGTCTTCTCCAACACCACAGTTCAAAAGCATCAATTCTTCAGTGCTCAGCTTTCTTTACAGTCCAACTCTCACATCTATGCATGACTACTGGAAAAACCATAGCCTTGACTAGATGGACCTTTGTTGGCAAAGTAATGTCTCTGCTTTTTAATATGCTGTCTAGGTTGATCATAGGGAAAGCCCAGCGTGCTCCTAAATACTAGGAAAAAGACCTTGTATCCGTCTTCACACATAACATGAAGTCACTCTTCATATTATGTGTTGTGCGTGCGTGAGTGCTAAGTCGCTTCAGTCATGTCCAATTCTTTGTGACTCCATGGACTGTAGCCCATCAGGCTCCTCGTCCATGGGATTCTCCAGGCAAGAATACTGGAGTGGGTTGCCATGCCCTTCTCCAAGGGAGCTTCCTGACTCAAGACTGAACCCGTGTCTTGTGTCTCCTGAATTGGCAGACAGGTTCTTTACCACCAGCACCACCTGCGAAGCTGCACAAGTATTTAAGTGTACTATTTAATCTTATGTTGTCTCTAACCTGAAATTTTGACTCCTTAACTCTCCCTTGAATGTGGGCGGGAATGCAAATAATATAAGATTATAGCAAGCACTGGGCTTCCCAGGTGGCACCAGTGGTAGAGTACCCACCTGCCTAGTGCAGGGGCTGCAGGAGACACAGGTTCGATCTCTGGGTCGGAAAGACCACTTTCTGACTCCCACTCCAGTATCCTTGCCTGGAGAATCCCGTGGACAGAGGATCCTGGTGGGCTGCAGTCTATAGGGTTGCAAAGAGTCAGACACAACTGAAGCACCCTCGCAAAGCAAGCATTGTCTGGGAAAAAACATCCCAGAGAGCATTCCAGAGTTCGATAAAATAAGTGTTCTAATGTGACTCTTTATAGTTTTATTATCTTTAAAACATTATTATAAAATAAACTTGTAAATTTCCTAGCTAATTGACATTTTAAGCCCCATGTTGCTTAATAATATTATTTTCAGAGGGATATTGTAGAAAATTAAATGTTTTTTTTATGGCCCAGAGTTGTTTATTATGAACATCATTTACTATACAAAGTCCTCAGGAACAATTGTATTACGTAGGACTGTTTGACCCACATGAAATGGCCTCTATTCTTATTAAGTTCCGTGTCCTCTTCCCATAGCTTTTCTTCTTTCTTACTTACATCCACAGCAATTCTTGTATTGTAGCACCCTGAAAGTGAAAGGATGAAAGTGTTAGTCGTGTCAGACTCTGCGACCCCATGCACTGTAGTCCACCAGGCTCCTCTGTCCATGGGATTCTCCAGGGAAGAATCCTGGAGTGGGTTGCCATTCTCTTCTCCAGGGGATCCTCCCGACCCTGGGATTGAGCTGGATTCTTAACCCTGCTGCACCGCAGTTCTTAATTGCTTACTACTTTTAAGCTTAAAGGTAAGTAATCATACAGCTATATTTAGTAAAAAGTGTAAATTAAGAGTGAGATCCTCTTTGGCTCATCTTTGGGTAAAATGTACCTGTCCTAATTAATGGAACCTTTAATGACACTTTTGACTATCTTTTTCCACATTATCCTGAGCTGTCAGATGTCTTTCAGAAAACTGAGATAGCTGAATAAATCACATTCAAATAAGTTAAGAGCAACAGATTTTGGTATACTACTGGTTCAGGGACATTTAGCAAAATATATATTCACATAGAAAATATAGAAAAGATCCGACCATCTGTAACCACAACCTAAGGAAATAGTTTCTTAGATGCTCCCAATAGTTGATGAAATAAAATGTCATGTCAATGACGTGTTAGTCATTTCATGACTGATTTTTGGACTGTTTCATTTTTGAAACACACTGTTTAAGTGAGAGTAAACTGGATATTCTTTACTTTCTACTTGGTCTCAGATTCCTTTCGATACGGCAGTGTAGCAGCTGATATAAGCTGAGAAGACAGTTACTCACTATGCATGACATTCTAATCCAGTTCTAAGATAGCAAATGGCCCCCTAGAAAGTGAGAATAGTTGTATGTTGCCTCTACTTATAGGTTAGAACATTGGTTAAAACATGATGAGAGGCCAAGATAATGAATGTGACTCCCCTCCCCCGCTTTCCCACCCTGGGTCAGGTCCCATTCTGTGAGATCTAGTGTCTACATCACTTGGGGAGTTCTCTTTGAGAAACAGGGCACAAGTTGCAATTAGGTAAAAAAGTTTTTATTTAAGAATACTTTCAAAGAGGTGATGAATTCTATAAACATCACACATCTAAAAGGACAGAATGTTTTTATTAATTAACTACCTGACATCTCCACAATATTTTTTCTATTCTCTTAACTGCATGCTCTTTGACTGCCTCTTTAAATGACAATTCTGTGGGAATTCCCTGATGGTCCAGTGGTTTGGATTGGCCCTTTCACTGATGAGACCCAGGTTCAATCCCTGGTCTGGGAACTATGATCCCACAAACCACTGGGCATTGCCAAAAAGAAAAAGAATAAACAGCAATTTTGTTGTACAGTTTTTTGTAAAAACAACGATGTATACTTCAGTCTTCCTTGCTAGCATGGAAGCTTTTGGCATGGCAGAAATTTAGAAACAATGAAGATAAGGATGCTCCCTATGAATGAGAATGTGAAGTCTCTTCTGATGGATGAGCTTTACCATTTGAAGTGAGTAAACCAAGGAGAATATAATTTACTGTGGGAGGATCCGATTGGAGTTATTTTGGAAAAGGATTTGGTCCCTTCAGTAAGTAGAAGTTACATAGCCCAGTGTTAAAGAGCTTGGCCACTTACAAGTGTGTGACGTTGACAATCTCTCTGCACTGCAGTTTACTAACATCTAACTCATGAAGTTTTTGGGAGGATTGAAGGAGAGAGTAAATATAACAAATTTAATCCAGGGCTTGTTTTGATGTGGTTCAGCTTTTCTTCTGAATTGTTTTGCCTTGAATATTAGCAGTACAAAAGACAAAACAAGCAAACAAAAAAGCCAAGCGATGCAGACCCACAGGCAAGACTGGACACTATCAGACTGCACATGTACCAAGAATTTAGTCACTTTGATGGGAAATGAGATTGGAGATGAGATGAGGGGAAGAAACAGTGAAATAGTCCTTTATACAGCGAAGAAGAAATATATTCATTTTAAACCAGACTTCACTGCCATAAAAATGGTAGATTTAAAGACTTGTTCAGTCATGCTTCCAAATCTAAAAAAAAAAAAAAAAAAAGTTTAAAAAAATGATTTAGATCAACCATATTAAAAACAAGTAAAATGTATCTGGAAGTTGCCAAATTTCTAGTGCCCCGAGGCTAAAGCTTTTCACTATAAAATGTGCTTTTAAAGGGCCTTGAATGTGACCCAGCCCCCGTGTTCTGTTCTGTCTGGAGGACAGGCTTGGGTGTCAGACAGGTCCATGTCTGGGTCTGAGTTTTGCCACTCACTGTCCATGTGACTTTGGGGAAATGATTAAGCACTTCCAAAGTGGTTTACTTTTCTATAAAATAAAAATATTATTTGACTCTACTATGTATCTTTGCTACAAGCCTTGCATGAGAGTGAACTGCATGCTTTTAGCATGGTTCTGACACCTTCTGGCACTGAGGAAAAGTTAGCTGTTGTTACCATTATCATTTTTATTATTCTTATTCAGTCGGGAGTGTGAAGATTTTATTTTGCTGATTGTTTTTCGGTTTATGGTAGTTTTATTTCCCCAAGAGCTATATCGTGTTTTTGTATTATCTTTGGGGGCTTTCTCACTTATAACTCAACACTCTGAGGTACTGATAGAGATCTAAATACTCAGAGTGCTTAGCAAAAAGTAGAATGCATGGGCTGGTGTGTATGTGTGTGTGTTCTGATTTTAAGCATTCAATATAGCTTTATAACTGTACTTCCATATGTATCACGATATATATATCACTCAGCACAATGCCTACTTCATAGTAGGCACTTAGTCAAAGTTAAGGCACTCTTCCATAAGCCTCATGTATTCACACCCATTACCTTTGCTCTTGGGGCTTCGCAGGTGATGCAGTGGTAAAGAATCTGCCTGCCAATGGAGGAGATGCAAGACTTTTGTTCAATCCCTGGGTTGAGAAGATCCCCTGGAGTAGGAAATGGCAATCCACTCCAGTATGGTTGCCTGGAGAATCCCATGGACAGAGGAGCCTGGCAGGCTATAGTCCATGGAGTTGCAGAGTCAGACATGACTAAGCACACACACATACACACAAATACCCCTGACATGACCTTTGCTCTCATCAAGTCTTATCTGGGCTATTCCAGCAGCTTTCCCCTGCTTAGCCCAACAGCTGCACAGCCATCAAAGTTATTATCCAAAAACACTTACCATTAATGCTCTATAGGTCTATGTCTGATTTTGGAGCATTTATTGAAGGAAATTTCATCCAGTTGTTCCACAGAACCGTAAAAACGAGATCTGTCTCTTTGTGGATTGGTTACCATTGGCCATACTACGCCTTGTATTTGGGACACCCGCTATGAGAAGGATAGAAGTTTTCTGAGCTTTGGGGTTTGGTCTTACAACAGGAACATGAAATATATCTTAGCCCTGTCGGGGATGAAAATATATTTCCAACTTGAAATGTCTGGACTCAAGATTTCATAACCGTCTATGGGGTCAATAGGTTTCCATATAGTGTGCCAAATGATTGCAACAGGTAACCCAGGATCAGGTGGACTCAGTGGGGGCAGCAATAAAGAAATAGACGCAATGACCTTGACAGCAGTGGGAGCTTGCTATAGCAGTAGTGAGTTCCAGAGTATTTCCTTCAATCCCTTGACCATCTTTAGTCTGCCTCAGAACAGTTTTATAACCTAGAGACCATTACTTAATGTGTAATTTTATTTTTTACTTTCAGTATTCAGTTGCTGTTTCAATGCATAGAAAGTGGATTTTTAAGTCAAGTTGCTTCAAACTTGAAGGTTGGCTTTAATATATTGTCAGAGAAGCATCACCTTGCACATGATTTGCTTCCTCATTTGGCTTTCCACCAAATCATTGTTATACAAAATTTCCCTGTGCAACTGAAGCTGTATGTGTGTTTTTTAAAAATTCCCCTCATATCCCCTTGAAAATCATATCCACTTAAATTTGTTGTTGTTTAGTCACTAAGTTGTGTCTGACTCTTTTGCAGCCTCATGGACTGTAGCCTGTCAGGTCCTCTTGTTGATGGGATTTTTCCAGGCAAGAATAGTGGAGTGGGTTGCTGTTTCCACCTCCAGGGATCTTCCCAAACCAGGGATCAAACCCACGTCTCCTGCATTGACAGGAGGATTCTTTACTACTGAGCCACCAGGGAAGCCCATCCAATATTATTTCCACGCTAAAGCACCTCATAAATATTAATCCCTTTATGAAATGTGTCCTCTTTGACAGTGAGCCACTTCTTAATTTTTGATTCTTAGAATATTGTATTTATGCCACTGTTTTAACATTATGTGATACAACACTGTACATTATGTGGAAAATGAGTTATTAGGGGATGTGAGTCTCTCTTCCTGTCAGACTCTGGTCTCTGCAATAACCCCAGTATCTAACACATGACTGGCAATCGGTATATATTTATTGAACAACCTGAGAACTGATATTATGCCTCATTCTTCTTTGTACTTCCAACACCAAATCAAGACCAAAAGAGGTGCTCAAACACATTTGTTTGTTGTCCTGTCACTAAGTTGTCTCTGACTCTCCATAAGCCCATGAACTGCAGCATGCCAGGCTTCCCTGTCCTTCACTATCTTCACCTATACTGAATGAATTAATACCAAATGTTGATTTCCAACATTTAATACCAGATCCCAGAAATGCTTTAAACTTCTTTACTGAAATTAGGGAAGAAGGAGAGACATAGATCAGAGAAAAATGAGTAGCAATTACAGTGAACCAAGGTCTTGGGCAAAATCAGGGTCCACTGGCCACCACTTACTGGGCCCTTTACTCTGTGAAACCCAAGTAATGGGCCAATTCCTAGAGGAGAGAGAGGACAGCTGGGGGCAGTGGCTCAGTATTACTGCAGGTGCCATCTTTCTGCCCACCCCAACATCTTGGCTTTGTCTTTGGCTAGCTCTCTTCCTTGTTGCAAGATGATTCCAGAGTTTTCTGTTATGTAGGCATGACAATGTCTGGAAGAAGAGGACCATCTCCCTTTCATGACTCTTGGAATAAAATGAAAAACTGTTCCCACATTTCCCCTCACATCTCACTGAGTAGAATGATCATACCCAGAGGAATGAACCGCCAGGATTAGCTAAACCCAGTCACTTTTAAATTAGGAATGGATGCCAGTAAAGAATATGTGGACATCCGAACAACAATATGGTTTGGATTGCAAAGAAAAAAAGAAAATTTACTGTAGGGCAGATGATTAACAGGGTCGTCTTATAGACTCTTTTGTCATTTGCTGATGGAGAATAATTGCTGGAGCAATGAAAGAGTTGCAGCCCAGAAAACTTCCCTGGCAGTCCAGTGTTTAAGAATCCACCTTCCAATGCAGGGGTGTTAGGGAACTTAAAATGGAGAAAGTCTTATTTGGGCTTCAGAAAAAGGAGAGCAGAACTCTGACCTACTTCTGCCTTGCCTGGAACCCTGCCCCGATTCTATGCCTGCCTGCAAGCACATCAAGTCAGGTGGCACTTCAGATAAGAAAGGGAATGGGTCTTGGAATTCTTGAGCCCCTGGAGCTCTGGCCAACCCCCCAGGGTCTAAGAAGCCTTGTGACTCAGAAGGTGAAACAAATAACATTGTCATTGTAAAAAGTTAAAAAAAAAATCTGTATTTTTGCATGCAAACTGATGATGATAACAGTTTTGGAGTTACAAGAGAGAGCCCCCCAAACTGCAATTTGAGGTCTCACCTGTCAGGTGGACAAACCACCCAAGACCCTCTCCCAACTGGGACTCCAAGTTGCTGTTAACAAGGGTCTTTCCAGAACTGTTCAAGTCTGACTGTAGATTGTCCTAACTCAGTGATATATATGCTATTACTTCTGTTGTTTCTACTTCTTTTCTTTTAATGACTGTATGTTGAAATTAAGTCAAATAACCTATAAAAAATGAAACTGTTTATTTTTGAGTAATGAGTGGGTTCTTTTGTTAACAAATCCTTTGAAACTAAAACAAAAATAAAACTTTCAGCAAAACAAGGGGACATGGGTTCTATCATTGATCGGGGAACTAAGATCCCACACTTCAACGGGCAACTAAGCCCACATGCCACAACTTGAGAGACTGCATGCCACAACTCTTGAGCCCACAACTAAGACCCAGTGCAGCCAAAGAAAAAAGAGTCACAGCCCAAAGGGGTAGATAAGATCCTGCTGTAAAGAAATTTCAATTTAGAAAGGCAGCATCCACATTTTAAAAATCCTGTTTTAATACTCTATGGAGAAAGTAAGATATGAATGTTTTTATACTTTATAATTGCATAGATTTTGAAATTTGCTTAGGAAAAAAGATTGGAAAGAAATAGCTCAAAATGGTGGTATGTTGGGTGGTTTGATATAGGGTGATTTTTTTTCATTTGTTTCAAAGTTTTGTAGCATGATTATATTACTTTATACTGATAAATATAGTATTAGTATACTGATATATTATTTTATATTGATACATATTATATCATCGTCAGTTCAGTAGCTCAGTTGTGTCTGACTCTTTGTGACCCCAAGGACTGCAGCACGCCAGGCTTCCCTGTCCATCACCAACTCCTGGAGCTTACTCAAATGCATGTCCATCAAGTTGGTGATGCCATCCAACCATCTCATCCTCTGTCATCCCCTTCTCCTGCCTTCAATCTTTTCCCAGCATCAGGGTCTTTTCCAATAAGTCAGTTCTTAGCATTAGGTGGCCAAAGAATTAGAGTTTCAGCTTCAACATCAGTCCTTCCAATGAATATTCAGGACTGAATTCCTTTAGGATGGACTGGTTGGATCTCCAAGGGACTTTCAACAGTCTTCAACACCATAGTTCAAAAGCATCAATTCTTCGGCACTCAGCTTTCTTTATATCCAACTCTCACATCCATATATGACTACTGGAAAAACAAACCACAGCTTTGACTAGATGGACCTTTGTTGGCAAAGTAATGTCTCTGCTTTTTAATATGCTGTCTAGGTTGGTCATAGCTTTTCTTCCAAGGGCAAGCATCTTTTAAGTTCATGGCTGCAGTCACCATATGCAGTGATTTTGGAGTCCTCATTAATAAAGTCTCTCACTGTTTCCATTGTTTCCCCATCTATTTGCCATGAACTGATGGGGCCGGATGCCATGATCTTAGTTTTCTGAATGTTGAGTTTTAAGCCAACTTTTTCACTCTCCTCTTTCACTTTCATCAAGAGGCTCTTTAGTTCTTCTTCGCTTTCTGCCATAAGGATGGTATCATCTGCATATCTGAGGTTATTGATATTTCTCCTGGCAATCTTGATTCTAGCTTGTGCTTCATCCAGATTGGAATTTCGCATGATGTACTCTGCATATAAGTTAAATAGACAGGGTGACAAAATACAGCCTTGACTTACTCCTTTTCCTATTTGGAAACCAGTCTGTTGTTCCATATATAGTTCTAACTGTTGCTTCTTGACCTGCATACAGATTCATAGAGACAGAAAAATTAAAAGATTGATATAAATTTACCATAACCTCATTCTCTCTTTGTTGCTTTATGATTTAATCCTATTGAAGAGAATACAGTTGTATAATCTAGTGTCAGAATATATTCTCAGAAGGAGGCAGTTTTTAAAAGATTTTATTTCTAAATTACTCAAAGACTTCATACGTTGCCTCTCACCATCACCCCCGGCCCATTAATGGCACTTTAAAAAAATTAAATTAAAAATAAAAAGCAATATCCCAATATAGAATGTGAACCAGGACTTTAAAAATGTACTTATGGCTTATTCTTGTTATGTGTGACAGAAAACCACAAAATTCTGTAAAGCAAATATCCTTCAGTTAAAAAAATGAAGTGGAAAAAAAAATATTCTGAAACTCTATAACAGCCTTGGGTGCTGATGCTGACTTATAGTTGATGTTTGACTAAATCTTTGACAACTGTACTTAAATGTAACTTTTAATTGGTTGTGTAAGGCTTTATTTGGAGAAAAGAAAATGCTTTTTTCCTTTTATTTTTTTCCGATTGCTTTGTGTTCTAGTTCTGAGCCATGTTCTAGTTCTCAGCCATCTTTTTCTAAGCTCCTCCTCCATCATGTCTATGTGTGAACCAAGTCAACATCTATGACAGGATTCATTGTCGAATTCCTTACCACTGCCATTTGTACACATTTCTCATCATTTCCTCCAAAATGCCTCTTCAAAAGTGACCAAAAGAGGTCATCTGTCATTTAAAAGGACTCTCACACCAGGAGAAAAGACCCTGACCTACAAGACTTATTCTACCCTCTCGGGAGTACTTACATCTTAACTGAACCAGAAGGAGATTATTTAAATCACTTTATTTGTGGCAAGTCATACAAGGAGTGGGTGAATTGCTGTTAGGTTGATTTTCCATCACATTTTTGGCAGGGGAAACTTGGTTTCCTCCTGTATGAAGGAAGGAAGCTTGTGGAACTACCATCATTTCATGTGGTGGGCAGACAGAGGCTGTCAGAATTTGAAAGTAACTGCTTGTACAGACCTGCGGGAGACCTTCACTTGGGCTCCAGGACACCGTTCTCTCAGCACTCTGCCTCCTCTACTGGCCACTTCTACAAGTCTCATTTGTTGGTTCCTCTTCATGGGCCCAATCTCTAAGCATCAGAGCACCTGAGATTTCAGTCTTGGGTCTCTTTTGTATGTATCTACATAACATTCCCTCTCTGATTTCATCCTCTCCTGACTTTAAACACCACCTGAAAGTAGATGTTCCCAGACTTTTTTTTTTTTTTGGCTGCACAGCTCCTGGCATATATGATCTTAGTTTTCCAACCAGGGATTGAACCCATGGCCCCCGCAGTGGAAGCGCAGAGTCTAAACCACTGGACCACCAGAAAAGTCCCAAGAGCAACCAAAATTTCTATCCTTAGTCTGGACCACTTTCTAAACTCCAGACACCTCCCCTTGGATGTCTAATAAACATCTAAAACTAGACGTGTCCAAAACAGAACTCTTGATATTTTCCTCCCTAAATGTGCTTTACCTACAATATTAGCCGTCTTAATAAGTGACAAATTCACAGTTTCAGTTGTTCAAGCAAAAGCTTTGAGTCATCTTGAATCTTCTCAATCGCAATTCAACATTCAGTCTATCAGCAAATTCTTTATGCATCTACCTTTAATATCTACTCATCATCTGATCACTTCTTACCACCTCCACCACTGCCACGTCATTTCTTTCCTAGATTATCAGAATAGTTGCTTGACACTCTCTGATTTTCTTCCTTACCTTCTATAGTATTTTCTCCACAAAAGAAACTATCTCCTTAAAATGTGAATCAGATCATGCTACCTCTCTGTTCATAACCCTTGAAACATCCCATCTCATTCATGAAAAATAAATTCCAACATCCTTACCATGGTACTATGGGCTAGAAAGCTTTATGTGACTCATCCCTTGTTACTATTCCTTTTTTAAAAAAAATTAATTTTTTTTACAATAGGTACTTGATAGTTATCTATTTTAAATATATCAGTGTGTGCATGTCAATCCCAAACTCTCAACCTATCCCTTGCTACTATCCTTATTCTGCTAGTCCTCTCCTCACACACCAGCTTCTAGTCAGGGTTAATGTATCTGCTAGGCAGTAGGCACAGTGCTGAAGGCCCACAATGCATTTCGGGCAAAAACTGTTCATTTCTTTTAAAAACAGAAGAAAAAAATTTAGGTTAAAGACAGTATTTTATATATAATATTAATATATTTGTCTTTATACCAACAGAGTCATAGAGTATAATTTTTAGGTGTTTTGTTTTATGAAAGAAGGAACCCACAGAGGCTAAAGTGCCTAGCAACCATGAAAACCCTAACGTGACCTTGGGGGAAGTCTATGCTGAATCCAGGCTGAGCTAGGAAAAGCCTCACTATTTCAGTGGGAAAAATAAGGAATTTTTTCCTCCTTTTTGGTTTTGCACCTCCCATTGGAGTCCACATGTCATTGTTCAGTGATTGTTTTTCTTCCTTGTGCTAAGCACTTTCCCAAGTGAGTTCAGAACTCCACACAAACAACGAAGACCTATTCTCAACTAAATGAATTCCTACCTTTAGGTCTTGAAACAGGGCCATGTACACCTTCCTTCAGTATCTCCACTCACCCCCTGAGTACAGTGAAAACAAAAAAAAAAAAAGAAAAGGAAATGACCCTAAAGGAACCAAAGAGTGGAGATGATCAGACTTGGAGCTCAGCCTATTGATTACCTATTTAGCTATTAAAAGAAAGTATTTTTTACTACTATCTGTGTCCAAATTTCTTTAATTAAGAAAACAGACCTTATATATTTGACCTCAATATTTAAATGACTGCTTTTTGTCTTTTCTTTCATAAAGGTTTTTCATCCTTTTGTATCTCAATGAAGATGGAAGCTTTACCTTTAATTTTTTCCTCCAATAATTATAGCTTTTAAATATGAGTAAGTTATAGGTTATTGCTACTACAACTGGAAATTACCTATAAATCTAGCCAGACCAATACTTTTACAGCGATCAGAGAAATGGCTAAAACACCTTCTCTGGCATTAACTAAGAAGAAAAATTTTGGTAGAGAGTTCTAAGAGCATTCATAAATTGGTTTTGTGAAAGTCAGTTTTATTTGTAATATGCACACATGAAAATTTACCCATGGTGCACCGTTTCAAAGCAATCCTAACTTCACCTTTAATTCCCTTTTTATTTTCTAAAAAAATAAGCTCTTTCTAGAATGCATTTTACTACAGGTCTACTTACTTGCTTTTCCATCCATTGCGATGTTTTGAAATGGATTACAAAATATTTGAAATCTATATGGGAAAAGAATCTTTTAAAAAATGGACATATGTATATACATATCACTTATTCACTTTGCTGTGTGGCAGAAACTGACACAACATTGTAAATCAACGCTGTTTGTTGTTGTTTAGTCGCTGTTGTGTCCTATTCTTTCGCCACCCCATGAGCTGCAGCCCGCCAGGCTCCTCTGTCCATGGGATTCTGCAGACAAGAATACTGGAGTGGGTTGCTATTTCCTCCTCCAGGGGATCTTCCTTTCCCAGGATCTAACTGGAGTCTTCTGTGTTTGCAGGTGAATTCTTTACCGTCTGAGCCACTAGGGAAGCCCCCAAATCAATTATACTCTAACAAAAATTAAAAAAAAAAAAGATACATGGATACCTAGCACTGAAAGCTGTAGAAAACAGAATATCCATTCCTGGAGTGTGCTCCTATCCGGATGCACATGAACGAGACAATCAGACGCTCAAAGTTCTTTTCACGCCCTTAATTCGACGCAGCAGTTGATAAAGTAACAGTACTATTTAGTAGCACCGTTACTTGTATCCTGTTTCTGACCAAGTTTCCTCCTAACTAATACCAGTTCAAAGTGGTGAAACTTCAGACAAGCAGTTTCTCAACTTAACTGCACAATAGGATCTTCTGAGGCGCTTTAGAAAAATGCTGATGATCTGGCCCTGCCCTAGAGACTGATTCAGTGTATTTTGAGTATAGATGCACAGCTTGGTTATTTGGTTACCATGTCATCAAAGCAGATTAAAAAGGAGGGGAAAAGTTTTTTCCTCTGCTTGGCTGTCTTGACGGCTAACAAATTAATTTTTACCCCAGGAAGAAAACTGGTACCAATTTTTTTTCTTATTTTTAGTAAATAAAGCATGTTAACTCTCAAGAGGTGATTGGCCCCTTCTGGCCACACAGTGGATAAGAACCTGCCTACCAGTGCTGGGGACACAGGTTCGAGTCCTGGTCCGGGAAGATGCCATGTGCCGTGGAGCAACTAAGCTTGTGCCCCACAACTTGGTACCACAACTACCAAGCCTGAGCCCAACTGAGCTGCAACTACCAAGCCCAGGAGCTGCCTCTACTGAAGCCCGCATGCTCCAGAGCCTGAGGTCCGCAACAAGAAAAGCCACCACGGTGAGAAGCCCACATACCACAATGAAGCGCAGCCACTGCTCGCCACAACTAGAGAAAGCCTGCATAGTAACAAAGACCAAGCACAACCAAAATAAGTAAATAAATGAAATTTTAAAAAAAAGAGAGGTGGTTGGCCCTTTAAACACTATGGTAATGCACAGAAAGACAGTTGGGCAGGTCTGCATGGCCTTCGTATAAGTGTCAACACCTACTTTAGGTCCCAAAATAAATATTTTTAATATTGTCTCATTCTGCACTGTTTAAACATGCACTATATCAGCTTGTCTGCATTTCCCAATGGAATAGCACGAAAGTTTCCAGCAGTTCATTCGGTTTTTTTTTACTAGACGTTAATTCTTCATTCTATGTATTTCCCCTCTGAAAAATTACGTCCATAAACATTTACAAGCGATATTGTTGAGCACAGTATTTTTTTTTTTATTAGTTGGAGGCTAATTACTTCACAACATTTCAGTGGGTTTTGTCATTCATTGATATGAATCAGCCATAGAGTTACACATATTCCCCATCCCGATCCCCCCTCCCACCTCCCTCTCCACCTGATTCCTCTGGGTCTTCCCAGTGCACAGTATTCTTGAGGGGTGGAGACCCACATCTCTGTTAAAGAAAACACTTCAGTTTTCACACAGATATTAGCTGAATCTGAGCCGGTGTCCCTGGTTTCTTCTTAGTCTCCAACAATACAGGTTGCTGCCATTTTCCAGGAATTCTCAGAATCAATAATAGATGTGATTGTCTTGTTCATCTTGGTTCTCAGAAAGTAAATGGGGCAGAGGAAGGAAGGTGGAGCTCTCTTTTGCCTCCAGCATATTCTTCTAGTCCTGCTCATGGGAAGGATGAAAGCAGTCCCACAAGAAACTTTTACCCCATGCCGTTTCAGGAGCCAAGGCTGGGAGTCCAGTAGGCCAACATCACCAACCCCTATCTGTGCCATCTCTGGGCAAAGCCTTAGTTTTTGGGTCTCAACAGATTGCGATAGCATAGGAAGCCTTCTTACCCTAATAAGACGGCTTTTAAGAAATGGTTTAGGTTGGATGGAGAGGAGAGAGGGGGAAAAAATGGAGTTAAAAAAAAAAAGAAAAACCTCTGTAAAATTTTTTCTTATGAATCTGGATTTAAAAAATTCTACCACAGCACTTTTCTCCTTTTGGCCCTCTCTTCTCCCAAATGGTATAAAATAAGCAACAACACCCTCCTTTGTAGTCTGTCTCCTCTGTGTGCAGCCCTTGGTTTGTGAGAGGAAGTTTTAACCCTCTGTGAGGTGAATGCCAGGAACCGTTCTAGGATGATTTACCAGAAGTCAGTCAGGAAGCTGACATGTGGTGCCTGTTTGTAAAGGAAGAAGTACAGAGCCAGGCCATTTCTGTCCCTGTGAGAACCCACGCTGACCTTTGATATAGACCCAGGTAGTGCTATTACTCCAATATCACACTTTCAAATGAGCACCTGAGCCTCACATCTGACCACTCCCACAGCCCTCATGGCACCATAAACAGTCCACACTGGTTTAATATAGAACCACCAACTCTTAAAAATGCTAAAGGAGCTCCCCCAAGGCCCCCTCTCCTTTGGGTTCCCTTGGGAGCACAGATAAGCTCAGTTGTTTTCTTATGGTCAGCCAGCGAGA
Organism: Cervus canadensis; assembly: GCF_019320065.1. Classification (NCBI taxonomy): domain Eukaryota; kingdom Metazoa; phylum Chordata; class Mammalia; order Artiodactyla; family Cervidae; genus Cervus; species Cervus canadensis. The sequence goes on from NC_057404.1 coordinate 46,635,327, forward strand.
CAGGCTTAGAACCAAGGATCTTCTTTGGTCATCTCAGTGCTAATTCATTCCCCAAACTACTCCTTTTTCTGGGAAATAGACATTTTAAAGTGTAAGCTACCAGAAGACAGAGACTGTGTTTTAACCTGAGTAGTAAAATGCCTAACTCAAAGCAATGGAAAATACCAACCTGGGAGACAAGAGCCCTGGAATCTTGGCTTTACAGTGATTCTTACCCTAGCAAATTATTTGGTAAAATGAGGGCATTGGTTTATATGAAGTCAAAGGTCTTTTGAGCTTATGGTTGTACACTGAAGAAATATTCATCAATGGATGTGGACTGCCAAACACCATTCACAAGCCTTTCCATCATGGCGCCAGCTGCCTCCCCACTTTTCCTTGCCCCTGCCCAGTCACCCTGCCCTGGTTGGACAGACCCCACCCAGCCCAGAAACTACAACTGGTCCTATTTCCATTGCCTCTTTTCGAGGCTATGTGACTTAATCACTACTGTGTGTTTGGGTTATGTTTTCTCACGCTAGAGTGATCAAAACACTTGTCATCTTCTACATTTACATTTGGAAATCACAGAAAGGGTGGACAGATGTAGAGAAAGGGGTGTTCTTTTTGAGGGAAGGGATAAAATGGGGCTGTTGTATTTCTCCATCCGTGTTTTTGGAGCCCTTGAGAGAGCAGCATGCTTGTTATTCAAAAGGTTACGATATTCAGAGAGAAAAAAATATCGTCAGGGTACAGTAGCTGCACTGGTTTTTGCTCCAAAGGCAGGAAATAGCTTGGCCAACCTGAAAATAAAATATGCTTCTCCTAAGCGGCTAAGCTTGTTAGACGCCCAAGCCTGGTGGCAGGAATAGCGTTGCATACATAATGTGGACGCGCCAATGCTTGTTCTTTTTCCAGAGATTAAAAAAAAAGAAGTCTTTCTCCTATTTTTTAATTTCACAAAAAGATTCCAAACTACAGAAAAAGATTTTGCGTCTATGTTTCAACCATCTTTGTTCCTCAGATTTATTGTTGTTTTTTGTTTTTCCCAGCAGACATTACCCAACACACCCTCAGGGGAAGGAAAGCTCTCAGTCCGTCAACTTTCTGATGCCTCAGGAACTTACTTTTTCCAGAGAAGAGTCTAAATGGGTCACTTCCCTCTTCTGGCCTCGCTACAAATGTTACCCACGCTTGCCCCCCGATCCTATTTTCAGAATTGAATGACCAACTCCATTCTGTGAGGCCCTGACTACAGCCCACTAAGGTCACGGTTGGTACTTAAAAGCAGTGGTCTTTTTTTATTTCCCCCAAAGGCTAGTTTTTATCCCTCCCTCCACCCTTCTTCTCTTTTCCTTCACCCTCCTTCAATAGAGCTGTGTTATGAAGGGTCTGGCCACACACAGAGAATATTACAGGAATAAAACCTGGGAAAGAGCACACAGTTATGAAATATTAAACTTAAACTTCTCTTTATTTTGCTCCCCCAATTCTCCTCCCCCTCCAAGAAAACACGAACCCCGACAGATTTGCGGTCCGTGTTATCTTCAGCTGTAAAAGCCAGCTGAACCAACAGAGGAGGCTTCTCTGTTTCCTGCTGCCTAGAGCTTTCCAAAGGCGCTACTGTGAAGGAACAGCTCCCTCTTTGGCCCTATGGACCGCTTTCTGAGAGGGAAGAGATTACACTAGAATCAGCCAGATAAGAACTCTGTAGCTGGAGAGCTGGATGCTAACGAGATCTATGGGCATCAGAGTTATTTCACGCCAGTGAAAGAGACGACAGGCAAGGACAGGAAATAAGAATGTTAGTGCCAAAACTCAGCACTCTGCTTTGTCAGTAGATTAAAAAAAAAAAAAACAGGTGAAGAAGAAAGTTCAAGGATCCCTCCATTTCTTCAGTCAGCTCCAACCTAGGAACTTCAATGGGAGTTCGGCCTGAGGGAAGATTGCCATACCAGACATTGATTAGGCTAAAGTCAACCCATTTCAAAGCGTCACCCGTTAATTTATTGACTGCAAACAGGAATTTTGCCCAAGGCCAGAACTCACAATCGATCCTGTTGCCCTGAGATAGATTTCCACAAGTGGCTGGGGAAAGGGAGTCTGTCTTCAAGATGTCTCTCCGTGGTCCACTCTTTCTTTCTTTATTCCCTCTCCTGCTCTATTGCATTGATAACAGGGCATTCAAAGGGCTTCGTTAGTCCGACGATGTGCAAACAGCTGCTCATAGGATTTGTGACCGGATTGATCCTGATGCTGCCGGTACAGATAGCACAGGGCAGAAATAACTACGCTTTGTTCCCTTGACATCATTCCCTTTTCTTTCTTTCTCGTCTCATGTATTCATTAAACGTTCATTTAATAAAAGACAATATTCTTACACAGCATTATGATGAAAGTCTTGGTTTATGCATGCTTTCATATAAATTCAAAACGTTTTCTTTCAGACATACGTATTTAACATGCAAGCTACAAAAGGGTTAAAGAATATTTAATTAGTATTTTGGGGGGGGGGTGATGCCAGGTGTAGCATTCTTAACCAATAGTTAATTATTGAAACTTGAAAACTAATAGTTATTTTATGTAGCTGGGAAATGGGCTAATGTTTTGCTGAGATTAAAGAGTAAGTCTTCCCTTCCCTCCAATTTTGAGGCAGTTTTTAAGACCCTCCAATGCACGTAACTGAACTCTAGCTGCCCTCATAAGACCTGGAGACCCAGAGGCTAGAAACCAAATTATTTCTACCTTAGAAAAACGAACAATCAGATTGGTGAGCAAGGAAGCTTGTATAAGCTTGTATAGTCTTTGCAGCATTTATTTACAGAAGCTAGAAACAATTTGAAAGCCACATAATTGCAAATCATAGAGGAGTGACCAAATAAACTATGACTTCTCACACAAACACCTACACAGAACACTACAAAGCCGTTAAAAGGAATGGGGTAGAACTCATGTACTAAAAAGGACCCATCTCTAAGACATGGCAATAAAAACAAAAGCCATATGGAGCATTTATACACTGTTGGTCAGACTATAAATTGGTCCAACCACTGTGGGTAACAGTATGGAGGTTCCTAAAAAAGTTAAAAGTAGATCTACCATTTAATTCAGCAATTCCACTTCTGGGTATACCCCTCAAAAATATGAAAACAGGATTTTGACAAGATGTGTGTACTCCCATGTTTATCACAGCACTGTTCATAATAGCCAAGATACAGAAACAACCCAAATGCCCATCATCAGATGAATGGATAGAAAAGATACGGGATACATACACATTGACACAATGGAATAGTATTTGGCCATGAGAAAGCAGGATATCCTTCCATCTGTGACAGCATGGATGGCCCTTGAGCACATTATGCTAAGCTAAATAAGAGAAAGACAAGTAGTGTACGATATCACTTATATGTGGAATCTAGAAAAGTTAACCTTTTAAAAAAAACACAGTAAAATGATAGATTCTAGGGGATGATGGCAAGAGGATTAGAGTGACGGAGTTTAAGGGTACAACTTGTAACAAGTAGTAGATAAATCATAGAGATCTAATGCAGAGTAAAATAAATACAGTCAATAACATAACAACTACAATTATGTAATGTGATAAATAGCCCTACAAGGCAATCATAGTCAACATATAAATATATCAAAGTAACATGCTGCATACGTTATACAATGTTACATGTTAAATTAATTCAATAATAAAGACATTTATTAAAACAACCCGTTCTACTTATAGTAAAAACACACATAAAATAATATTTCAGAGTTTCTATGTAGAAGGTCTGCAAAGGAAAGTGGGTAAACTGATGAAAGACCCCCTTGGGAGAGACTAGGGCAGAACTGCGACTAAGGTTGTGAAAGGGCGGTGTAGCGTTCTATATGATATTTTCATTTTTTGTACAAAGAAACTGTATTTGTCTATTATTTATATAGCTCAAATTTAAGTCCTTTTAAACAATCACACTATTATGAGGTTAAAACATTTATTTATTGGGATGCTCTATTTAGCTAACCATTAATATTGCCCTGAAAACCAGCTAGTCTTCTTCCTGAGGCTTATTTACTCCTGAGGTTCTCTTCTCGCAAAGCAATGGAAGAGGGAGAGTAAACAAAGCAGAATTTGAACTAAATCTCAACACGGAATAACACGCCAATTATCTCTCTTCTCCACCCTTTCCTGGACCTGAGCCCACTCGTTCTCAGTGGCCACCCATCTACCCTGAGAGAAACAGGGCCCTTTGCTGTGACCCACTTTGTTCCAAGGTGAGGAGACTGGTTTGCTCAAGTTAGAATCCATTATTCTCAATGATTAATCCTGTTCTCTACAAGCCCACTTTTAGCCCTCCCTTGGGAGTGAGGTGGAGGCAGAGGGTGGTCTTCTCTGTCTAGCTCTGCAAACCCCTCCCACCAATTTCACCAGAGAAAAAGCTATTGCTTTTTCAGAGCTGTTTATTTCTGTTCTCTGGAGGGTTGGTCTCTAACTGTATTAGCATTCCAATTCTACACAAGTCAGTTTCTTCAGCTTCTCTCCTATCATTTTCTCTCCATCTTTTTCTCTACCTTTCTGTATTTCTGTCCTCTTCCAATCTCATTTCCTCTCTCAACTGTTCTCATTTTCTGAAAAGATGTTCTACGAAGGAAATTTGGGGGATGATAAGTTGCAGTAATAATACTAATTCTTAAAAAAAAAAAAAAAATACAACCAGAAGGTAGATTCAGTTTTAATGAAGTACTCTTCTTTTACCTTGCTTTTATGTTGCTCCCTTTATCTCTTCATCAAGGAAACTGTATTCCATCAAGCCTCAGGGTATGATAAATAACTTACACCGATGCTCCATTGTACATTTTTCTCTTGACAGGGTGACTCACCACACTGATAGGTATTATCTACATTCTTTAAATGGTTTCCTGCTGGGGTAAACCCATGTACACCCAGAAATACAAAGGCATATGTGAGGATAAAATGTCTAGAGGTGGCTTGTTTTGCCTGTCCTTATTTCCTTGCAAAAGGTTGCTTAGAAAATGCAACTACATTCAAAAAGGAGTAATTAACTGAGAAACAGATGCCAGTGGTCTCCCTGGATCTGGAGTCTTCCCGGATGGCCCATTTCTCTGGGTGTCCAGCCCTTCATGGGCTTAAAGAAGAAAGGGCAACATGCTGGCTGGGAGTGACATGAATGCATGTCTCCCAGCCATGCTTAAAGAAACCTTTTTGCCAAAATGCTCTTCCAAAAAAGTGGGAGTCCCATAAAGTGACACTTTTCCCTTTGAACTCGAGCCTTTTGGCATTTTCATTTACACCTGCTCAAACAAACATAGAACCAGGGTTTATCAGTCCAACACTTGCCGGAGACTGCTAAACCATGAAAGGAAGCTCTGGTAAAATTATGACTTTTTATACCTGACAGGCGGTGACCTGTAGAAAGCTCTGAGTTCTGGCAGAAACACAAAATCAATTGAGTTTCATCTAAATCATTCTTTGGCTTTCAAGACCCTTTGATAAATCTCAGATGGAAATTCTTCAGTCCCTCAGAAGCTCAGGAGGGCAACCGTACACTTTGATTCTTGACTTTATCATGTAATTGAGGTGGCATTTTTATTGATCAGTTGCTCACTGGATCAGTGGGTTTATCAATCTGCATTTCTAGTCAAGTAACTTGATAGGACTTCATTTAAAAACAATTTTACTGTCTGCAACTGGGCTCCCCCTGGGCAGTGACCATAAATTACTGAAGTCAGCATTTTACTACAAAGCCCGCATACAAGCAGGACAGAGATCCAATCAAGTTGGGGAAATTGGGAACCTTAACATCTACTTCCTGCACCAATTGGCTTCTTTGCTTGGGGGAAGAAGGAGGGAGTAAATTAACCCACTCTCCACACCCCAGCAAGAGATTTTTCTAAAATACACCTTTCTAAAGATATTTCTAAAATACAAATCCTATCACATCTATATTATAGCTATATCCTGCATAAAACCCACTCTTGGTATAAAAAACAAAAGACTCATCCTAGCCTACCGTATCTTCCCAGCTCTACCTACCTTTCTAGGCTCATCTGTTGCCCCTCACAGAGAAAGCTCTGTGGCTGAACTCTACAGCTGAAGGAAGTCACCAGCCTCCCTCTTACTTCTCGGCCTTTAAACATGACAGGCCTTCTGCTTGGATTACTCTCCCTCTACTCTTCACCTGCTTAATCTTTATTTTCCCTTCAGGATACTTTGTCACTTCCTCCAGACTCTTTGGGACTTTATGGTGTTTAACACACAATTTTGAAATTTCCTTCTGTCTTTGGCATTGGATTGTAAATTCTTTGAAAATGAGGATGGTGTCTTAAACACCAGTGTTTGGCTCTATTGCAGTGTATTTCATAATACTTACACATTTCTGCCCCACCAGAGTATGTATGTTGTATGATGTCTGTCTTTGCAATCAGGGAAACTTCTGTGAGACTTTATCTGGCTCATTCACAGCATGTAGCAGGTTTGGGACACGTAGGAGGCATTTGATCAATATTTGCTTAATTAATTGTGTCTTCAAAGCCTAGCACAGAGTCTGATTGGTACCCAGAATTCATTGACTCTAAGATGGCATCACCGACTCAATGGACATGAGTTTGGGTAAACTCCAGGAGTTGGTGATGGACAGGGAGGCCTGGCGTGCTCTGGTCCACAGGGTCGCAAAGAGTTGGACGCGACTGAGCGACTCAACTGAACTGAAGGCAGCCCTGAAGGTGAGATGCATCATTAGGAAATGGGAAAAAAGCCTCTGAAAAATGATGACATAATGCTTATTGAAATGATGACACTATGCTTTCCTAATACTTAGACATTTTTCTATTTAGTACAAGAGAATTATTTAGTCATAGATATTTATCATATCTCTCTTACATGTGTGAAAAGCAAAATATAAGCAAAATAGATTGGTTCAGTTTTGTAAACTTCTTCATCTCCAGAGTCTGACTCTGCCGAATTATCTTTAAAATTCAGTGGTCCGTGTCCGTGACTTTTTCCACAGTACCATCTGTGCCATCCCGAGTCTTGGCATGGTACCATTCCTTTAAAAAGCTCACCATTTTGCAAGTTTAGTGCCTCATTGATCTCAGCATGTGTTAGATTTCAAATGACCACAATTCATGCGCCTTCCTTGAATGGCCCTTGAAACGTCAACTGACAGACTTAGGAAGGGACTCAGTTATCCAACTGTGGTACCAAGAATGGTAGCTAAGTGGAAATTCCCAGGCAGTCCAGTGGTAAGGACTCCAAGCTTTCACTGCTAAGGATTCCAGTTCAATCCCTGGTCAAGGAACTAATATTCCACAAGCCTCGGCATGGTAAAAAAAAAAAGAATTGTAGCCAAGTAGTATACTATGATTGCTCTGACTGATGGTAATGTAATCCATAATTAATGTTGAAACATCACAATTTTAGAGTTAATAAAATATGAATAGGGAATTCCCTCGTGGTTCTCTGGTTAAGACTCTGCAGTTTCCACTGCAGGAGGCATAGGTTTGATTCCTGGTGGGGGAACTAAGATCCCATATGCTGTGCAACACAGCCACAAAAAAAAAAAAAAAAAATAGTGAATAAATATCTGGCTTAGAATTGATGCAATGTAATAGTAGGTGTTTAATAAATACTGTTGAATAAGTGAGATTCATGTTCAAATTCTACTCTTATTCACTGAAAATATACTATGTGTCAACTCTGGTGCTTGGTTCATTTGTATGCATTATATCCTTTAATTTAACAGTATATACATAATTTCCAGGTGTTACAGTCAGTTCTCAGAGTGAAATATTTTATCATTCTGTCTCCAGAACTCTTCATTGACCTGGAAATTACATCAATATCACAATGAAAACTGATTTTCAGAGTTTTGTGATCAGAAAAGATCTTCATAATTATTAATGAAATATTGAGTTCAGTATAGTTTAATTTTCAAAGATACTCTATAATAATTCCTGAGGACTAGTAATCTGTGTCATGCATGTTCTTTTTAATTAAAATATTTAATTAACTTGAGGTTCCCATATGGTTTTAAAAATCAACTGGTAAATTGTAATACAAAAACTAATGTGGCCAACTTAAAGACGGAACAAATAGCTAGAAAAGTAAAGCCTTGGTTTTGAAAAAGTCTGGAATGCTGAGAATAGTTTCAAAGGGTATCTTGAAATTGTCAAAAAAAAAATCACTGAGGAAAAAAATCAAACCTCTTTGATTTAAAAATATAGGAATGCTATATAAATTGTACTCCAAAGGCTATGAATTATTCAACTGGATAAAACCTCCACCCACATCCATTTGAGAGCAAGTCTCATAAAACCAGGGTTTCTGTGTATGTGTGTGGGTGTGTGTTTCAACAAAAATAACCAATTAATGGATCAGTTATTCAAAGCTCATCTGATGATGAATTATTGAGCAGAGGTGTTGTCCCAAGTTATCTATTAATCCCCATTTCCTTCTAACCACAAAGCCTTGGTCCCCCGAAGCTACCCAGACACAGCTCTTCAGTCAAATCATCCCAGCCACACCATTCTCCAGCATTATTTGAAATTTGGGTGGTTGACATCTGAGGCAGAAGTGGAGAAAAGTTCCATGGTGGGCCTGACAGTAGAGAGGCTAACTTCTAAAGGGCAGAGTAATAAAATGTCATTCACCCATACAAGCCCCTGTGGTTTTCAAAGCAGGAGCCCGTGTGTTTTCTGCCACCATCTCAGAAGGGCAATTAGTGGAGGGGGAAAGGGATGGGGAGGTCTGAAACCTTGCCAACGTCTAACTGTTCCTGCTACAAAGATCAGTTGTGAGCTCCCTTCCCTGGTCACCAGGGATAACGTGGATGGTGGTCATAGTCCATATGGTGGGGGTAAAGCTTTGAGGTTTCTTTGTTTGTTTGTTTTTAATATTATAGTGAGTAGCTCTCAAGCTGAGAGCCAGGCTAATTTACATAGCTGCACAAAGCCCTGCCTTTGCAATTAGTTCCCAGTTGAAATGGAAATATCCCTACTAATTACATGAGCAGGACTTTCTGACTGGCCTTGGAGATTAGAGGGATTTATTCACCTGTGGAAAGGCCAAGGTGGGAGAAGCCCACGCCTCTGGAGAAGGGAGGAAGCAGGGATAGAAAGGGGAGAGTGGGGTCCAGGCTGGGTGGGGGTTGGGAGGGCTCCCAGGGCACCGCTGCGGGCCCTGCAGGCCTGCATCCACAGGACACTGTCCTTGGAGTGCCCATCCCAGCAGGCACAGTAGGCACAGTGCCAAGGGCACACCATGCTTTCAGGAGCCTGAGATGTTTGTGTTTTCTTTATAAAGCAGAAGAGGAAATGAGGTTTTTTTTTATTTAATATATTGTATTAATTTATTTGACTGTACCAGGCCTGTACCAGGCTGAGGCATGTGGGATCCAGTTCCCTGACCAGGGATAGAACCCAGGCCCCCTGCATTGGGAGCCCTGGAATCTCAGCCTGTGGGCTACCGGGGACATCCCCAAAAATGAACATTTAGGTTGAAGATGTTTTCATATATAATATTCATGTGTTTGTCTTTATCCCAACATAATCATAAAATGCAATTTTTAGTTTCTTTAAAGGAAGAAGTGCCTGATGCCCACAAAAGTTGTAATGTGGTCCTGCCTGTTGCAGGCAGGTTGCAATAGGTTAAATGACAGGAAGTTGTTGCTAACACTTACATTTACACCTACAAGATGGAGAGTGGCTGGCCAATGGGTGGAAAATTCACTTATGCCAGGTGAATAAGTTCTGGAGATCTGCCGTACGGTCTGCCTGTAGAGAGAATAATTGTACACTTAGCCACCTATTAAGAGGGCCTGTCTCACGTTCAGTGTTCCTGCCATCATAAAATTTAAAAACAAAAACCAGATTTGACCTAATACCTATCTCTCAGGGGACCCTTTGCTAGTGTGTAGAAAATCTCAACTCAAGCTGGGCAGGCAGAGAGGCTAGAGAAGACAGCCCTTCCTTTCCATCCCTCTTGTTTTTCCAGTCTCTTCCCTGTCCTCTCTCTGATCCCCCAGCCCCTCTATTCTCTCTCCCTTCCTCTCTCCCCTCCATTTTTCCTCTACTCTCTCCCCCTAATTTCTAGAAATGTTCCTAAGGAACCAAAGGAAGGCTAGTCCAAAGGAAAGGCTAGTCTCCAGTCCTCGGGCCCCCTGAGCACCTTGTACTCTCTCGGGCACTCACCCTCCTCCCCACCCCTCAGCACCACCTCTGTTGTCCTCCAGGACCTAGACGGATTCAGAGGGGATCAGCCAAGCCCAGGGGAACTCAGAGCAGGGAACCCCCGAAGCTCTCTGGGGGCTGGGGCAGGAGGCAAGACCCAGAAAAGCATCTATCCCCGAAGCTCTCTTATTCTTCCCATACTCTTCCCCCAGTCTTTGGTCCTTGGATCGTTATATGGTGAGGAGACTGGAGCAGAGGAGAAAAACAGATTCTGACTATCAACTTGTCCTTTACAATGTTTCCTAACAAGAATTTTCATTTTCCGCCCTTTCTAATTCCATCACTAACAACTCCTTAAAGAAATGGATGCTTGCTGGTCTAGCTCCTAAAGGGGAAGTCACCAGCTGATTAAGGTACGTAAGGACCATGGCATAGAGAAGGGGTTCCCAACCTCTTAATGCCTGATGATCTGAGGTGGAGCTGATGTAATAATAATAAAAAATAAAGTGCACAATAAATGTAATATGCTCGCATCACCCCCAAGCCATCCTCCCCGATCCCTCTCCTCCCCATCCGTGGATAAATTGCCTTCCATGAAACCAGTCCCTGGTGCCAAAAAGGTTGGGGCCTGCTGGCGAAGAGTGCATTGGTTATAGCTTCCCCTGTCACCCACTGCAAATACTAATTAAACTCATTAGGGTCAAATTGAAGAGTTGGCTACTGTCAAGAATGAGGCAGTACATTATAAAACATGATAATGTAAATATAAGAAAGATAGGGCCTTATTCTTAAGGAACTACCATTAAGTGGAGAAAAGTCAGGCACATAAATAATACGAGGAAATGAACATAAATAAGGGAAGTGCTAAGTGGGGGTTGATAGCTAGTATCCAGATGCCTCTTTGGGGCTTCCTTGGTGGCTCAGATGGTAAAGAACCTGCCTGCAATGCAGAAGACACTGGTTTGATCCCTGGGTGAGGAAGATCCCCTGGAGGAGGGCATGGCAACTCACTCCAGTATTCTTGCCTGGAGAATCCCCATGGACAGAGGAGTCTGGCGGGCTACAGTCCATGGGGTCACAAAGAGTGGAACACAACTGAGCAACTAAGACTTCCACTTCCCAGATGCCCCTTGGTGCTGAAAGGAGCTTTAAATCCACACCAGGGTCTCAGATGATGGCGGGTTACCCGCTTTGGTCTGCGCCTCATTGAGAAGGCTGGGTGACTTCTGTGAAAACCCAGCCCAAGGGTTGGGTTGAACATTCCAACTTAGAGAAGTCCTGCGGGCCTGGAGGAAGAGGCCACCTGCAGGCCAGGTGGGACAACGAAGGACCGACTGCACTCCCATCCCACACGGCTGTGAAAGGAGGAGCAGCCGGGCACCCAGATTTGGTCCAAGCTTCTCTTGTATCTGGAGATGTCAAAGAACCTGTAGGATGCTACTGCCATTCAGAAATTTGAAAAGAAAACAGAGGGTCATTATCTGGCTTCTACAGAGAGAGTAACCAAAACAAAAACGGCTAACTTCTTAAAATATCACATCATATATATCATCGGTGGAATAAGGGCTGCAGAGAAGAAAGCAGAGTCCATTTTGTACCAACTGTCATTTGGACTTAAATGGTGAGGTTGGAAGACAGAGGTGGAGGCTGGAAGACAGAGGTGGAGCTTGGGAGTGGTAGAGCATTAAATAACCAACCGTGACTAATCGCTGAGTTTAGCCTGGTGTATTCACTCTGCAAACATAACTGTCATCAGAATATAGCCTAAAGAAGGCTCCCAAATGTGCTGCATGTCACAACATATAACTAGAAATCCATGCTTTGTCTGCAGGTCATAATCAACTGTGTCTGTGGTGTAGCATTGGGTATGGTCGGATGACATAGGATGGTTGCTCCAAGTGAGTTCAGTTTTGATGAAAGTAGATGAAGGTGGAGCATTTTTTTTTTAACTGTATTGCTGAAAGTGAGTCTGTGTAGTCAAAGGCTTTTTATTTGGAAGTGGGGAGGTGTTGTTATTTTTAATTCAAAGAACACCCTACAAGAGAATACCTCTTAGGAAAGACCTGTATTCTTATTCTGGTTCTGTACTGAGCTAGCTAGATGAAGCACAATTACTCTATCTTAAAATGAAGTGCCTTCTAGCCCTCTAGAGGGCTGTGATTGCATTATTTGGTTACTGTGAAGAGCCTGGTAGGCACTCTCCTCTGAGAAGGTGGAAGAGCAGCTGAGAAAAAAAAAAAAAAAAGGTAAGACACCATTAAATCTACTTACCTTTGCATGCTGGAAAGAAAAATAATGAATTAAGTAGGGATTCTGTCCATTTCTTTCCTACTCCACTTTTTACACTAATCCCAGCTTTCAAAAAAATGTGTATATGTTATATAAAAGATGACCGTGCAGGGGTGAGCCATGGAACATTCAAGCTTAGTACTTCTCCACTGAGCCCCCTCACTGAAGAGGGTACACAGTTGGGAGTTTTGACCCATGTGTGTGGAATTTTGAAAATGGGCTCCATATTCAAGAGAGACTTCTGTATATAATACCTCTATTTGAGCTTGATCTGTACCAGGGTTTCTTGACCTCGGCACAACTGGCATTTGGGACTGGGTGATTCCTGGTTGTAGAGGCTGTGCTGGGCACTTCAGGATGTCTAGCGGCATCCCTGGCCACTACGCACCAGATGCTGGGAGCAAACTGCTACTCCTGCAGGTACTGCCTCTCTGGGAGATGAACTCTCCTCCCTCAGTTAAAAATCAGGGGTCTGGACAAAACGGTGAGGTAGATTCTGATGTTTGCTTTTGATGTGTCTACCCCTGCCATTTTTCCTGCCCCCTGCCCTCAGCCATATCTTTATTCATCCATTCACACTGTTCATTAAATGACAGCTACGTGTCAGGCACTGTAAGAGGATAGTAATAATCAGTGAACAAGAAGATGAGCAGTGAACAAGAAGGAGTGGTCCCGACTGTCACAGCATTCACAATTTTGTAGGGGGACAGTGTGAAAAAAATCATAAATAAAATAATGCAAGAATACTGGAGTGGGTTGCCACGTCCTTCTCCAGGGATTGAACCTGCATCTAATACATCTCCTGCATTGGGAGGCAGCTTCTTTACCACTAGCACCACCTGGGAAGCCCTAAATAAAATGATACGTAGTGCAAAATAGAAGTTCAAGGAGGCTGTACACACAATTACAGCTGGTGCTTCTCCAACTCCTTTTAATATTACAGTGAATGACTTAGAAAGACATAAACCAGGACTTTTCTGGTGGTCCAGAGGTTAAGAATCTTCCTTGCAATACAGAAGACACAGGTTTGATCCCTGGTCAGGGAATTAAGATCCCACATGCCACGGGGCAACGAAGCCCACACACCACAGCTAGAGAGACTGTGCACCGCAATGAAGGACCCCACGTGCTGCAACTAAGACCCGATGCAGAAAAATAAATAAATATTCTTTTTTAATAAAGAATGACATAAACCTGCAAGAGAATGGCAGAGAACAATAAAACTTGTGAAAACAAAGAGTTGGTTGGATGAGATGAACTTAGAGAAAGTGGAAACTTAAGACCCACAACAAAACATACCCTTATGACACTTAATGGAGAAGGCAATGGCAACCCACTCCAGTACTCTTGCCTGGAAAATCCCACGGACGGAGGAGTCTGGTGGGCTGCAGTCCATTGGGTCGCGAAGAGTCGGACACGACTGAGCGACTTCACTTTCACGTTTCACTTTCATGCATTGGAGAAGGAAATGGCAACCCACTCCAGTGTTCTTGCCTGGAGAATCCCAGGGACAGGGGAGCCTGGTGGGTTGCTGTCTATGGGGTCGCACAGAGTCGGACATGACTGAAGCGACTTAGCAGCAGCATCATGACGCTATAAAACACTGGATTTCCCTGGTGGCTCAGTGGTAAAGAATCCACCTGTCAATGCAGGAGACATGGGCTTGATCCCTGCTCTGGAAAGATCCCACATGCCCCAGAGCAGCTAAGCCCACGTGCCAGAACTACTGAAGCCAGAGAACCCTAGTGCCCATGCTCCACAACATGAGACACCACTGCAATGAGAAGCCTGCTCCCCACAATTAGAGAATAGCCCCTTCGCCCTGAAGCTAGAGAGAAAGCCCACGCAGAAACAAAGACCCAGCTCAGTGAAAAATAAATAAAAATTTTTAAAAAGATTATGAACTTCTCAAAACAGAACAACAAGAAACACTGGGCCCAGAGGGCAATACCTAAACTCCCACAGCAGGAAAGAAAAAGCAAAACAGACCACATGCAAAGTTGTGTGGATCTGGACGACATCGGACTTCTCAATAGCAGCACTCAAAGCTGGAAGACCGCAGAGCAATACCTTCAAAGTTCTGAGGGAAAGTTCTTCCAACCAAACACTCTATACCCAACTGAATTATTAAATAAACAATAAATAGAAGTGAGATGTTCAAGCTATTCGAGGACTCAAATTACTTCTCATATTTTCCAGCTTGATATCACTGCATAACTGTCTCAATACTCAGTGGCCTAGAACACCTCTGTCTTGTGTTTCTAAGAATTTGAACAGACCAGAGAGGAGACATTTCCTCTGCTCCTCAGCGTGTGTGATCTCAGAGGGGAGGACTGGAGCAGATGGGAGCTAGCCAGGCATTTCTGTCTCTCTCTACACAGCCTCTCATTACAAATCCTGGTGAAAGTGGATGCTATAGTAGAGAGGATTAAGGAGGAATAGGATGTGAGGAATTAGAAAAAATATGATTTACAGAAGTCAGTAGATAGAGATAGAACAAGGAACCAAGGTCCCTTAGGAAAAGAGACCTTTTCATTAACTCTCACTCTTCCTCAGAGAGATACAGAACTAGGAAAATACATCAAGGTGACTTGATCCAAAAGTTACTATAGTTGGGAGTGAAATAGGAACAGTGGCTACTCCTGGCCTGAGACAGATAAGAGTGATGGTACTTCTGGGCATGAATAGGGGCACTGAATATGTCTTGATCTACCCAACCTGAACTTACTTTGTACCCTTATCAATAGTGTGGGCATGAAGCAAAAAGATCTAGTTGCTAAGAACTGTAACAATAAGGGCTTGGCCAGAGTCTGGCCAAAATTCTCTGTGATGGGACATAATCCAAGAAAAGTATCACTTCCCCTTGGGAAATGTTTGTGAATGAGAAAGCCTTGTCTCTACCCCCTTAGTCCAAGTCATAGTCAGGACTTAGCCCTGACTGTCCTGGTCATGACTTAACTTCCAGAAAGAACTAATCATGGAGAATTAGCAGTTCCACACCAGCCAGATCTCTGCTACCACCAGCCCAGTGGTAATTAACAAAATCAAACCCATTAGCTTCAACTTGAGATTTCTTAGCAGCCAGGGTAAGAGTTTTAATCCAGAGGTCCCTGGACCCTTGAGCTAGGAAACTTAATTGAACCTGACAACAGGGAGTAGATCAACCTGTTCTCAAAAAGTCTTATCACTGAGCCACTTCTGGGAGAAGAAACATATCCCAGCTTCTGCTCTTTGGGGACACTCCCCAAGGCTAACAGCCCTCCACTGCAGTCAGCACATATAGAACAACCAGACTCATTCTTCAAATTACTCACATGAACTCAGGAAAACCTGATGGACAAGGAAGGAGAGGCTGGGGCAGTGAAGGGATACATGTTGGCCTTCCAGAATTTTCATCACTGATTCACCATTTGAACACAAATAGGGCAAGAGGCAACCCACTCCAGTGTTCTTGCCTGAAGAATCCCAGGGACCAGGGAGCCTGGTGGGCTGCCGTCTATGGGGTTGCCCAGAATCGGACATGACTGAAGCGACTTAGCAGCAGTGGCGGCAGCAGCAGAGCAAGGAGATGTGGCAGTTATACTTGGTTTAACATGGCTTGGTTCATTTTTCTCTATTCCCTCTACATCTCTTTCTCTTCTTTTTCCCTGATCTACTCTAAATTCTAGGACAGATAGTATCATCTAAAACGAGACACTGGGGACTTGTCTGGTGGCTCAGTGTAAAGAATCTGCCATTGCAGGAGACACAGGTTCAATCCCTGATCCGTGAAGATCCCACATGCCTCGGAGCAACTAAACCTGTGTGCCACAGCCATTGAGCCTGTGCTCTGGAGCCCAGGAGCCACAACTACTGAAGCCAGGCACCCCAGAGAGCACACTCTGCAACAAGAGAAGTCCCCGAAATGAGAGGTCCACACCACAACCGGAGAGTATTCCCTGCTCTCTGAAACCAGAGAAAAAGCCTGCACAGCAATGAAGACCCAGCACAGTCAAAATAGATAAATAAGCAAAGAAAATGAGTCTCTGTTCCTACTCTATTTCAAGTGAAATGCATTTTTGCAATAATTATGTAAAGGGATCTATCTGAACATGATTAGCAGCACATACTTGGGGCCTACTACATGTTGGATTCTAGAATCTAGTTAGATTGGTGAAATGGCTTATAATGTATAGTCCATGACGGCTAACGGAGTTAGAGTCTTGGCTGGTTGATGTCACGGCGGATGTCATATAGCATTCTTTCTCAAACATCTTTTTTGAGGTCTTACAAACCATAAAACTCACCCATTTTAAATGTACGATTCAATGACATTTTAGCAAATATACAGTTATGTAACCATCACCACAATCCAGTATTAGAACATTTCTATCACTCTGTAAATAGCCCTTCTACCCATGTACATTCCCATCCAAGCCCAGACAACTGCTAATTGTGCTCAGTGGTGAAGTAGATGGGAAGGAAATCCAAAAAAAGAGGGAATATAAGTACACATATAGCTGATTCATTTTGCCATACAGTAGAAACACAACAGTGTAAGGCAACTATACTCCAATAAAAATAAATTTAAGAAAAAGTTCCTAAACAACAAAGGAAGAAAAGGTTTTGCCTGACCTGGAAGGGTAGGCATGCTGAAGGAAAGCAGTTTTTCACTGAGTTAGCAATCGCCAAAGGCTCAGGCCTGGTCTTGAGGCACCAGCTGGTCTTTTGTGGGAAGGAAGAAAAACACTGTGGTGTTATTCAACGGTACCTCCAGACCAGTCCCTGGGGAAGTCGCTCCAAGTTCCTTAAATGGTGGGACCAGTAAAACTGAAAGAGTAAGACTACCTCTTGGGGGACTAAAATATCTGTGGCCACTCAACTAAAATATCAGGTTAGACCACCCAAGATTTCCAAAGAGTAGTATTCACTTTGATTGAGAGGATGGCTCCCTCCAGGGGGAGCAGGCCACAGGCTAGGATGGTGGTGGCAGAGAGCAGAGAGGTGACCCCAAGCAGACAGCATCAGTGGGAGGAGATAGCGTGGTGATCAGCCACAGGACACGTAAGGAGAGCAGGAAAGCTGTAACCACCAGTGAGGGCCACGTGGAGAGGGAGATGCCTCGATGGCTTAGAATTCTATAATGCAATGCAGTGGAGGCTTGGGGAAAGCCCAGGGCAATTATTTATCAATTATTGGTATAATTATTGGTATACTTGGGCACCTCAAACATGCTTTGTGCTTTTCTGCCTCCATATCCTGCTTCCTGGAATATTCTTTTTTTGGACTATAGTAGTAGGACCAGCTTTTCCTATTCTTCAGGTTTGATCTAGAATGTAACTCATCAGTAAGTCAATCCCCATTTAAAGATCTCCAGTGGAACCCTCTTGCACTATTGGTGGGAATGCAAATTGATACGCCACTATGGAGAGTAGTATGGAGATTCCTTTAAAAACTAGGAATAACCCCACCATATGACCCAGCCTCCCACTACTAGCCATATACTCTGTGGAAACCAAAACTGAAAAAGACATGTTAGCCCAATGTTCATTTCAGCTCTACTTACAATAGGACATGGAAGCAACCGAGATGTCCATCGACAGATGAATGGATAAAGGAGCTGTGGTACATATATACAATGGAATGTTATCAGTCATAAAAAGGAACACATTTGAGTCAGTCCCAATGAAGTGGATGAACCTAGAGCCTAGGTTCAGAGTGAAGTAAGTCAGAAAGAGAAAACAACTATTGTATACTAATGCATATACATATGGAATCTAGATAGATGGTACCGATGAACCTATTTGCAAAGCAGCAATGGAGATACAGACATTGAAAACAGACTTATGGCCACAGCTAGGGGTGGAGGGAGGGGAAGAAGGAAAGGGTAGGAGGTATGGAGAGAATAACATGGAAACATACATTGCCGTGTGCAAAATAGATCACCAATGGGAATTTGCTGCAAGACTCAGGGAACTCAAACTGGGGCTTGATAACAACCTAGAGGAGTGGAATGGAAGAGGTGGGAGGGGACATGGGTAAACCTATGGCTGATTCATGTTGATGTTTGGTAGAAACCAATGCAATTCTGTAAAGCAATTATCCTTCAATTAAAAATAAATAAATCAAAAAATTAAAGATCCCTAGTGATAGTCTATCTTAATCCTCCATTTTTTTTTCTTGAGAGTGCTACGCTGCACTGGTTCTAAGGTATACACCCCCGCCATTCTCCCCCTTCCCCACCCGCCTTTTAATACCTCTGAAATTGGGGTAAATCGTGAATCATGGTCTTTTCTTTCTAAGCAATTTTAGAAAATAATGGTGTATCTTATAACCAGAAGTATCACTGTTCAATAAAATGTAGTATTCTTCACACTCCCTGAGTGATGATTGACTTATATGTTTATTGCTAGTCTACTCTGTAAGACCACAAGCTTTTTTGGAGCAGGGATTACATCTGACTTGCTTATCCAGCATGTAGGACAATTCTTGGCTCATCATATGTGCTTAATAATGATCAGTCATGTAAATGAATTAACCTTAGAACAGGGTTGTATGGATCTCAGCCCAAAAAAACTGTTGTACACAATGCTATGTATAATTGACATAATAAGCTTTTTGGACAAAATCAGCATATATTCTCACTGTCAGATTCACACGTATCCAACGTCTTATCCAGAAATTTGAGCTGTAAGTACTGGTTTTAAGTAGAACCTTCCACACAAGCAGATTCCTGAAAACAAAGTGCACTTAACATCTGTCCAACCAGAACTGTCTAATTTTTTGCATTACACATTTCTTGGAAAATCACCTTTGAAGGGGAGATATTATTAGAAAGTATTTACGAAGCCATTCTCAGTGTAATACTCAGGCGCTTTGACAAGTACTCTATTTTTGCATATGAAAAAACCCCAACTCATTGTCATACATTATGGCCAGTTTCTCTTGCTTAATAACATAGTTAATGCTAATCCTATGTTTATAACCTCTTAATCTATTTCCATGGAGATAATAGACATGGCCTTATCTATTCATTTGATCCTGAGTTAAATAAGTCAAAAAATCAGGGGATTCACTCTTTGCTAAAATAATTTAATAAAAAGCAAATATCTCAGGAAACATCATTTCGAAACATAGGAAACATAAATGGATTTCAATGCATGGTTGATCTATTTGAAAACCTTCCTCTAAACGAAAGTCCTTCTTTAAGACTGATTCAAGGCTCTGGATAAATCTCATTAAAGTCCCCAATAGTGAGAATTTGAATACAGAATTATGCGAAATGAGAAAAATGGGTCATTTCTGCCACTGCCTCATTCCAAGGTTTTTGAATAAAATAAGAACTGAGAAGAAAATCATCTCAACTTCACAGTACACCATATCTCCCACAGTACACATGTGGTGATCAGATGGTGGCTTTGAAGCGATTAGGATTGATGGCTATAGAACTGATTCTGATCTCGGTCAAATCATACTGCTCTGGACCTCATCATTCCTCCTTCTGCGAGTCTGACCTGTGAAGGTCCAGTTCGAGTGTCATCTCCTCTGAGAAACTTTCCGTACTTCCCTGGTCAAAATCAATGTCATTTTCCTTCTTCTTCTGGACCTCTTAACATTTTGTTTCTTCTTCTTTTGTAGGATGACACAGCCTTGTGATATAGACAGGTGTCCAGGCACTTGCCATTACTGCACTTCCATTCATTATGCTTTGAAGATACTGCATATTTCACAAAGAGAAGGTTTGTAGCAACCCTACGTCAAGCAAGTCTATCGGCTCCATTTTTCCAACAGTACTTACTGTGGGTTTCTAGGTCACATAGGTGATTCTCAGAGTATTTCAAATTATTAATTATTATTATATTTGTTATGGTGTTACTTTGATGTTACTATTGTACTTGTTTGGGGTCACCATGAACCAGGCCCATATAGGACAGTGAAGCAATGAATGTGTGTATTTTGACTGCTACACCAACCAACTCTTCTCCTATCTCTCTCCCTCTTCTCAGGCTTCCCTATTCCCTGAGACACAACAATTTTAAATTAGATCAATTAATATCCCTATAATGGCCTCTAAATGTTCAAATGAGAGGACCCATCTCTCACTTTAGGTCAAAAGCTACAAACTTAATGAAGACAAGCAAGCAAAACAGCCTTATTGCTGATACAGAGAAAGATTTAGAGGTCTGAATAGAAGATCAAACATTACATTAAGCCAAAGCCTAACCCAGAGCAAGCCCCTAACTCTATTCAATCCTATAAAGATGGAAAGAGGTGAGAAAACTGCAGAAGAGAAGTCTGAAGCTAGCAGGCAATGACTCATGAGGTTTAAGGAAAGAAACCATCTCCAGAACATAAAATTGCAAGGTGAAGCAGCAAGTGCCGTGTAGAAGCTGCAGCACGTTACCCAGAATATCTAGCTACAATCATTAATGAAGGTGACTACACAAAACAGATTTTTCAACATAGACAAAACAATTTTCTGCTGAAAGAAGATGTCATCTAGGACTTTCTTAGCTAGAGAGGAAAAGTCAGTCCCTGGCTTCAAAGCTTCAAAAGGCAGGCTCACCCTCTTGTTAGAGGTTAGTGCAACTGGTGACTTTAAGTTGAAGCCAATGCTCATGTGCCATTCCAAATATCATAGGGCCTTAAGAATGATGCTGAATCTACTCTGTCTGTGCTCTATGAACGGAAGAATGAAGCCTGGATGACAGTACATCTGTTTATATCATGGTTTGCTTAATATTTTAAACCCACTGTAGAGATCCACTATGCAGAAAAAAAAGTATATTTCTTTCAAAATATTTCAGTGACAATGTACCTGGTCACCCAAGGGCTTTGATGAAGTTGTAGATTAATGTTATTTTCATGTCTGCTAACACAACATCCATTCTGTATCCCATAGATCAAGGAGTAATTTTGAATTTCAAGTCTCATTGTTTAAAAAAATACATTTCAGGGACTTCCCTGCTGGCCCAGTGGTTAAGACTCTGAGCTCCCAATGCAGGGGGCCCAGGTTCGATCCCTGGTCAGGGAACTAGATCCCACATGCTGCAACTAAGACCTGGTGCAGCCAAATAAATGAATAAATAAAAAAATAAAATAAAATAAAAAATACATTTCCTAAGCTATCTATAGCTGCCAGAGACAGTGATTCCTCTGATGGACATGAGTGAAGTAAATTGAAAACCTTCTAAAAAGGATTCACCAATCTAAATGCCATTAAGAACATTAGTGATTCATGGGAAAAAGTCAAAATATCAATATTAACTGTTTGGAAGACACTAATTCCAGTCCTCATGGATGACTTGGAGGGGTACAAGATTTCCGTGAAAGAATGAACTGCAGATATGGTGGAAACAGGAAGAGAACTAGATTTATAAGTGGAGCCTGAAGATGTGACTGAACGCTGCAATCTCATGCTAAAACGTGAATGAATGAAGAGTTGCTTCTTATAGATGCACAAAGGAAGTAGTTTCTTAAAGTGGAATCTACTCTTGGTGAAGATGCTGTGAGGATTGTTGAAATCACAACAAAGGATTTAGAATATTACATAAATTTAGTAGATAAAGCAGTGACAGGATTTGAGAGGACTGACTCCAATTTTTTGAAGAAGTTCTGCTATGGGTAAAATGCTATCAGATGGCATTACCTGCTACAGAGAAATCGTTCATGGACAGAAGAATCAATCGATGTGGCAAACTTCATTGTTATCCTACCTTAAGAAATTGCCACAGCCCAACCGTCAGCCACCACGACCTTGATCAGGCAGCAGCCATCAACACTGAGGCAAGGCCCTCCACCATCAAACATATAAGGACTCAGTGAAGGCTCAGATAATGGCTGGCATTTTTTAGCAGTAAAGTATTTTTAAATTAAGACATGCACATTGCTTTCTTAGCTATACACTATTGCATACTTAATATATTACAGTATAGTGTAAACATAAATTTTATATACATTTGTGTGACTCACTTTCTAGAGAGATTCACGTTATTGCAGTGGTCGGTCACTGAACCTGCAGTATCTCTGAGGTCTGCCTGTGTATCTGTTTATCTGCTGCAGAAAGCTGAACTCCTGGAGAGTCAGGACTAGTTTTATCCATCCTGGGTCTTGCTCATGGAGGCTGTTTCATAATTTTGCCGTATCAGATTGAATGACCTTATACGATCAGCCTTTGATTATTGTTCAGTTTTATGTTTTCCCTAAGGTACTTTGGTTTTATTTTTATGTACTAATATTCCAGATTAGGAAAAAAAAAAAAATCCTACTCATCTCAAACCTTCATGGGACTTTGTGTATGACCTAGAACAAAGAGTTCACTCAGCTCAGAAGACTACCTCTAGCAGTTCATATCAAGTTCACATCCTGAGAGGTATGGTTTGCTGCAGTTTCCCTGGGCCTGGGGAGGGAGGGAGGTTCCTTCAGGGTCCTGGAGGTGAAAATTGATTCTCTGGTTCTGAGCACAGAGGCCAATGCTCTCTATAGACAATGCAGTCATTAGAGTGTCAGGCAGTGAGGTCTGATCCTGCCTCTAACGCTCACTTTCTGGGTAATGATGTGCAGGTCCCTTAAGCCTCTTGATCATCAGCTCATTGGTCTCTAAAATGGAAAATCTATTATTAAAGTTGCCCTGTGCAATGGACTGGTATGAAAACTAATACAAAGCATTCCAAAGCACTCAAAATGTCCAGTGCTAAGCGTAGTGAAACCAGTGTAGCCAGAGAGCTCGGGCCTGTGCCCAGTGGACCTGGCCTTGGCCACTCTTTCCCATACTATCCTTAGATGACGAAGGTCTGACTGCACATTCTGCCGGGGCCCCCTCAGCAGTGCTCCCAGAGGGAGCCGCAGGGTCCAGCCTGGTGTGTGTGAGAGGTGAGAAAGCCCCTGAGAAAGACAGAGCCCATCCATAGGCACCGTGCCCATGCCTTCCTAGAAAATGAGTTCACGAGAGTTCCCAACTATAAGCACTGCTTTTTTTTCATCAGCACTTCTGAGCAGCAGGTATTCGTGTGATATGGAACTCTTAAAGTTCTTTTTTATTTTAGTAAATTTTTGACTTCAGGCTTTCAGTCTTCCACCTACCTAATGCCTAAGCTGTGGGCCAATGGAAGCATTTCCTTGGAAAACCAATGCAACCGAGTTGTTTGATGTTGTTGAGCCACACCAGTTGATGGCATTTTCACTTCCCAGCCAGTTGCTCTGGCACTGCTTAGATGAAGCCCAAATTAATTTCATTCTTGGTCACCTTTCACAAAATTGAAAATCTGAAAGTTCAGCCCTGCCTGACCACCTCACAAAATGGGCAGTCTTGTTCTTGACCTCATTAACAAAGGGCTGGCCTTCCAACCCACACCAACCTGGGGGAGGAAATAAGCCAGACAGGCTGAGTGACGACGGAGGGGGATGAAATGACCCCTCCTCGGGACAATGCCTTTTCCTGTTTCTGGAGGCTCCTCCTATTCCCACACTGGTTTCTGTATCCGTTACTCTACCCGGATCCTCTTTCACATCAAAGTGTCTCTCCTTGGGCTTCACAAGTAGGGGCATAACCTTAGTTTCGACAGGAAGGAATTTTCATCCCAAAGGAAAAGGGAAAACCATGTGTTTGGTTGCTATAAAATTACACTTTCCTAGTTTTTCATATTATAATCATGCACACAAGAAGTATAGACAGGCCTCCAGCAACTACAGGCCAGACACTCAGTTCCTAGAATCTTATAGTTCAGGTTGAAAGTATGTAAAAAAAAAAAAAAAAATTAAAACTGCAGCCTTTCAGTCTTAATTAGCAATATTAAATGCCCGAGTCAGGGAAAGTTTTAGTGAAGGATATAATTTTTTTCTACTTCAAAAGGACATTAAAGGGCATAAGCTGGACAGATTTTAAGGAAGAGAGGTTGAAGAATACCATGCATTCCATCTTAGACTAGACTACTGGGACCTTCTTGGGAGTTCTGCATTTAAATCCAGTTGTGAACTGCTACATACTATTGGTGATGGTAGAGCACTACAGCTTCTTGAAAGCTGTTGTTAGTATCATTATCAAAAGCACCTGTTTACTGAATTTACTGAATTTACTTGAGCCATTTTTACTTCCCAAGTAAAAATGGCTCAGTGGTAAAGAACCCGCCTCCAATGCAGGAGACATATGAGACACGGGTTGGATTCCTGGATGGGGAAGAGCCCCTGGAAGAGGGCATGGCAACCCACTTTAGTATTCTTGCCTTGAGAATCCCATGGACAGAAGAGCCTGGCCAGCTACAGTCCATAGGGTCACAAAGAGTTGGACAGGACTTAGCAAGCAACTTAGCATGCACGATGAACTTATTTACAAAACAGAAGCAATCTCACAGCCTTAGAGAATGAACTTATGGTTGCCTAGGGAAGAAATGGGGGAAAGGAATAGTTAGGGAGTTTGGGATCAACATGTACACACTGCTATATGTAAAATGGATAACCAACAAGGACCTACTGTATAGCACAGGGAACTCAGCTCAATGTTATGTGGCAGCCTGGATGGGGGGCAGTTTAGGGGAGAATGGATACATATGTATGTATGACTGAGTCCCTTGGCTGTCCAACTGAAACTATCACAACACTGTTGATCAGCTATACTCCAATTTAAAATAAAAAGTTTAAAACAAAAACAAAAAACCCAGGTTTGATTAAAAATGAAAAAGAAAAAGCACTTATGTAGGAACTAGCATATCTTATGCATGGCAGATATCTGAATAAGTATGTCCCTGCCTTTCTGGAGCCTCTGGTACAAAATGATGCAGATATCGTTGGGGACCTGGGGTAAAATATCAAAACCTTGGACAGGAGACAGCATGTTCTATAATATATTTTTTAAATGTATTATTAACGCTTGGGGGGCCAGGGTGTTTAGGAAATGTGATGCTCAACAAAGTTTTTTTTTTTTTTTTTTTATTAGTTGGAGGCTAATTACTTCACAACATTTCAGTGGGTTTTGTCATACATTGATAAGAATCAGCCATAGATTTACACATATTCCCCATCCCAATCCCCACTCCCACCTCCCTCTCCACCCGATTCCTCTGGGTCTTCCCAGTGCACCAGGCCCGAGCACTTGTCTCATGCATCCCACCTGGGCTGGTGATCTGTTTCACCATAGATAGTATACATGCTGTTCTTTTGAAACATCCCACCCTCACCTTCTCCCACAGAGTTCAAAAGTCTGTTCTGTATTTCTGTGTCTCTTTTTCTGTTTTGCATATAGGGTTATCATTACCATCTTTCTAAATTCCATATATATGTGTTAGTATGCTGTAATGTTCTTTATCTTTCTGGCTTACTTCACTCTGTATAATGGGCTCTAGTTTCATCCATCTCATTAGAACTGATTCAAATGAATTCCTTTTAATGGCTGAGTAATATTCCATGGTGTATATGTACCACAGCTTCCTTATCCATTCATCTGCTGATGGGCCTCTAGGTTGCTTCCATGTCCTGGCTATTATAAACAGTGCTGCGATGAACATTGGGGTGCACGTGTCTCTTTCAGATCTGGTTTCCTCAGTGTGTATGCCCAGAAGTGGGATTGCTGGGTCATATGGCAGATCTATTTCCAGTTTTTTAAGAAATCTCCACACTGTTCTCCATAGTGGCTGTACTAGTTTGCATTCCCACCAACAGTGTAAGAGGGTTCCCTTTTCTCCACACCCTCTCCAGCATTTATTGCTTGTAGACTTTTGGATAGCAGCCATCCTGACTGGCGTGTAATGGTACCTCATTGTGGTTTTGATTTGCATTTCTCTGATAATGAGTGATGTTGAGCATCTTTTCATGTGTTTGTTAGCCATCTGTATGTCTTCTTTGGAGAAATGTCTGTTTAGTTCTTTGGCCCATTTTTTGATTGGGTCATTTATTTTTCTGGAATTGAGCTGCAGGAGTTGCTTGTATATTTTGAGATTAATCCTTTGTCTGTTTCTTCATTTGCTATTATTTTCTCCCAATCTGAGGGCTGTCTTTTCACCTTGCTTATAGTTTCCTTTGTAGTGCAAAAGCTTTTAAGTTTCATTAGGTCCCATTTGTTTAGTTTTGCTTTTATTTCCAATATTCTGGGAGGTGGGTCATAGAGGATCTTGCTGTGATTTATGTCGGAGAGTGTTTTGCCTATGTTCTCCTCTAGGAGTTTTATAGTTTCTGGTCTTACATTTAGATCTTTAATCCATTTTGAGTTTATTTTTGTGTATGGTGTTAGAAAGTGTTCTAGTTTCATTCTTTTACAAGTGGTTGACCAGTTTTCCCAGCACCACTTGTTAAAGAGGTTGTCTTTTTTCCATTGTATATCCTTGCCTCCTTTGTCAAAGATAAGGTGTCCATAGGTTCGTGGATTTATCTCTGGGCTTTCTATTCTGTTCCATTGGTATATTTTCTGTTTTGTTGCCAGTACCATACTGTCTTGATGACTGTGGCTTTGTAGTAGGGTCTGAAGTCAGGCAGGTTGATTCCTCCAGTTCCATTCTTTTTCTCAAGATTACTTTGGCTATTCGAGGTTTTTTGTATTTCCATACAAACTGTGAAATTCTTTGGTCTAGTTCTGTGAAAAATACCGTTGGTAGCTTGATAGGGATTGCATTGAATCTATAGATTGCTTTGGGTAGAATAGCCATTTTGACAATATTGATTCTTCCAATCCATGAACACGGTATGTTTCTCCATCTGTTTGTGTCCTCTTTGATTTCTTTCATCAGTGTTTTATAGTTTTCTATGTATAGGTCTTTTGTTTCTTTAGGTAGATATACTCCTAAGTATTTTATTCTTTTTGTTGCAATGGTGAATGATATTGTTTCCTTAATTTCTCTTTCTGTTTTTTCATTGTTAGTATATAGGAATGCAAGGGATTTCTGTGTGTTAATTTTATATCCTGCAACTTTACTATATTCATTGATTAGCTCTAGTAATTTTCTGGAAGAGTCTTTAGGGTTTTCTATGTAGAGGATCATGTCATCTGCAAACAGTGAGAGTTTCACTTCTTCTTTTCCTATCTGGATTCCTTTTACTTCTTTTTCTGCTCTGATTGCTGTGGCCAAAACTTCCAACACTATGTTGAATAGTATCAACAAAGTTTTACCTGGTGGGATATGCAGAAAACTGTTCTTTGTCTGTAGGGCAGGACCAAGTTAGACAGTATCCACATTTGGGGGATGGGAGGTACTGATGAAAAGAAAGCATAGGTTTCAAAAATATTCACTCACTGGCTCATTCAGAACTTATCAAATACTTCCTGCATGCCCAGATGTGTAGCTGGCCCTATGAAAGGTATAA
The DNA here is from genome assembly GCF_019320065.1 of Cervus canadensis. Classification (NCBI taxonomy): domain Eukaryota; kingdom Metazoa; phylum Chordata; class Mammalia; order Artiodactyla; family Cervidae; genus Cervus; species Cervus canadensis. Next base: position 46,663,041 of record NC_057404.1, read on the forward strand.
AACAATAGACTCATCCTTGCTAAGAAGGACTTGTACACACTCAGGAGTCTGTGATGGCACAATGTTAAAGCAATGTGGAAGGAACGGAGTTGTCCCAATGCAGATATACACAACGGGTAGTTTGGAGGCAGAATTAGAATGACTTGCAATCATTCAGAGATAGACCCGGACCTAGGATTAGAGATGTGCGTGCATGCTAAGTCCCTTCAGCCGTGTACAACTCTTTGTGACCCTGGAGACTGTAGCCCACCAGGCTCCTCTGTCCATGGGATTCTCCAGGCAAGAATACTGGAGTGGGTTGCCATGCCCTCCAGGGAATCTTCCCGACCCAGGGATCGAACCTGTGTCTCATGTCTCCTGCATTTGCAGATGGGTTCTTTACCACTAGCAACAATTGGGAAGCCCAGGCTTGGAGACAGAGAAGCACAATTCCTAAAGGACTTTAAATAACCTCAAGGCAAGCTTCCTTACTGTTCTTTTCTCTTTCATACTCAAATGGAGAAGGAAAAATCAAGCCCTGTGGCTTATGAATTTCTTCTAATGATTATGAAAATTTTTTCTTTTACTAAAGGTGTGTATACTTTAGGCATTACTATTAGGCTAGGAAAAAGGAACATTGAAAATGAATCAGCTCTTCCATGAGGACTATGTAGTAATCACACTATCATCAGAAGAAAAAAGAGAAAGTGAGAAAATAGAGGAAAAGGAGTACAAGGCAAAACAGATGAGATTTCATTCATCAACACCACGGTTGTCTCTGAGAAACCCATGAATAACACTGACCCCTACACCAACAGAGAAAGGAGGGAAGATGAAAAACATTGGCAGAGCATCTGCCAGGTCCCATGGGCTTTAATATCATTATCTTATTATACCTCACAATCGATTGCCAAGGGGTGTTAACAGCTCTCATTTCATAGAAGAGGAAACTAAAACTCAGTAAGTTTAAGTGACTTGACTAAAGTTACATGGTAAGCAGCAGAGCCCTGGACTGAAGGGCTGCTAATGCCAGAGTTCATGAATTTCCCCCCAGTCCCAGGCTCCCTGCACTCTACGCTCCAAGCTTCTGAGAGAAATGCATACTTGTAAGTCCCCGGCTGCGTACACGTGTGCTAAGTCACTTCAGTCACCATAGCCCACCAGGCTCCTCTGTTCATGGGATTCCCCAGGCAAGAATGCTGGAGTGGGTGCCATTTCCTTCTCCAGAGGATCTTCCTGACCCAGGGATTGAACCCACGTCTCCTGCATTGACAGACTGGCTCTTTACCATTAGCACCACTTGGGAAGCCCAAGCCCCCAACTGACTGCAGGACAAATACTCCTTTAACAATGGCAGCCTGTTCAGCTCCTCCAGGAATACATCAGAGTATTTTTCAAATACAGTTTCCCCATTTCATTCACTCATCCAGTTTCTTTATTTCTATAATATTCTTATGAAAGCAGCCATGGTTTATATTTGAAATGTACTGTATATTGCTAGCTAAAACACTTAAGAGGGACAATATTCTGTAAATCCTAACACAGTTAGGAATTAGACTTGAGATACTTATGCAATATTTTGCAAAGTAAAATAATATTTAAAGAGATATGCTTTTATTTTTAACATTCTGATGTAAACCTATACTATATTCTATTTATACAGTGATTTCCTTAAATGTTTTCTATTTTTTTTCCCCCATCCTGTCATTCTTATTCCCTTGGTAATCTCTATATATCTAAGGAAGAGGAAGCAAGAAGTTGTACCACCTGTGTATACTAATTTTAGCGTTAGTCCTGACGACTTTGTTACAATTCTGGTTATCTCTCAAGCAGTTACCCCTACACTTTCCTCAGAACCGGCAACAATTTAAATTCAAATATCTTCACAACAGGCAATTTTATTTTATGTGGCACACCAGAGATGGGACTTGGTTTGGGTGTGTTTGGTTTGGGGCTTTTTTTTTTTAATTCCTTTCCATTTTTGGTCAGAGGTTGTGCTTCAGAAAAGTATGTTCAGTTGGCCTATATCATTGGAAAACTTTCCTGAGTTGCTCTACCCATATGCCACAAGCCAGAACCCAACAGATACCAGCTCCAAGAAAAAGCAGGGCGTTCTATCTCTGTGACTGATTCCATTTTTGGATTCTCTTTCGACTCTGCCGATCAGTTCCAGATGTGATGTGCTGGTTTTTCGGATGTGAGTTACCTGTCTGCTGGGAGCCGAGGAGACTGCTGGGCATGGGCCACCCACAGCTGACAGATGGCAGTGACTTAGGTCACTGAGGGTGTTGGCTGGATCCGACTCAACTCAGAAGGGAAAGAAACCATAATACTTCTTAACAATTTCCTTTGCTCCACCCAGACGTTCTACTAAAGAAAAGAAGATTTAAGTCAAGACTCTGCACCGTATGTGCCACATTAACATCTGGACCAGGGCTTGAGAGGCTCTCCCTGGAAATTAAGAAAAGGAAAAAAATCCTCTGGGTCACAGTTGTTCCCTAACTCTGCAAGGCAGAGTCCTTGAGAGGGGGTAGAGTGGACTGGGGGTGTAGAACTCCTGACTTGTGAGGACAGCCAGCAGCGGTTTGGCTGGTTAGTCATACAAATTAAAACTAATTTGCATTGCATCTAAAAAAAAATGGTAAATACAAGGTGCCTGTTATATACACAAAGTATCACTGAAGGTCTGTAAATATATAATAAAATGTTAATATACATGACATTTTTCAAGGAAAAAAAAGTTTGGAAAAAGTGTCTGTATTCTGAATTTAGTTTTCTTTGAGGAAAAAAAATAAATCGAGGTATTCACAAGTATCAGACCATGACCAATCAGACCATGTGAAGACTGATTCAGACCAGCCAAGGTGCAAAAGCACACTTAAAATTGGATTTTCTTTAAGGTTTTGTTTTTTTAATTTTAAAAAGTATATATACAGGCTGAAGGGTGGGATGGGGAGAGAGATGGGGGAGGGACATGGGTGTACCTATGGCTGATTCTTATTGATGTATGACAGAAAACCACAAAATTCTGTGAAGCAATTATTCTTCAGTTAAAAAAATTTTTTTAAAAAAGGATATGTACACCTTTATATCCTATAGTGCCTTTTTTCCCACTGAATTCCCTGGTTTTTTGTTTGTTTGTTTGTTTGGAAAATACTTTAATAGTAATATAGTGAAATTAACTAATTCCACAGGTTTTGGAGTCTTAAAGACCCAGATTCAAATGCAATTGAAATTTGGCAAGTAATTCACCATCCTGAAGCCCCAGTTTCCTTACTTGTGGAACAGAATGCCTGTCTTCCAGAGTTGTGAGAACTCAGTGAGATCACGTATAACCAGCACGGAACACAGTTCCTATTAGACAGGAAGCACTCGGCAATGTCAGATACAGACACAATCGTAGCTATTCCCCCTCTTTTCCAGCTGCTTCCACTCCAGCACGTGTTTACAGTACTATCTTCTAACTCCTTACCTGTGGGTTTTATGAGCAGCAGACTGAGTGGTTAGGACCACAGGCTCCGAAGTCTCACTGCCTGGGCTCCACTCCTGTCTCCTCTATTCACTGGCCCTTTGACTCAGGGCAAGGTATTTCTCTCTTGGTACTATTTCCCTATTTTAAAGGTGAGGAAACCTTTAAAATAGGGATGTGATGTGAAAGTCGCTCAGTTGTGTCAGACTCTTTGTGACCCCATGGACTATACAGTCCATGGAATTCTCCAGGCCAGAATACTGGAGAAGGTAGCCATTCCCTTCTCCAGGGAATCTTCCCAACCCAGGGATCAAACCCAGGTCTCCCACATTGCAGGCGGATTCTTTACCAGCTGAGCCACCAGGGAAGCCCTCAAATAGGGATAATAGTACCTAATTCCTGAGGTTATTGTGAAATAACTCAACTCTTTCCTAACTGGCAACCCAGCTCTGTCCCAGGCTTGCCCTACCTCTAGTCTCCCACTGTTCTCCTAAGCACACCCAATCTCACCTAAGCAAACTGCAGGGGGCTGGGCCTCACTCCCAGCAGCCTCTATCCCTTTAGACCAGTCGCGGTGTCCTGGCTCCTCTTGCCATTGACAGGGGTGGGGAAGTACCAATTAGACGTGAGAGCAAGTCTTTGGGGAGGAGGGAAGTCTGTAAGAAAGATTTTCTTCAGTGATAAATGAAGGAAAGTTACAGGGCTCAAAATAGCCTGGAGTTAAAACTCCCCTCCAGGTAATCCCCACCATTCTATGCAAAACAAAGCTCTCTCACCGGAAGAAAAAAAAATGGACATTAAGGTTGATTATGCCCAGCTCCCAGCCTGTCCAGCCTCTGGCCCATCTCCAGAATTCCTTGCCCCAGCTGTCTTAGAGATAACTCCTCCGAACAACCTTGGAGAAGAACAGGCCCCCTTAAGGCGGTAGGTTTCCACCTACATGCCTGTATGTACTTACCCTTTTCTTGGGTTACTGCAGCAGCTCACTAATCTGACTGCTGCCCCTTCTCACCTCATTAAAGGTGATCTGTTCCTGTAAAGTGCTGGTCTTGTTCTTTTTCCAAACCTTGCCTTCTCTAGCTCGCTTACCCTACAATAAACACAGATAGGATGAAACAGTCTCTCTGCTCCCACGGGATATTGTGGTACCTGCTTGTGAGGCCTGGAGTTGCTGCAGCCATCTTACATTCATGAGGGGAACTAAGCCAGAGCTCTGGGGGTGACTGAGATGCACGGCGGGACTGAATTAGTCAAACTGTACCACGCTGGTGTGGAGAAGGAAACGGCAACCCACTCCAGTATTCTCGCCTGGGAAATTCCATGGCCAGAGGAGCCTGGCAGGCTACAGTCCGTGGAATCACAAAAGAGTCGACTTAACAACTAATAACAACACCATGCTGGCTATAGAATTCTTGTTGTATAAGAGAATATACACATATTTAATTTAATGTATTTAGCTAAACACATATTTAATTTTCGGCTACTTGAAGCCTGATAGAGACACAAGAAATCCACCCCACAAAAAAAGCCAAGATATAATACTTAACCCCCAGAAGTGCGCATACACAAAAACTCTGCTCATAAACTAAATGCATCCAGGTAACCAGCACTGAAATAAAAACTCAACTTCATTAATACTTTAATAAAGAAGTGAAATTAACACTTTTTAGCATAACAAATTGGCAAAGATGAAAGACTGATATTCTTTCTCTTGATCTGGATGCAAGAATGTGTATTCTCATTTTATTTTTGGTGAGTGTATAATTGGGCAATATGTATCATGATTTTAAACATGTTTACCTTTGGACCCAGCAATTCAACTTCTAGGAATTCTATCCTGAGGAAATAATCAAACAGATGTGCAAAGAGACATATGAATCTTCATTGCCAGTGTTTCACAGAAAATATTTGTAAATAATCCGGGTGGCCATCAATAGAGAATTGGTGGAATAAATTTTTGTCCATCTTTAAAAAGATGAGATCTTTAGGAATGGGCATGGAAAACTAGCATGATGCGCTAGTTAATAAAGTCAGCATGCTGTTCAGATACGAAGTATAGCATGAGCCCATTTATAGCATGTAAGGAAAACAGTAGTCATCTCCGGAGGAGGAGAGCATGGCAGCGTCTGCTTTATACACCACTGTACTGTTTCACTTTGTGAATCAATAGGCATGTGTTACCATTTTCATCAGAAGTCACACTGGACTTGCTGAGAACAGATACCCTGCAGGGCTCTGGAAAGAGCACCCCAGGACCAGGGATCGAACCCACGTCCCCTGCATTGGCAGGTGGATTCTTATCCACTGTACCACAAGGAAGTTCAGATACTCTACTTATTTTTTAGTCAATTTTTTTTGGCCGTTGAGTTATATGAGTACTTTATATATATTAGGCATTAACCTGTCTAAAGTTAATTTTTTAAAAATCCTATTAGCATAAAAATGTTCTTAGGAAATGGGGTTATTTATTTCTCTCATTGTAAGAAAAATCAACTGGTATGAGCCAAAATTGGAAAGGTTCAAAACCTTTGGCTTACTAGAGGCTGTTTCTGAGTGCCCACTGACCAAAGCAGTCTAAACAATGCCTTACTCTTGTCACACCTAGAACAGTTATCTGCCCAAGGGTGTCTCATGTTAAGAGATAAGTTTTTACCCAAAGCATTGCAGGCATAGATGAAGTCAAATAGAGATGGGTTTCAATCACTTGCAGTACTAAAATATTTATAATCCTTTCTATAGCCAACAGCAGCAGCCTAATTATTTACCAAGCAAGTGGAAATGATGTCCTCAGGGATATGGCAGAATGGATACACCAATTGGGAGAAAGACTGGTAGGTAGTCGTAGTTCCGGGAGTCTCAAAAGCATATTGGAGTGGCTCTATGTTAGCCTCACATAAGAACTGGACCAATTGTGTTACAAATGGCACATTTGCTACTGAAAAGATCAAACGGTGCTGAGAGGGCTTCTATAGCTAGTCCTCACGTTGATTTTCTGAGCATCTCTAATGAACTGCAGCGAGAGGAATCTATATGCTCTCTGGGGCTAGAAGGTCCCCAGATGGAAAGGCTCTCTAGATTCTAGGAGAGAGGTCTAATGGAGGTAGGAGATTATTGGGGCTCCACAAAAGGCTTTCAATTTCTCAGCCAAAAAAAGCTTTTTATTGGTAACGATGGTGAATTTCATGGATTCTACTAATTATAAAACCAATTAAGGCTTACTTTAAAATTTTTCAGACAACATAATAACATCTAGACTTGAAAATGATGCTCCCTCTCATCTCACCCCTCCAAAATTAACCACAGTAGCAACATGCTTATATTCTTCCAGAACTTTTTCTATGCATGCACATATGCACATATTGCTATTGGCTATGTATGGCAATATCACATTACAATGTTATTGGTCATGCCCATCTCTTCTTGAAATGTTCATTTCATAACAGAGAGGCTTTAACATGTGATGCGAAGACCAACAGCCTGGACTGAGTTTGCCCAGTATTGGAAGTTTTGATTTCCACCTCACATCAGTAATGATAATACTTCCTAAACTCTGCCAGCTGAGCTTTCTAAGTTTGTAAAACCTAACCTGTGAAACCGAGAAGTTATCCTTAACAATATCCTCTCCCTCACCACCGTGCTCCATCCACAACTAGGTCCAGCCAATTTGATCTTCCCTGCTCACATCTCTCCATTTTCAACATCAGTACCTTGGTCCATGATGGGATTCCCAGGTGACGCTAGTGGTAAATACCTGTCTGCCAATACAGGGGACATAAGAGATGTGGGTTCAATCCCTGGGTCAGGAAGATCCTCTGGAGAAGGGCAGGCAACCAGTATTCTTGCTTGGAGAATCCCTTGGACAGAGGAGCCTGGTGGCCTATAGTCCATAGGGTTGCAAAGAGTCAGATACAACTGAAGAGACAGCACACATCATCTTGGCCCAGGGCTTTCCACGTGGCTCAGTGGTAAAGAATGTGCCTGCTAATGCAGGAGACATGGGTTCGATCCCTGTGTCAGGAAGATCCCCTGAAGAAGGAAACAGCAACCCACTCCAGTGTTCTTGCCTGGAGAATTCCACAGACAGAGGAATCTGATGGGCTACAGTCCATGGGGTTGCAAAAGAGTTGGACACAACTTATTCATAGTAACAACAACAACCTTGGTCCAAGTCATCAAAATCTGCCATCTGAACTGCTGCAATAGCCTCCTTGTTATCTTGCCCTCTTCTAATCCGTTTTCCACAAAACAGCTAGGGTAATCTTTTTAAATACATAAGCCTAATCCTAACATCCACTTATCAAGGGCTTTGCGTTGCACATACAACAAAATCCTTGCACAGTGCTGCCACCAGTATTTCCATCAATGGTCTCTGCCTCCCTGTCCAGCCTCAGCCACTCCCCTCTTATCTCCTGGGCTCCAGCCACTCTGACTTTCAATTCCTAGAGTGTCTGTGTTCCTTCCTGGCTCAAATACACGGACCCAGCTGTTTTCCCTGCCTGGAATCTTCTGCCTCAACCCTCCCAACTTCACCTACTTAACTCTTACTCAAGTCTTCAGATCCCCACTAGAACACCACTTTGTCAACATAAGTTTTTACTGCAAGTCTGTGGATTGTCTGGTTAATGTCACTGTTGCCCACTGGACTGTAGGCTGCATGCAGGCAGGTCTGTTTTAGTGCCTGGTTTCCGCAGAAATTAACGAAGTGCCACACAGTTCTGCCTGTGGCAGCAACTGAAATATTTGGCGAATCAATTTACTTCTCTATGAAGGATCTTAATTTGCTAATAATTAAAGGACTAGTGCAAGCGAAGGTACTGGACAGGGTCCAGCTGGGGAAACGTTGACCATGTCCTCTGGTAAAAGAGCCAGCAAGTAGGAGTTATCTCTGCACTTTGGACACTACCCGGATACCAAAGCCGGGCGTCAGGGTGCGCTGGTCAGCTTGGCCATGGCTGGATCGGGAAACATGAGATTACACATATCAAAAGCGCTGCTGATTCCTCCTTTTTAAAGATGAAAAGATGATTTTTCAAAGGTTTTTAAAATTAACTAATTAATTTTTAATAACTAATTGACTTGGAGAAATAAACCAAGTTCATCAATAGTTACTTTTCCATCCTTTGGCGCCCTCTATTGACGGTAAATTCAACTGCAGTGAAATTAGACCAATTTCTTTCCTAGAGGGGAGAACTGTGAGGAGGGCATTTGCAGGTCTTTCTACAAATTCAGGACTTCCCCGGTGGCTCAGTGGTACAGAATCCACCTGCAGTGCAGGAGACACGGTTTCGATCCCCGGTTTGGGAAGACTCCTGGAGAAGGAAATGGCAACCTACTCCAGAATTCTTGTCTGGGAAATCCCATGGACAGAGAAGCCTGGCTACACCCCATGGGGTCGCAAAAGACAGATGGGGTCGCAAAAGAGTTGGACACGATTTAGCGACTCAACAACTACAAATTCTGGGTGAATCTACAGTCTTTGGGAAAATCAGACTACTCTTTCATCAAAAGTTGTGTCATGAATCTGAACTTTTTTGACACATCTTTGGGCATCTTTGACCAACTCTGAGCAAAACTGTGATAGAATTAACAAGTCTCAAATAGCAGTAAGAAAAGAATCATCTTTACCTGTGGAGAAAGTGTGCTCTACACGGAGCTAGTGTATTATCCTTTTGTTTTATCTGCTTAGGCAAAAATCAGACTTATACTGGAAACAATGACAAACAAATATTAAAATACAGCATTTATTTTTAAATTCAATTTTTAAATTTAATTTTTAAATTAAATAAAGCTATTTAATTTTAATTAATCTTAATTTTTTCCAGGTAATGTTAGTTCTAAAATAAGGTTACTTCCTTTCCAGACGTATGACCCACTTCTCATTGAAAAAGGGATGAATCAGTAAGAAAAGATATGTCAATTTTCACATATGATTTTAATCAGAAGCACAACTGTTGAGTTAGGAACTTATTTTTTAAGTATTAAAACAAAAGCAAGCAAAACTATAAGAAAACTCCCTAAAAGGAATTAATTATGTGTGTTTAATTTTCACAGTTTTAGAAGGTTCTGCTGTGAAGCAGAACCCAAGAACGTGAAGGTCAGTCACTGAAAATTTTTCAGTGGTCAACCAAGAGAGCTCGCCTATTTTTTTCCTATGAAGTGGTTAGTGAAAATAAATAGCAGAATGATGAATCTCTATGTTAGGATCTACAGTTCGGTTTTGAATATCTGAAGTACTGCTGAAGCAGTATCGGAAAGCTGGGTCCAGAACAACCCCTAGAAAGAGCATACGTCAGCCATATCAGGCATCGTCTTGAGTCTGCCATTTCCTTGTGGTTTGACTTTCTGCAAATTCTTTAACTCCTCTCACTCTTAGTTTTCTCATCTACCTACTGGAGTTAAGAGTAACATGGAGATAGCTGTCGTAAGGATTAAATAAAATAATGTATGTTGAGTGTCTAGCAAAAGCTATTCAATAGAAATATAATGCAAGCTGCATGTACCATTTAAAATTTTTCAGTAGCCATGGTAAAGACAGTGAAAAGAAATGAATGAGGGTCATTTTAATTTTATATTTTATTTAACCCAATATTACCCAGTTGAAATATTGCCATTTCAACATGCAATCAACATATAAAATTATAAACAATTTTACACTCTTTTTTTCACTATGAGGTCTTCAAAATCCAGTGTTTATCTTATACCAATAGCATGTCTCAATTCCAGACACTAAATTTTCAGTGATGGTTGAGAAATGTGGTTCTACCAAAGCAATAAAGTTGTCTTTAATGAAAGAATATTTAACACAGTTTGTGTTTAAATTAAAGTTTAGAAAAAATAAGTAAACTCTGAAAGTCAGTACCTCCATCTCTCTCGCCACATTTCCAGCTCTCACTGTCCAGGTGATGCTAGCAGCTAAACAGTGATGGATGACTTTATGTCAACTTGACCGGCCAGTGGGTTACCCAGATTCAGTTCAGTTCAGTTCAGTCGCTCAGTCGTGTCCGACTCTTTGTGACCCCATCAATCACAGCACGCCAGGCCTCCCTGTCCATCACAAACTCCCGGAGTTTACTCAAACTCGTGTCCATCAAGTCGGTGATGCCATCCAGCCATCTATCCTCTGTCGTCCCCTTCTCCTGCCACCAATCCCTCCCAGCATCAGGGTCTTTTCCAATGAGTCAACTCTTCGAATGAGGTGGCCAAAGTATTGGAGTTTCAGCTTCAGCATCAGTCCTTCCAATGAACACCCAGGACTGATGTCCTTTAGGATGGACTGGTTGGATCTCCTTACAGTCCAAGGGACTCTCAAGAGTCTTCTCCAACACCAATACTATCATTTCTGGGTGTGCTTATGGGAGTGATTCTGGATGAGATTAGCATTTGAATCAATGCACACCCTAAAGCAGATTGCTCTCTCCAAGGTGGGTGGACATCCTCCCACCTGTTGAGGGCTTGGATAGAACAAAAAGGCAGAAGAAGAAATCCACCTCTATTCTCCTGCCTTACTGCTGAGCTGGGATATCTAATATCTTTTCTTGCCTTGGGAATGGGATTTATACCATTGCTTCCCCCATTTTTCAGGCCTTTGTACTTGGACCGAATGATGCCACCAGCTTTCCTGGGTCTCCAGCTTGCAGATGGCAGATAGTAGCACTTCTTAATCTCCATCATGGTGTGAGCCAATGCCTCATAATTTCATAATTAATAAAGGAATTGACAGTATAGGTTCTGTTTCTCTGGAGAACCTTGGCTAACACACTACAATACCGGACCACGCACATCTAGCACATTCTCATAGCAGGTTCTGGTGAATGTGAACTCATCTCTATTCCGGCTCTGCCACTAACTAAGTGAACTTGATCAAATCACTGACCTCTCTGGACCTCACTTGCCTCATCTGTAAAATAAGTGTGTTGAACTACATGATCTTTGAGGCCCTGTCTAACCTATGATTTTATATTTCCAAATCCTCCCCCCATGGCCCTTGGGCTCACCCAGTTTCCAGAAAGGAAAGAAGAAACTTTCTGGTTCTAAATTACTCAATTCTGGCAGTTCCCTGGTGGCTCAGTGGTAAAGAATCTGCCTACAAAGGTAGGAGATGCAGGATCTATCCCTGGGTTGGGAAGATCCCCTGCAGAAGGAAATGGGCAACCCACTCCAGTATTTTTGGCTGGGAAATCCCCTGGACAGAGGAACCTGGCGGACTACAGTCCACCGGGTTGTAAAAGAGTTGGCCATGACTTAGAGACTAAATAACAACAGAAAATTCAATTCTGTTCTATAATCTTTTATGGAGTGTCAACTATGTCCAAAGGCCTAAAGACACTGACAGATATGGTACTAGCCCTGCCCTGTAGAAACTCACACTTGAATGGTGTAATCCACTATAACACATCTAGTATATTCAAGCTATAAACAGTTGCTGTGGTAACACATTGGACAGTGCAGTAATCCCACAGAGCTCAGAAACTTATTGGTTTTTAATTTATTTTTTAATCGAAGGATAATTGCTTTACAGAATTTTGTTGTTTTCTGTCAAACTTCAACATGATGATTGTTTTGACTTAACAAACTAAGTGAAAAATCTGTCAAGCCATGTGTTGTCATCACCCAAACAAAATAATTAATATATTGGATTTTCTTCTCTTTTTTGAACCTGTGTTCTAGATATGACTTGGCTGTAACCTAAATATCTGAGGAGAATACAAATGGTGCGAAAATGCCATTTGTATGTGTATGTAGTATCCTGAAATATGCTTGATAAAATCTATCTAGTCGAGGGGACGTGTCCTGATCTGCTCACTGTGGACGCTCCTGTGAACAGCAAGTCTCTTGCCAAGCAGACACCAACTTTGCCAACTTTGCCAAGCAGACACCGATCCTCAAGTTTACACCGACCTGCAAGTTGAAAGTATGCACAGAGCACTTTCAGGCTAAGGCAAAACATTCAGAGCCCCCCAATACTGGCTTAGCTGGCAGTTATCTCTTTCAGCTCACCTGGTCTAAGTTCTGCCCATGGGCCATAACATCATAATCCATTTTGACCTCAGCTACTGAAACCTACAATTCACCTTTGCTACTTCGACTTTTTGCAAACTGGGACCCTCACGGGTTCCATTTGCTGATAGTGGCTACCGCCTTGTCCCTCCAAATTCCTGCACTGAAGGACAAAGACATGGCTCTTAATTGCACTGAACCCTGATGGACAAAGTTATTTAGTGTTCCTTGGGACTCCGAGGCGTGTATTTCTGCCCCACATAGAAGCCATTCTCTGCAATGAAATGGGAAGACCTCAAAAGAAAGCATTTGATGATCTAGCGGGTAGAAACATAGAAATGATTAAAACAGAGGCAATGAATCCCTGTGTGGCTATTACCTTAATGATTAAAACATGCAGCTCATTAATTTAATCTGACAGTGAGCCCTTTTATGGGTAGACAACTCATATGTAACGTCTTACTCCAGTTGCAGAGACTTGTCCCATTCCAAGACTGACTCCCCATTTCTTTTATTACTGAGAAGCCATCGGTACAATCCAAAATGATTAAAGCCACAGAGATTGAATTGCAGACAAAGAACTTCAGATTGGATCAGGGATGGGAAAATAAAACTCCAACCAAGCACAGGACTCAAGGGACTTAATGATCAAAACATTTGAGATTTTTCTTTTTTTTTTTTACAAGCTGGAAGATTCAACTTTCTAGTTTATAAAATGTGAGAAAAAATAACTGACATAATCTATTAATACATTAATATTTTTTCTGTGAGAGGAGTTTCTCCAGGGTGCCTAAAAAGGACCCTCAAAATCATAAAAGTATTATACACAAAATGTCGGAAATATAAGAACACTCATGAAACAAAGATTTCTGGGTCCAGTTCTCCTTGTCCATAGATGCTTACTGTATGAACCTAAAGAAATTTCTGAACTTGATTATTGGGATAATGATTAGTGGAATAACACCTGAAAGGCGTGCATGCATGCAAGCTAAGTTGCTTCAATAGTGTCCGACTCTGCGATCCCTATGGACTGTAGCCCGCCAGGCTCCTCTGTCCATGGGATTCTCCAGGCAAGAATACTGGTGTGGGTGCCCATAAACTCCTCCAGGGAACTTCCCAACCCAGGAATAGGACCCATGTCTCTTACGTCTCCTGCATTGGCAGGTGGGTTCTTTACCACTAACACCTTCTGGGAAGCCCAGCACCTTATACATTTAACCATAAAGCAAAACAGACCAGAAAAATTAACATCCCACAAAAATTAGAGAAAAATAAATGAAAAAAATCTTCGAATCACCTCCATATAACAAACCCACAAGAAATAAAATTTTCTTATTATAACTATTCCTTTGCACAAAACAAAAACAGATAATTCAAACCTCTGCTATCATTAAAAAAAAAGCAAAAAAAGTCTTTTTCTATTGTTAACACTGCATCAGATTTTAAAAGTCAATCATATCCACTTCTCGGTCAGCAGACCTGAGTATTGTTCTTTTTCTTCTTAAGTTATGACTAATGTGTTAAAGCAAAGTGTATCCTTAGGTGATGTTAGGTTAGCCTACAGAGGACATGCCTGTCCCCTCTGTTATACAGCTTCTTTCACAGTCTGTCCATTTCCATGGGACCCTCTTGATCTAGCTCATGAAACAGATCAGTTGAGTGAGGGGCACAAGTCTCAGGATATTTTTTGGTGCTTCTCAAAAACAAAACTGCTTCATGCTGAGATAGATCCTATTTTAACCAAATGGGAGATTTCATTTTGACATTCTGCTGTTGGACAGCCAGTTCTTTCAACGGGAAGACAATCACGACAATTGCTATGTGAATTTTCCCATTTGACTATAGACGGGCTCTCCTTAAGTCAAAATAAGTGTGTCTTTGACAATAAAAATACTCAAAGAAAACTCATAAATGGTCTGTGTCGGAAGCAACCCACTCTGGCTGTGTGTTGAGACGAGAGCTGCGTTGCCTATGAAGACAAAGAGAGTGACTAAACGGTGATGCCGCAAAGGCCCATCTAGTCACAACTATGGTTTCTCCAGTAGTCATGTACGAATGTGAGAGTTGGACCATGAAGAACTGATGGTCTTCGGCTGAGTGCTGAAGAACTGATGCTTTCCAACTGTGGTAGTTAGAGAAGACTCTTGAGAGTTCCTTGGACTACAAGGAGATCAAGCCAGTCAGTTGTAAAGGAAATCAACCCTGAATATTCATTGGAAGGACTGATGCTGTAGCTGAAGCTCCAATACTTTGGCCACCTAATGAGAAGAGCCAACTCACTGGAAAAGACCCTGATGCTGGGAAAGATTGAAGGCAGGAGGAGAAGGGGACGACAGAAGATGAGATGGTTGGATGGCGTCACCGACTCAATGAACATAAATTTGAGTGCACTCCAAGAGATGGTGAAGGACAGGGTAGCCTGGCGTGCTGTAGTCCATGGGGTGGCAGTCAGACTGAGTGACTGAACAACAACAAAGTACGTGGGGTCTTTTCTGGCTGATAGTTGCTCTGGCTTGGCAGAATTGGCAGAAAGATATTGATGCCTAAGAGTAATGTTTAAGGCAAAATCTTGATTTTTTAAAAATTTTATTTGAATTTATTTATTTATTGGCTATGCTGGGTCTTGGTTGCTACTCTCGGCCGTTTGCTAATTACCCTGAGCTGGGGCTACTCTCTAGTTGCAGTGTGCAGGCGTCTCATTGTGGTGGCTTCTCCTCATTATGGTGGCTTCTTTTGTTGTGAAGCACAGGCTTCAGGGTGTGTGAGCTCCCAGTTGCTGAGGCTCCCAGGCTCCAGAGCATGTGTTCCGTGCTTGTGGTGCACGGGCTTAGTTGCTCCAGGGTATGTGGAATCTTCCTGGACCACGGATCCAACGTCCACTGCAGCGGCAGGCAGATTCTTATCCACTACGCCATGAGGGAAGTCCAAAATCTTGATATTTTAGATGAATTCTTTCATTTAAATTCCTCTTTGTGACCTGCTGTTTAACAGGTTTTACAATGCATTATATCATGCTCCAACATTAGGACTTCTAGTTTGGGGCTAGCAGAAATAGTTCAACTAATGAAAAATAATATTTTTTTCATGCTGTACTACATGGTAGTTTAAAATATTTCAATTAAACAAACTGTCTCATTAGAGCTCCTTGATGATGCTTTGATATGGTCAGAAATCCCAAGGATGCTACTAGGATGCAGTCTAACTGTCATACAGACATGCTAAAGAAGGCTGCCATATGCCAAACATTTTAGAGCAGTCAAATGACCTACTTTAAAGGCATTTGAAGTCATCTTGTGGTGTAGACCCAGAACAAATTACCCTTGTTTAATAATAAGTATCTTCCAATTTGTGTTCCAAAAGGCATCTGAGTTCTCCTACTGAGATTTATTTTTAAAATTCCAATTCTTTCTCCTATCAGAGCTTAAGATTATTTGAAAGCACATTTGTTCATAAAGTACTAGTCCTGTTACTACTTTGCTTTTCACAAGTTAGACCAGTAATGAATGTTATAATAAGCAATTGAATGTTTTATATCACATTCACTACAATTTCCGCCCCCCCAAAGATTTTAAACTCACTTGGACAGTTCTCTAGGAAACAAAAGATTAAGTACAAAAATAAATTAAATTAGTTAAAGTATCACTGAAATACTCAAGATAAATTAGATGTTGTTACTTTAAGTTGACTATTCAAATGCTTTCAGGTAAGCTGGACATTTTAAAGGATTTTTAAAATGCCAATTTTACTGTTGAAAACAGATGAGAAATATAAAATCTTCATCTTCTTCACATAAGCAAGGAGCTCACTTGTAAACTGTTTGTCATGTAAGCAACTAATTGAGCTTAAATACCTGTTAATTTTCATTTAAATATTAGACAAACCAGTTGCTGGACATGATAACAAATAACACAATGATTGATATACTGAATTTTCAATTAGTTATTTTGGTACTGTATACTAGAGCAATAGGAAAAGCATAGATTTTGAGATCCCAATTCAAATCCAATTTAATTTGTAAAAGCAATGCAGTTTTACTTACTCAGGGCTGCTAATGGACACTATTTTAATCTAGTTTGCATAAACCATTTCTTTATTAGTTAGGGTAAGTAGTACTAGCTTCTATAACAGGCTCCAGGATCTTACCACAAAAAAAGTTTCTCTTTCACACACAATGTTCAATGTCAAATCATTTCATCATTTCATCAATGTGGCCTCAAAAGAATGGTCTCAGAGTCCTCTCTTGGATCACATAGTCAGAGGATGGATGTCAGAGAGACTCTGAAGAGTATTACAGCAGTTTGAGGGGGAGAGAGTCTAGCTCTAGAAGTAGTGTACCTCGGTACCACCCACATTTCACTGGTCAGAACCCAGTTATATGGTCACAGCTAAGTACAGGGGAGGTTGGCAGATGTAGGCTGTCTGTCTGCAAAGTAGGTAAGAAATGGATTGTGGTGAACATATAGCAAACAGCACAGTCTGTATAACTTCAGCAAGAACTTACTAATGGGAATATAATCTAATCATCGCTCTTAAAACAGGAGATCATCACTTGGTCTTCACATTGAGTAGCAGGTATAAAGTCTACATTGTTGTTCAGTCACTCAGTCGTGTCCTACTCTTTGTGACCCCAGGGACTCATGGAAGCAGTGTATCAGGCTTTCCTGTCCTTCACCTCTCCCAGAGTTTGCTCAAACTCATGTCCATTGAGTCAGTGATTCCATCCAACCATCTCATCCTCTCATCCTCCTCTCCTCCTGCCTTCAATCCTTCCCAACCTCAGGTCCTTTTCCAATGAGTCGGCTCTTCTCATCGGGTGGCCAAAGTATTGGAGCTTCAGCATCAGTCCTTCCAATGAATATTCAGGGTTTATTTCCTTTAGGATTGACTGGTTTGATCGCTTTGCTGTCCAAGAGGCTCTCGAGTCTTCTCAAGCACTACAAAAGTCTAGGTAGTACACTCATAGTACTATTCTAATTTAAAGGCATTAAGTAACCAGTAGCCATTTATATAACATGATGTTTAATCATTGCTGTCTCAGGTACCTGAATTCAGTTTTCCATGCAATTTTCTGAAAGTATTTTTCTGAAAGTTCTGAAAGTACTTTTCTACTCACCTGTCTCTTAAAAAAAAAAAAAAAAAGGTAGACATGGTAACTTTCACTTAACTTTAACCCTCAAAACTGGAGTGAATCAAATTATTTTATCACCCAAATATTTTTTCCTGGCCTGTGTGACCCAGATCAGCACACCTCACGAACCAATTTGAAGCTGAAGGTGTGTGTGTGAGTGTTTTTAAGCTATGTATTTTTGAAAGCCTGAACCTAGACAAGGCCTCAACAGAACATCCAAATAGTCTCTCAACTGATATTTCATTCGGTTTAAGTTCCTGCCAGAGGCTGGATTTCATGAGTCCTTGTTAATTACCAAGCTTTCCAAACTTTCTGCCCCGACCGCTGATGCAAAAGGAAACCCCTCATTGTATAACTTGTCTCTAAAGCAAAAATTAAGCAGAAAATTGAGGCAAGAACCCGGGAAATTCGGGCAAAACCTCACAGCTTGATATGTATCTTCTTTTAGATATCACAACCCCAGAGCAAGACAGCAAATAATTGATAGGCGATGCAGAGAAGAGTAACTGACAGGACTGAAGCCCTGCAGGGACTGACCTAGAAAGGGAGATAAAAGGCAGAGAGGGACGGTTTGCTCCATCTTAACGCAGTCCTGAGAGGCAGGCATTGCTGAGGTCTGGCTCTGTCTAATCCCTCGATGGCTTCAAACATATAGCTCAATATTTCTACTCTGGTAACTCGCACTTTTTCAAATAGGGAGAGCAAGAAGTGTGTTCAATTTCACCTGTGGGCTGAGGTGCATTGGAAAGGCATCCCCCTGATTATTTGTTTTTTTCCTCTGGGAGACAATCTTCCACCAAAGCCTTCTGGGGAGATTCCTCTGGAAATGAATGAAAGTTACTGAACCTCATTGGCCTGAATTTTCTCTTCTGCAAAATGGGAGTCAGAAATACCAATGTGTAGGTTTGGATGAGGATAAATAAGTTAAATGTATAAATTCACTGAGCAAAGGACCTCACTGATAAAAAAAAAATACTCAAGAATGATAGCTATTGTTATAAAAAGAAAGTGTATGAAAGTGAAAAGTGAAAGTGAAGTCACTCAGTCATGTCTGACTCTTTGACCCCATGGACTATAGCCTACCAGGCTCCTCCATCCATGGAATTTTCCAGGCAAGAGTACTGGAGTGGGTGCCATTTCCTTCTCCAGAACAAAGTGTATACCTGCTGTCAATGACTTTCTGCATTATCTAATAATCCTTCAAGTTGGTAAAATATTGTTTGAAGCCTAAAACACTCTGTATTTAATTTAATATTATTTCCAGTCATTTTAGGCTATATTTTAGAGAATTGCACAATATGAGGTTTAAGGTAATTTTAAGTTTTTTGAAAACTCTGGGGATTCAGGAAGATGGGAAGGTTGTAACAGATGGTACCACCTAGACCCAAGTTCATCCACACAGAAGCTCAGTAGGAGTTTTTGGTGAAACAGTTCCTGACTCAGGCCACAAGGCATAGCCAAATATGTGGCAGTTGTAAGACTCAGCTCACCTCCAACATACGCACCTACATCTACTAATGAACACCTAGATCACTGAACTCTTCTAAAAGAGTCCAGACTATTCCATAAACTCCTTTTCAAAAATACTTCAGACAGTCTCTGCTGATTTATCAGCCACTACTAACCCCTTCCCATTCATGGACAATCTGAGTGAGGCATATTTAAAATGGGAAGGAAGCCTTGAAGAACAAGGCTCATTTTGGCTTTCTGTGTCTAGAGACCAAAACAAAACACAAAGCAAAACTTGATTAAAGCTAATTCCTGATTGTCGGTGATAACGGAGAACATGGCATAGCATGAACAAATCAAGTTAACAACTCTCAGAAGCCTACATTAGAAGTGAAGATTTAAAAGAAAAGTATGTCTACATGTAAGACATTCTAGGAACACAAGAAGCTTAAGTTTCCTTTTACAAAAAAGCAGAAAAAAGAGAAAATCCATGGTAGACAACCATGGGTGAACCTCCTGCTTTGTCAAGAGCTGTTGGCAAGTATCTAAGTCTGCAGATTTTGTGTTTGCATCTCCTCTGACCTTCACTGCAAGTAGACTAGTCAACCTAAGGAATTCCTTACCAGTCAAGGTAAGGAATCTGAAGAGGGCAAGAGGCACAAAGGAAAAGAGACAATTGAGCCGGGAAGACAGGCATGTTGATCAGTTCTTGAATAACCCATATCTGCAAGGCTATGACATTTGTGGTAATTAACATAAAAACAGTCTCAGTGCTAAGAAGAGAAGAAAGGCTGGGTAACGGTATGGAAGGCCTATAGGTAAAAGCTAAAAATATTTTGAAGAAAAAAAAAAATCTATGAACTAGAAAACAACGTATTACCATAAGCAATTTTGTTAAGTTCCGGTGTAAAAGACAAGCTGCCTTGACTCCAGGTAAGGATGCCCGCTGTTGGGCCACTAGCAGTGACAGCAGCAGAATGGCCCAGCAGCGGACCGGCTCAAGTCTGGGTTCAGTTCCAGTTCTGCAACTTTCCAGCTGTGTAACCATGGACAAGTTAGGTACCTGACTTCTCTGTGCTCAGTTCTCTTCTCTATAAAGTGGGGCTGATAATAGAACCACCTCACAGTGTTCTGCAAGTGTTTAAATGAGTTAACATACCTAACATCTAGAACACTCTTTTTCTGGCTGTGCTGGCTCTTTGTTGCTGCATGGGGTTTTCTCTAGTGGTGGAGAGAGGGGGCTACTCTCTAGTATTTGGGGTGTGAGGGCTTCTCATTGCGGTGGCTTCTCTTGTTGCAGAGCATGGGATCTGAGGTTCATAGGCTTCAGTAGTTGCCACATATTGGCTCAGTAGTTGTGGCGCAGAGGCTTAGCTGCTCCATGGCACGTGGGATCCTCTTAGACCAGGAGTCAAACCCATGTCTCCTGCATTGGCCAGCAGATTCTTTACCACTGCACCACCAGGGAAGCCCTAGAACAACTCTTGACATGAATAATAGGTACTAGATCAAGTATTTGCTGCTGATCCTAACTGTTGTTGTTTAGTCTGTAAATCGTGTCCGACTCTTTTGCAACCCCATGGACTGTAGCCCACCAGGCTCCTCTGTCTATGGGACTTCCCAGGCAAGAATACTGGAGTGGGTTGCCATTTCCTTCTCCAGGGGTTCTTTCTGATACAGAGATCATACCTGCGTCTCCTGCATTGCAGGTGAATTCTTTACCAACAAGCCACCAGGGAAGGCTTTCTTAGTTGTTAACGACTTGTTAAACATCAAACCTCAGAGAAATAATAATTACTTTTTAAAAAATAGTAAGATGTACTGTGGATCATGTGTTTATTTTTAGAGACTTTAGAGAGTGTCTTGGAAAAAACCCTGATGCTGAGAAAGATTGAAGGCAGAAGAAGAAATGAGCAACAGAGGATGAATTGGTTGGATGGCATCACTGATTCACTTGTCATGAACTCAAGCAAGCTCTGGGAGAGGGTAAGGGACAGAGAAACCTGGTGTGCTGCAGTCCATGGGGTCTCAAAGAATTATACAGGCTTGGTCACTGAACAACAACAGAGACTGTATTAGCTTTCTCTTGTTGCTGTAACTGATTTCCACACATTTAAATGACACAAATGTATTCTCTTACAGAGCTGGAGGTCAGAAGTCCGAAATTAATCTCCCGGGGCTGAAATCAGGAAGTTGGCTGGACACCACCTTTCTGAGGGTTTTAAGGGAAAATCTGTTTTTCTGACTTTTCAGTTTCTAGAGGCTGCCCACATTCCTTGGCTGGTGACCCCTTCTACTGTCAAAGCTGGCAAAGTCCAGTCAAGACTTTCTCAAGTTATATCACTCTAACACTGTCTCTTCTGCCTCCTTCTTCCACATGTCAAGACCTTTGTGATTACATTGGACTCACCTTGATAATCCAGGATAATAATCTCCCTATTTTAAACTCAGTTGATTAGCAACCTTAATTCCATCTGCAACACTAATTCTCTTCATGTGCATACTAAGTCGCTTCAGCCATATCCAACTCTTTGCAATCCTATGAACCATAGCCCAGCAGGCTCCTCTGTCCATGGGATTCTCCAGGCAAGAATACTGGAGTGGGTTGCCATGCCCTCTTCCAGGGGATATTCCCAGCCTAGGGATTGAATCTTTGCCATGTAACAAAACACATTCATAACTTCCAAGGTTTAGCATGTAGACGTTAGGAGGGGGGAGGAGCATTGCTCCACCTGTCACAGTGAGGAAGAGCAGTCTGTCTTAAACACTGGAATGACTTGTCAGCATCATCAAGGGAGATGATAAAAGACCTGAGTTCAAGCCTGCGTTTGATTATTAACTAGTTTTATGACCTCCATTGATTTTAAGTCACTTGAACTCTTTGGGCATGTGCAGTAAGAGCGGTGTTGCACTACGAAAGCCTGTACCCCTACCTAGCTATTCACTTAAAACTGTCATTTGGTAACAAGGAGCACAGAGAAGTGTTTCTCTAGTGGGAAAGCAACTCAAAGGTGCTTGAGTGACAGACGATGGCCATAAACTCTTTTACTTGTGAAAAGTAGCCCATCTGCAAACTTTGGCTGACTGCTGACCTTGAGACTACCTCTAGTTCCAACTGGGAAACAACAAAGATCTCGCTGGCTTTCTGATCCAGTCTTTTTTGAGTTCTCATATACTTACCCAGATGGTTTTAGCCAGGGGTATGCTTCAGAAGTTCATCATTTACAGAATCTTGGAAAGCAATTCGAGTGTTCCCTTCTCCTCTTCCCAGGCAAGAACAGCTGTGTAATAGCAAATCCATCAGGCTTTGGATGGACCTCCAGGGTTGACCTATCTTTCCAAGCAAATTTGAGCCATCTCTCTTCTCTTTGTTCCCTGTGGCTATCTGTGACTAAGGGCTGGGTCTCAGAGCTGTGTGGTCCACTAGGGATATATGGGGCTAATAATACCCATTGTGCTTGGAAACTTACATTCGTATGCACCACAATAAAGTTCCTGGGTTGAATTTGCTTGTCTGTGTTAAAATCATCAGCAGAGAGAGAGACTGCCTAACAGATGGCGTGGAGCAGGAAGGCAACAAAGAGTCTAAGATGAGTCACTCACCTTTACTGTTGAAGGTCTGACCTTAAAAATGTCATCAAGACAGAAACCAAGAAATGAATCATAGGTGATCTTTATTCCCAAAGAAGTTAAGTCTGCTCCTCCACCTTTCCTGTATCAGAATGGTTTATTAACAAAAACTCTGCAATTAAAAAAAACGTGTTCTCTGTCATGTGAAATCACTTACTATATTATTTAGCTTTGATTTCCTAGGATGAACGTATTTGGCTGTGCTAACAATGTGTCAAAAATATACATACTGGGGCCAGTGGTGGTTCTCAGTGTTTAAATGCGTTTAGTATTTTGGCCTCCAGAAGCATGAAATATGCTTTTGTTTGGTTTGTATATTAATAACCAGCAAATCCTTCTTGTTTCTCCTTGCATTTAGAAACTGTTGACTGAATTTGACATGATGGCTGGGGCTTTCAATGTGGTGTATATCTTTACATAGTGATGGAAAATATTGATTGATTAATCAGACTGCTTGAATATTAGGCTGAATAACTATTTCCATTTTTAATCATTAAGGTTCACTTGTCCAGAAAATACTTTTTGCTTCAACCCTTCTTAAGAGAATCATTTTAAAAGTATATTGGTTGATCTTGGTTTGTTTCCTTAAAATGGGACTCTTTTTAATGTGTTATGGCTGTATTAAGGATATTGTAGGGTATGGGAATCAGATTCTAAACCTGTTTGGACATTGCACAGCGTGGACTGAAGATTGGAATAGATATGAATTAACCTTAGAACTTGCCACTGTAGCTGTTACTTTTTATTAAATGACTGACACTGCATTATTTTTCCTGAAAGTCAAATGAAGATGCCGATTCCAGTTAATTTATGGTTTCACTTCATTGAGGTTCGCTTAAATGAGATATTATTATAATATGGTCAATTACTACAAATAATGAGCAAAGTTAACACTTGCAAGCAGGAAGAAAACTTGTCTTCAAAACTTGAAAGAAAAGGCTTCTTATAACTCATTTTCTGCATGCCACACAGGTCTGCCTGTTTCCCACGAAACCTAATTTCAAGAGCCTCTTTACATCTCTAAGAACTCTGGCTCTGACTGTGCCTTTGCTTTGGTGACACCCTGGCAGCTTCTTTCTTTTGCTCAGAACTTGTCCCCCAAAATGCGGAAACTCCTGATGAGCTCAGTCTCTCTCATCCATCTCTCAGTCAGGTCTCCCTCTCTGAAGAGTTCTGATCCTTAGGCCTGCTGCCCAAGGCGGTGGGCTTGGCTTTGGAGCAGGATGTTAATATTGCCTCATTTTCAACCATGTGCTCAATTTCTTTCTTTATCTCATACAGTGAAAAGCCACCAAAGAACAGCTTAATGCATAAGGAAAAACAAATGTAGGGACGAGGGGCTTGCAGGAGAGATGGAGTGGAACGCTGGGGTTAGCAGGTGTGAGCTTTCATGTATAGAATGGATGAACAACAAGGTCCTACTGCACAGCACAGAGAACTATATTCAATGACAAACCATAGAGGAAAAGAATAGTTTTTAAAATATATATATATATGACTGACTCACTTTAATTATAGCAGTAATTAACACAACATTATAAATCAACTATACTTCAATTAAAAAAAACTAATTTAGGGAAATAATCTGCTTGTAAATAACAGGTTCTCGTATATGAGGTAGCCAATTCTACCCAATGTCAGGCACTCCTTCAATAAAAGCAAGAGAAATGAAAAGATCCTAGGATTTCTTTGTTATGCTTAAAAGTCTCCCTGGCTCCAATCGCCTGGTTTTTTAGAAAGGATATTTGTTCTCTCTTATAATCTAGAAATGCATGCGCCTAATTGAAATAAGATGTACTCCTTAAATGATGAAAATAAAAAGTGATCAAAATAGATTTTTGTTATCCGTTGGGCATTGGGAGTTTAAATGCAAACTGCATGGCTTGCAGTGTAGGGAATTAATTATTGGTAATTGAAGTTGTAAGCTTAATTCCCTGCTTGCTTCAATGAAAATGAATCCTTTTATTTAATATTGAAATAAGCACCACTAACCTCTTGATCTAGGACAGCACATGCATTCAGCTAGTGAGCAATAGTGAATGTTTATTAAAAGAAAAAAAAAAAAAGCTTTATCTTTTAAACAGTGAATTGTGATTAAAACAAAACAGAACAAAAAACACTGGGGGGTAGACACATTAGCAGATAACATAATAGATGGTGTCAGGCAGTCTATTAGACACTGTTCTTGTTCACCTGTTAGAAAACCCACTTTGTAGCCTAATAAATATATATATAAATGCATATATACTTTCTGAAATGTTGTCCTCAGTAAAATACTTCCATTGAAATGTATTGTCATGTTGAAGCTGGATGGCCATTTAAAACACTGAGCAAGGAAACCTCCCTGCACTATGTTTCTGCCCCAGAGGGTTCTTTTCTTCCTGAGGGAATATTATAACCGAACATGATGTAGGCTTGGCTTTCTGCCCAGTTTTTTTTTTGCTTGTTTTTTGAGGGTTTTCTGGCCACGCAGCTTGTGAGATCTTAGTTCCCCAACCAGGGATCAAATCCACGTTCCCTGCATTGGAAGTGCAGAGTCCCAACCACTGGACCACCAGGAAAGTCCTGCCCAACCTCATCTCTGATCTCTCTTTCTCTGGGTTCTGGCCATCCAGGAGCGCCTCTAGGCACTTATTTACACGTGCTGTTACTGAGGTCTGGGACTGCTTTCCCAGCTCCCTTTATCTGCTCTTTGCCTAAGGCGACGTCTTTTACTGGGCTCAGATCTCGGCTCAGACGTTATACCTGAGTCCTCCCCTTTTCTCTTCTCACTGCAGTAAGTAAGGCTGAAGTCACTTGTTCCACATTTGTCCCGTCTGCCAGAGGAGAGTTTCGAGAAGGCAGGGACAGTATCGGCCCTGTTCACAGTTAGAGCTCCAGAAACTAGTTCAGAGCCCTGCACACATTGAGAATCAAGAAACACGTTTGAGGGAAGGAAGGAAGGTGGGGAGAAAAGAAAACAGGAAGAAGGTTAAATGTTACTTAAGGTCAGCTGAAGAGATCCAAGGCAAATTTTCCATTTTATAGTCCTAAAGCATCAACAGCAGTTATAAAACAATGAATGACTTTTTTTCTCATTTCTGTGGAAAATGAATGGAATTAATATTTTCCAACTTTTTATTTACTATTGTATTTCATATTCAGCCCCAAGTACACCTTCCCAGAAGACAATTTATCCATATTTCAATAATTAACACATGTAATTGTTAACATGTAATAAGTAACACAAGAAAGTTTCTTGTTCAGAAATCAAACTTGCATGCTGTTTGACATATTTGTTAAAGAAAAACTGGACACTGTAGTTCCCTCAAATGAGATAAAGTAGTTTGCATTTGCTCTCAGAAGAATCAAGTGTTTCCAACCCGGAGAGGTAACATGGTGAATGCCTCTGTTGTTTAACTAACCAGCTACCGTGTGCATCAAGATTAGTCACGGGTTGTGGAAAATCCCTCTGAGTCAGCTTCAAAGGCCAAAATGTGGTTGTTCAGACTGTTCAAATTTTCAAAACTAGTTTTCTCAATAGCAGAGAGTGTAAATACTTGTTCTATCTAAATATTACTTCACATTGTCATGGAAAGAGAATAAAGGAAACAGAAGAACTCCCTGATTGGTCTTCATCTCAGTAACCTGCAACTTCTGCCTCACTGATCATTTTAAAAGAAGCAAAAGGGACCCAAATGGTTTTCTGGTTTAAGATGGTAGAATAAACCGCACATCTCATTTTTCTGCAAAATTCCACTAAAACTTGAATAAAAAATTTCTTTAAAAGGCATGAACCCACATGAAAGTGAACATAAGAGAACACAAGAGCAGTAAAATTTTGGAAGCTACAAAGCAGATTGACAACAGGCAGCACTTACACCTCTGATTTGTGCAGAAGCTGTAAAGGGGAGGCTGAAATAACTAGGTGGCTAAAATGAGGAGGACTGGCTGAAAGCTCTTCCCCCGGGCTAGCTCTCTATATCTGCTCACATGCATACTGCTATATTTTAATATGGTCTTCCCCCATGGCTCAGACCTGCAATGAGGAAGACCTGGGCTTGATCCCTGGGTCAGGAAGATCCCCTGGAGAAGGGAAT
The DNA here is from genome assembly GCF_019320065.1 of Cervus canadensis. NCBI lineage: Eukaryota > Metazoa > Chordata > Mammalia > Artiodactyla > Cervidae > Cervus > Cervus canadensis. Next base: position 46,689,772 of record NC_057404.1, read on the forward strand.
GGCAACCCACTCCAGTACTCTTGCCATGGAGAATCCCATGGACTGAAGAGCCTGGCTATAGCATTTACATTAAATTAGGCACACATAAACTACATAGGATAATAGTTTATTCTCAGAAGTAAATGCAGAAGGCCCCTGGACTGTGAGATGTTAGACATAATTGAAGGGATATTACTATCATACTAAACACAGAGAGATGTCATGACTGAAGGCTGAGTGCCCACAACTTCTCTCTTCCCTAAGCTGGCTGCTAGGATGCCAGCATCCTGACTATTTTCCTCTAGGCAAGAGATTGGAAGATTCTTTTCTGATAAACATAACCAACCTAAGAGGAAAGATCGGAAAATATTGACATCAAGAGTTAACCAACAGACCACCCATATCATCTGACAGTGTCATTCAAAGGAAACAAGCCTTATGAAAGTAATCAGAGCAATCAACTATATTTCAGCCCCTCATTCTTAATCATGAGCATTTAAGAGAGGATGACCAGATATTTGAGGAAGACCTCTACCACAGAAGACAGAGGCCAAAACCAAAGATCAAAAGAGAGTAACTTGGAGAAAATAGAGACTGTAGAAAGAGAAGAGCACTTAAAACTATTAGTATCTTCTCAGAAATCAGAAGAAAAAGATTACCCCTGTGAAAACTTTTTTAAAAGGTGCTATTACTATATATATGGGCTTCCCTGGTGGCTCAGAAGTTAAAGCGTCTGCCTCCAATGCGGCAGACTTGGGTTCGATCCCTGGGTCCGGAAGATTCCCTGGAGAAGGAAATGGCAACCCACTCCAGTATTCTTGCCTGGAGAATCCCATGGACTGAGGAGCCAGGTGGGCTACAGTCCACAGGGTTGCAAACAGTCGGATACGACCGACCGAGCGACTTCATTTTCACTTTCACTTTTACTTTCATTACTATATATAAGGAAAATTCAGAGTAAAAAAGCTTTTGAAAATGACAAAATAGCTGAAATTAAAAAAAATCAATAGAAATGGAAGATAAATTTGAAGATCAGAGAAAGTAGAGCAAAAAAACAAAAGAGAAAGGAAAATAGGAGAAAAGACCAAAAAAAGGAGACAACCTGAGGGTTCAACATTTTAATAATGGATATTTTTCCCTAGAAAAGAGCATAGAAGAAACAAAATGGAAAAATCATCAAAAAATAAATCAATAAAAATTTCTCAGAGCTAAAGACATGAGTTACCAGGTGGAAAGGGTCCACTGAGTGCCCCCACCAAAAAAATAAAAAGTACACCAGAGTAGATCTATATCAAGGAACATCACTGAAATTTCAGAGCACTGGGGACCAAGAGAAGATCCTATACGCTTTCAGAGAGAAAACCAGGTTATATACAAAAAATAAGGAATCACTATGCTTCAGACTTCTCGGTTGCAGTAAGACAAGGGAGAAAGACCTTCAAACTTCCCGAGTTAAAATTACTCCTAGTGTAATTCTAGATTCAGCTAAACTATCAAATACATATAAGGGAAACAAAGATGTTTTCAGATATACAAGGTCTTGAAAACTTAATTCCTATGTACTTTTTCTTAAGAAGATAGTGAGGATATGCTCCCTCCAAAATAAAAAAGTCAGGAAATGGGAAGACCTGTTGCACTGAAGAGTTTGTTTCTGCACCCTAATCCGTCATCGAGGCTGACCTTTATGCCCTAAGGTTGTGTTCAGCCAAAAAGTCACCAGCATGAAACCAGGAAGAGGAAGGCAAAGATAGCTTAGGGTCCTGATGGGATTAGACACCTGCAAGGTAACCACAGCACCCATTCTATTACTCGTTTCTTATGGCTTGAAAGTTAAATTTGTGGTGCAGATATTTTTTACTCTTTGACAGCCATCAGAGAATTTCAGCTAGACAATAAAAATGTGTTTCTAACATGACACGTGGTGGTCTATATCAGGTCAAAAATCCAGATTTATTAGAATTTATATAAAAAAAGAGACTGATGTTTCCCTTACTCCTTTGTTCCAAAGTAAGTATTGAAATTGAAAATATTTGTTTTCCATTTTCTGAAGCAGACTCTGTGAAAAGGGTTATGGGTGCAGCTATTTAAAAGTCACTTAGAATACATGTATAAAGGTTAGGAACCACTGCCAACTTGTGGGGCTTCCCTGGTGATAGTAAAGATAGTAAAGAATCTGCCTGCAATGCGAGAGACCAAGGTTTGATCCCTGGGTCAGAAAGATCCCCTGGAGAAGGGAATGGCGACTCACACCAAGATTCTTGCCTGGAGAATTCCATGGACAGAGGAACCTGGTGGGCTACAATCCATGTGGTCACAAAGAGGTGGACACCACTGATCAACTAACACTTTCGCTGCCAACTTATGGAACTGTTCAAAGGAGTAGAGACACCGATTTTAGTGACTATGTCAGTGCTTGTTGCCAGCACCCACTGATAACAGTCATGGAAGGCATTAAGTTCAACGTAAGATTTTCCTGAAATGAAAGGGATATATGTTAAATATGTGATAATCAAAGAGAAAATAATGATGTGATTTCATTTTCTCATGGGTATCAAAGTACATTATGAACAAACTAAATTTAAAACTCCTAAAGAGGTTATTTTTGACCTAACTAGATAGGTACAATAATTAATGTTGAGATTGAAACTCTTTATAATACAAATCAATAATAATGATTTCACACATTTTTCTAACATGAATCAAAGTATAAGAGATTCTAACTATAATCAATCAGTTCAGTCGCTCAGTCGCGTCCGACTCTTTGCAACCCCATGGACTGCAGCACACCAGGCCTCCCTGTCCATAACCAGCTCCTGGAGTCTACCCAAACCCATGTCCATTGAGTCAGTGATGCCATCCAACCATCTCATCCTCTGTCGTCCCCTTCCCCTCCTGCCTTCAATCTTTCCCAGCATCAGAGTCTTTTCCAATGAGTCAGCTCTTCGCATCAGGTGGCCAAAGTATTGGAGTTTCAGGTTCAACATCAATCCTTCCAGTGAATATTCAGGACTGATTTCCTTTAGCATTGACTGGTTGGATCTCCTTGCAGTCCAAGGGGCTCTCAAGAGTCTTCTCCAACACCATAGTTCAAAAGTATCAATTCTTGGGGGCTCAGCTTTCTTTATAGTCCAACTCTCACATCCATACAATTATAATCAATGGCATTGTTTAATTTGATTGTAAAAAGAAAAAAACAGAAGGAAAATTTGAAGAATGTCTTGTTAATATTGGTAAGTTTAGAGTTGCTTTCTAATTATACAATACACTTTTGAATTCAACATTTAACACTAAGTAATACAAAAGTTAGTTAATTTACTTGCTTTGAATTAATGTAGTTTTAAAACTGATCTGCTTTTGCTTTAAGGTCAGATCAATTCTCTTAAAAAAGATGAACCAGTTTTGTCAACATAGATAAATATTAACAGAAAATATATTGGAGGGCTTACTATATTTATTAGAAAATTTTTAAGTATGTTGGAACAACTAGGTCTATATTTTATAAAATATAATATTTCCAATGAAAATTTATTGTCTAAATTGAGATGTGCTATAAGTCTATGATATATACCAGATTTCAAGTACTTAGTATAAAATTTTTTTTAAACATTTCATTAATAATTTTCTTTTTGGAATACATGTTAAATGCTAATATTCAGGATATATTGGGTAAAATATATTATTAAAACTAATTTTACTTTTTAATTTTTTAATGTAATTACTAGAACATAAGATACATATATGGCTCATATTATATTTTCAATGGACAGCATTGATCTAGATATTAATCTTTTTTTTTTCTGCACAAAGGTTTCTTTTTATTCATAACATAGGCAAAGTTATTTAAGTCAATAAATTTTTAAGGACTTTCACACGTCCTGATTCTTTCCACTGCCAGTCACCATAGTTCCTCCAAAGTTGTCATCTTCAAGGCAGCCCTACAAAAAGACAGCATTGATCTAGATATTAATCTTTTGTTAGTTTTCAATGCTGAAATTATTTTCTGCTAACTTTGTTTTTGGTATCCTTCATTGAACAAAAACACCTTAATATTGACGCAGTTAAATCATCAATTTTTCTTTAATGATTTATAATTTTACAGTTTAATAAACTTCATAAGACATTATTTTTCTTCTACTAGCTCTGCCTTTTTACCTTTCTCACTTAGGTTTGTAATCCATCTAGAGTCCATCTTTATAAGGTGTTAAGTCATAAGTTCTGTTTTTTTCTCCCAATGAGGAGCCAGTTTTCTTAATATCATATATCAAACAAGGAAGGCATCCTTTTCCATTTTTTGTGGTATATTTATCATATATCAAATTCCCATAAACACAGATTTCTCAACTCTCCATTCTGTTCATCGGTTTGCTCCTACCCCATAACCACACTGCAATATTTCTTAACAACTAATAATTTGAATCACTCCTCATTCCTATGCTGATGTCAGTTATAAACATCCCACCAAATGAGTTCCTATATTTTCCCTTTGCTTTGTCTTGTCAAAGGTTCTGACCTTTCAAATATTATTAACCTACACTGCCATTAGAACTCCCTTTGACTACCTTTTCTTTAAGGAGGTTGTTCTTAGTGAGTGTTTTTAGAACTTCTAATGAGTAAAAGTCTGCCTATTCATTTTAGACAGAGTTATCTGGTCTCATGAGCTGAATAGACTGGATAATATGTGAACCACATAACCCAGAACTCAGTAAAATAACCCTCTCAATGTAAGACTTGTATGGGGGCTTGATCAGTAATTTATGGCCATGAATCCTTAGGAGTATCCTCTAGACTTCACCATTCCATGTGGTGCAGCTACCAGCTATCTGAAACTGTGGTTCCAAAGATCAGTAGAAACAGTCTACAAAAAAATGAGTAAATTCAAAATTATTTCTTTCACTGATAGATCATTATGAGGGTTGGAGCAGTTAGGGCTCATAATTCCTTATAAAGAATCTTTCACATGCTGGACATTGGAGTTTCAAATATAAATGAAATGCATTTTATTTTTACATTTATACTTTGCTTCTTTCCCCAGAAAGAATGTGAAGAAAATAAAATTAATAAAGTGTCAACCTTCCCCCTTAAGGATTTTACCATCTAGCAAGGAAAACATATGTCAAAACTATCACCATAGGGCTTCCCTGGGGGTTCAGAGGGAAAGAGTCTGCCTGCCAATGCAGGCACAGTTCCTGGGCTTGGAGCCACAACCACTGAAGCCAGAGCAGCCTAGAGCCTGTGCTCCGCAAGGGAAGCCATTGCAATGAGAAGCCCCCACACCACAACTAGAGAGTAGCCCCTGCTCGCCACAACTCAAGAAAAGCCCTCGCAGCAAGGAAGACCCAGCACAGCCAAAAACCAATAGAAATAAATAACGAAAAATTACTTTAAAAACTTATTACCATAATACAGAGTAGAAATACTATGATACAGACATATTGTGAACAAAGTAAGGGATAATTACTACATAAGGAGAAAAGATAACATCATCACATCTGAGCTGAAGATTTTTTAAATAGTGAAAATTTTAGCTTTTAAAATGGAATGATCTTGGGGCCACATCTTGGTCAAGTGATCAAACACAGCATCACTGATAGTAGGACAATCAGATATAATATGCCTCCTGATATGATGAGAAATACACATCATTACCTGAGAAACAGTCTTGCTAAAAATATTTAGCATGAATCTAATCAAACCTCTAGACCTAACTTTCAGTTTTCCAAAAGTATAGGAGATAGAGGAGCAACATGACTCTGAAAGAGTCAGCACCATGATAAAAAAGACAGTGCCCTATTCTATAAGAAAAGTGCCTAAAGAAACCTAACAAACATGAGTGAACAACTTGATTTGATCTTGTTTTTTAAAAAAAGATATCAAAGACATTCCTGAAACAACTGGATTAATTCAAAATGGAATTACTACTAATTGAGGCATAATAAAGGAATTGTGTTATATAGGAGTATACCCTTATTCTTAGGAGTTGCGTGGTGAGTCTTAAGCAGGGAAAGTCATAATGTCAAATTTACTCTGAAAAAACATAACACAAACACAGCAAAATGTTAACAATTATTGACGCCAGGCAGGGATATGTGAGTTTCATCTTACGGTTCTTTTAACGTTGATGTATGTAGAATTTTTTTCATGATAAAACTTAGAATAACAACTCTTGTGTGTGTTTAGTCTTTATGACCCTTTGGATTGTAGCCTGCCAGGCTTCTCTGTCCATGGGATTTTTCAGGCAGGAATACTGGAGTGGGTTGTCATTTCCTTCTCCACGGAATCTTCCCAACCCAGGGACTGAACCCATGTCTCCTGCATTGGCAGATGAATTCTTTATCACTGAGCTACCAGGGAAACCTGATTCTCTCTTTTGGGTAATATTAATGTTTAAAAAAAAGATAAAGAAAGAGTAGGCATTGAGCAAGCAGAGAGGGGAGCAGGGAGCATGACATTCTGGGTGGATGGAAAAGTTTGTGGAAAGTCACCAAGGTAATATACCTCTGTACAAAGAGACTGGAGACTCATCCTTAAGAAGATATAAAATTCATACCTGAATTACCGTGTGGATGATGAGCAAACTGCTATTGAACACCTACTACTGTGACGGTCTTTCATATCACTTAGAGTTCTCTAGCTGCTAGTGTTAAAAATCAGTTGAAGTAAAAGCTGAACAGGCAGGACTCAAGGGCGAGAATGAACACAGTTCTGGAGTATAAGATTAATAAGCAGTCTTCCCAAGGGGAATGGCCTGGCTCCAATCTTTTTCCTTTTTTGGGCGACTGTACTTATGAGTCAATCCCTAGGAGAAAGAGTAAGATCTAGACCTCTTAACGTGGGCACTAAGAGATTGGTCTCTTATTGGGTGGCATTCTTGTTCACCTAAATTCAATTCTAATGAAGTCTGTCTTCTATTCTCTGGACAATCCTTGATTCCTCTTTTTGCTTATTAGCCAGAGTTAGCTTACAAAGAACCACAATATAATTTTGTCTTTTTTTTAGTTAGACTCCTGGACATTTCCCCATCATACATGCATGACACAATTTCTTGTAGTTCATTTTTGTCTGAATCTTTATGGTAGATGTGAAATTAGGAGGCTTTTTAAAAATGTTTTTTCCTCTACATTTGGAAAGGTATAGGGATTAAGGATGGAAAGTACCATAGGGAAAAATAAGTATATTAATGGCAATAATGCAAGACTGAAGATATCACAGGCAAGCAAGAGATAAAGCTAAAATATGAGAGAAGCATTTGATGGTGAACTCATGGCTTGTTGAGTGAGAGAAGATTAGAATAGCCAACACTGGGGATGTGATATTTGAAATACAACTTGAGGCACTGGTAGAATTCTCAAAGACAGAGGCATTTCAGGAACAAGAAATAGCATAAACAAGAGCACGGAGCTGGGGAATGTAGGATATGACCAGGAGGGCAGGTTGTGATCATGTTAGGAAGATCCTGAATGCCACGCTAAGGAATCTGAATTTAACTGCCAGTATTTGGAAATCAACTTATAGGTCCAAATGAGAGAGTACATGGTTAAAAGCAATGTTTTTAAAGAAAATGAGTTTTGTAGGACCTTGCTGCTCAAAGACTGGGCAAGGACCAGCAGCATGAGCCTCACCTGGGAACCCCAGCAGACTCTCAGTCCCCTTTCCTGACCCACAGAATCCAAACCTGCAGAGTAGCAAGAGCCCCCCACGTGACCTACTTGCATATTAAACTTTGAGAAATACAGTGGAAGAGGAAGATCTGACTTGAGACCAGTTGGAGGATTAGGCCAGAGAGAGATGGTCGAAGATGAGATCAGCAGACGAACCGAAGCTAACCAAGTTGGCCCAAAAGGAGATGCCATGATGCCACAGAGCTTTCAGGCTGGTAGGTGATGGCTTATTTCTGCCTCACTCACTTTCCTAATAGATTAATCCTCTTAGCCTTATTCATTAATGTCATTGTTTCCTTTTAATACATTTTCTTTCTATTTGTCCTTTCTATTTGCTAGCAAGCACGGCTTCTAATTGTCTCATAGGTTATAAATGAAAAATTTTCCTGAACTTGGTGTTTAAAAGATACAGATTGCAACTACTGCTGTGCAACATGCTGGAGTTAAAAAAAAGAGAAAAAGAACAAAAATCTTTTAAAGAGATTAGAAGGGAGAAAGGAGAAGAGTGAAAATATCTCCTTTTGTATTTCAGGGTTTTCTTCCCTTCTGTGTTTCATACGAATCAAACAGGTGTGCATTCAAAGTGTCCAAGTGTGTCTTCATCAGCTTTTAATCATCAGCTTCAAGAAAATTCGGATCTCTCTGAGAGAGGGAAAAATAAACAGCTGAGCAGTGTGACTCATTTACACTTCAAATATACTTTGAATTGGTTATTCCTCAATTAATCAAATAGCTGGTGTATCCCTAAAGTAGTATAAAGTGACACGCTGTGTGAAATCAATTTTTCTTTCCAAAATCATTAAATCCAGTAGCCTGTGAACACATCCCTGCTAATTCTGGTACCAATCCTTTCATCCTCCATTAACTTTGGCACGCCTAACAGGCTGTCAAGAATAATTTCCCAGGATGTAAATAATTCAGAAATTAAAAATTAATAAATAATAACAGAGAACTACTGGGAAATAGGCTGGGTCAATTAGTGCGCTCTGCATTCTGTTTCTTCGCAGCAGGAGCGGGCCAGCCACATTCGTTACTTGAATCTTTCCTTCGATTCTGAGGTCTGATTTACAGCTCTTCATTACTGGATCCAGTCAGACACAATTACCTCCATCACTATCTCAGTTCCTAACTTCAAAGAAATGAACGTTTTCTTGTCTGCTTTTTTTTTCTCCTGCAGCAGGCTCAGCTTGACATCCCTGGAATTTCTTCCACGCAGACTAATTAATAAGTCTTTGACTTATCATATTCACTTCTCTTCTTTGATGTGCTACCTTAGTCAATCATCCCATTTAATTAGAATTTCAATGATAACTTTACTTATCTTGTGGCGAGATGTAAATTAAAATAATAGGATTTTAATTCTCTTCCATACGGGGTTATGACATTTCAGGAGAAAAAGTTTCAACACAAACATGATATTATGTACTCTTGATGCGGGGGCAGAAAAGCAGTCTGCAAAACTGTTTTCCTCTCACTATTAATACAGAGTAAGCACAGCTGTTGAGCAAGCAATAATGGAAATGTGTTGGATTTTTCAATAGAATCATTTCGAGTCCTTCACAGAAAAAAAAAATTACTTTGATTTGCATAAATAATTGGAACAAGATACAGGTCACGTTGCCAGCAAAGGCAGTGGCTATGTTTTGAAGAAAGAAGTATCTTCAGAGAGTCAAGGCTTTGATATTCCAACCCTTTTAACTCTTTTTGCCCTTGCCTGTCAATTCATGCTAATTTCCATTCTGATAAATTCTGTACTAGTTTCTTTAGACTTCTTCCCCAATATACCACAAGGAAATGAAAAGGTTCTCCCAAGAACAGAGCAAATAGTAGCCAAGCACAAGATGTGCAAAAGTGGTTAATAAGGGATGGCAGAAAGCAGCATTTCATTTCTAGAAAACAAAGTAAGACCAATACTTATTTAGTTTCCAGTGTGTGCCAGCCTCAGTGATATGTGTTATATCTGGTAATTCTCCCAGCATACCCATAATATAGGATTACTATTCCCATATACAGGGCTTCCCAGGTGGCGCACTGGTAAAGAATCCACCTGTCAATGCAGGAGATGCAAGAGATGCAGGTTCAATCCCGGGTAGGGAAGATTCCTTGGAGAAAGAAATGGCAGCCACTCCAGTATTCTTGCCTGGAAAATCCCATAGAGAGAAGAGCCTGGCAGGCTACAGTCCATGCACTTGCAAAGAGTTGGGCATGACTAAGTGTGCGTGCACACACACACATTCCCACATACAGATAAGGAGATGGTCTCAGTAAGGTTAACCTGGCCTTCCTAAGGTCACAAAGGTAGCGTTTACGTCTCTGAGCATAGTATTTAAAACCCTCCATGATCTGACTTCAAACTATCTGTCTGCCAAACTCATACTCTTTCTATTCTATTACATAAACTCATCCAAAATACATCTCCAGACATTAACCTAGTGCCGGATTCTAGCATTTTACCTTATTAATATACTATTGATGGTTGCCTTAATGTTTATAGACATTCTTTGAAGTTCAGTCATTAGAGTTATAGTGATCTGAATCATCATACATTATTTTAAAATATCATACATTATTTTAAAATATCAAGGACAAACAGAAAATCCTATATATATGATTTTTATATATTTTATATATGCAAGTTTCAGAATAAAAAAATAAGCTGCTCTCACATTTTATTGTACTATTTTTCCCAGGAGTGAAATGATTGTTTTTTTGTTTGTGGCTTTAAAAAAGTTACTAACAATAGGAACATTAGTGTCCTTGATCTCTCAGTCTTTCCCCTCCACATGCTCAATAACAATGCCTAGTAAAACAAACAGAGGTTACACTGTCCAACAGAAACTTATTTCATTAGTTAGACATGAAACCAATGCATTAATGCCATTTTGAAGCTAACCTTTCAGGGATTTAATACAGTTGTTCTTTAACAATAGAACTTGGTTCATTTACTACTTAAGACATGATTATTTAAATTAAAGTTAATTGGTTTCCTTACTCTCCTTTAGGGCTTTAGGCTCAGAACATTTCTATTAGAAAAATCTAATTTGTCTCAAGTTCCTATTTCTAAATTTTAGAGTGGTTAAAATGCTCTCATATTTTAACTGTTTGTAGCAAAAATTATGCCTAAATCACAGCTCAAACTGGCAAAGCAGTTAAAGATGCAGGTGGCACAGTTAACCAAAGGACTCAATAGTAGCTTGGAAGACTCAGAGCTCAGTCTAAGATGAACAGTCATCTCTGTCAGGGCCTCTCAGAGGTGAAGAAAAGCTTGAGGCCACCTTCCCTGAGGTTCCCAAGTATCAGTTTTAAAAATGAATACATGCCAAAACAAGATAACCAAGACTATGACACATTTTAAGTGTTTACATTGGACCAACTAATGTTTTTAATACACAAAATAAGGTGTAACATATTTGAGCTATTCACAAATAATCACAATGCTAATAAAATGCATTATTCATAAAGCACTATAAGCTGTGACACCCAGTAATAGGACAAAGTACACAAGATCTACAATGAAAGTCTTTCAATCCCTTTTCTGTATCAATGGCTGCAAATATAAATATAACCTCATTTACAGAAAAAAAAAGTTAAATTTTTAACTTCAAGCTCTTTGTAACAGGAAGCTCAAGTTCAAATGTTCCCTCTCAGCATTCCTTGATAAGCTCCAATCTCATACATTCGCTCAAAAATTATTTTGAGTGCTTACTATGTGCCAGGCACCACTCTGGGCAATAAAAATATATCAATCAAAAGAAAAAAGAAAAAAGAAAAAAAAATAAACAACAACAAAAAAGAAAGAAACTATATCAGTCAAAAAAATTCTTTGTAGAGGGATGAAATTCCCTACTTATTGGAGCATGCTTCTAATGGAGAAAGAAAACATATAATAAACATAATAAATAGATACATAGTATCTAGAAAATGATAAGTGCAGGAAAAAACAGAACAGGGTTGAGGGCATCTATAAGCACCAATGAAGGATTAAAAATGTATGATTTTTGTGGAATAGTTAGGACAGGCCTCACTAAAAAGTGATACAAAGAAGTAAAGGAAGTAAGAGGAAGTCACGTCCCCAGCCCCCAGTAAGACATCTGGGGGAAGAGCGTTCCAAGCAGAGGAATGGCCAGTGAAACAGGAATACCATGGTGACTTTGGGCAAATTAGAAAAGATGCTCCTTCCCCCACACCACATATTACTGACTACAAGAATTGACCTGAGGAGAAAATTTCAATTATCATCTTAACAGATACAGGGGAAAAAATCAACAAATTCAACACTCATTCCCGACATAGCAAAAAATATAGTTCATTAAGAAACAATGATCAATGGCTATCTCTTTAGCACACTTGGCAGAGAAACACTGGATGCTTTTCTGCTAAAGTCAGGAATATGAAAAAAAAAAAAAAAAAACCATTATCTACACTGCTATTTAATATTGTGTTTGAAGCATCAGCTAATGGAATTGGACAAAAGGCATAAGAATTAGAAAGGAAGAGGTAATATACCTTGATAATATATCTGGACACCCCTCCAAAACAAGGGGTAAAATAAACAATAAAAAATGCAGAAAAATCTATATCAGTAAACCTTTAAAAATAAAGATGAATAAATGGAAAGACATTCCATGTTCTTGGACAGGATGACTCAACATCACAAAGAGGTCAGTTCTCCCCAAGTTAACACATTAATCTAATGAAATAAAAATGTCAACAAGTTTTTATCTGGACCTAAACAAATTGATTCTAAAATCTGTACATGAGTAGATACTCAAGGCCTAAAATCATTTTAATTTTTCATATAAAATATCCTAAATCAATAAAAAGGAACCAGTCACATGAGGTAACAAGACAAGAAAACCAAGAGAAACATCAGACAATAGAAGGTTGGGAGGTTCAGATAATGGAGCTATCAGTCACAAAACACTAAAAATAATTCTGCTAAATATACTCAAGTACTCGAGGAAAGAGAAATCAAAGATAAAATTTCTGCATAGAATAGGAAGTATAAAAAGAGAAATGAAAAGCATAGAACTGAAATTAAAAGCCCATTGGAATTATACTGAAAAGAGAATTGATGAACTGGAAGACAGGTCAAAAGAAAACAGAACAAAGCATGGAAAAACAAAAGGACAGTAAATATTAAAGAGTGTAGGAAACTGTGCTAGCTTTAAAATAGAATCTTAAGATTGCTATCCATCAGGGCTTCCCAGGTGGTGCTAGTGGTAAAGAACCCACCTGCCAATGCAGGAGACATAAGAGTCATGGGTTCAATCCCTGGGTCAGGAAGATCCCCTGGAGGAGGGCATGGCAACCCACTCCAGTGTTCTTGCCTGGAGAATCTCATGGACAGAGGAGCCTGGCGGGCTACAGTCCATGGGGTTGCAAAGAGTTGAACATAGCTGAGTGACTAACACTTTCACTTTTTCTATCCATCAAGAGGTAAGAATATATGTCCACCCCCTTTGGATCTGGGGGCTCATAACAGCTTTGGTCAATAGAATACAGTAGAAATGATACCATGTTACTCTGAAGGCTAGATCATAAAAGGCCATGTTCTCTTAGACTGCTTGCTTTCTATATGCTCCCTCTCAAGACGCTCCCTCTGAGCTGCCATGTGTGTGAGAATCCAAGCCCCAGAGATGTCATATAGAGGTGCTCTGATTGATGGTCTCAGACTGAGCTGGGTTTTTGGGGTATCCCAACTCAAGAATTAACTTAAAAAGTCCTCAGATGACCCTAGTCTCCAACTGTTCAAGTCACCCCCAGCTGAAGCACCCCTGTCATCCTATAGCAAAGACAAAACATTCCCACTATGCCATGTAGAAATGCTTGGCCCATGGACTCCGTAAGCATAATACAATGGTGTTATTTTAGGCCACTAAGTTTGAGATGGCTTGTTACACAGCAAACAATAACCAGAAGAAGGGCCTAGAGATACAGTGATAAGAATACACTGTGGGGACGTCCCTGGTGGTCCAGTGGCTAAGACTGAGCACCCAATGCAGGGGTCCCAGGTTCAATCCTTGGTCAGGGAACTAGATCCCACAGGCCACAACTAAAACAGATCCCACATACCCCAATGAAGACTGACAATCTCAAGTGCTGCAACTAAGACTGGATACAGCCAAATAAATAAATAGATTTTTTTTTTTTTTAAGTACAGGACAAAAAAAAAAAAAAGTACAGGACTTCCCTGGTGGCTCAGTGGTGAGAAGCCACGTGTCAATGCAGGAAACGTGGGTTTGATCCCTGGTCCTGGAAGATCCCACCTGCCTCAGAGCAACAAAGCCTGTGGGCCACAACTACGGAACCTGTGCTCTAGAGCCCAGGAGCCACAACTACTGAAGCCCGCGAGCCCTAGAGCCCATGCTCTGAAACAGGAGAGGCCACTGCAATGAGAAGCCTGCACACTGCAACTAGAGAGGGGCCCCCACTTGCTGCAACTAGAGAAAAGCCCGCGCGCAACAGTGAAGACTCAGTACAGCCAAAAATAAATAAATAAATAAATAAAAATATTATTTTTAAAAAAAAGAGTACAATGTGTAACGAGATATTTAGTAACTGTACACAGAAATTAATGAACAAAAAACTAAGAGAGAGAAAGATTAATAAAAGCAAATGAGGTACTTTGAAGTATTTAATAACAGTGCCACATCTCTGGCAAGTCTGATAGAGAAAAAATGCAAATACAGATTGAAAGAGAAGAAAAGTCATGTTATAGAACTAGGTTAAGTATAACAAGGGAAAACTGTGATAGTGAGACCACTGTTCTTATCTACTGGGGTGGAGGTGGGCATGGAAAGATAGGTCAGGTCCACTAAATCCACTACAGTGTACTAACAGCTCCCACCTTCTGTTATACTCAACTGCCTGGCAAAGTCTTTCCAGAAATAGAGGGAATATATTCCAAGTAAATGCATTCATTTGTTCATTTATTCAAAGACCACCTTTGGCTCTCTGTCCCAGCCTCCATCTCAAGGGCTGGTACAGAGATGAAAGGCTTTGCAAGGGATGAAAAGGGAAGGACTGGGAAGGAGAGAAAGAACTACAACAAGGTCAGGGGAGAAGCAGCTATGTGAGAGTCAGCAAAGGGAGGGGTAAAACCAGAGCCCTCCATTTGGCATGGTGACAAATGTGAAGCAGGATGGAATTACAGGTCTCACAGTCTGGCATACGTCTCTGCATGGACAGGGAATCTGCCCCTGGCCCCTCACCTGCTTTCTCACCTCAATAACTGGACTGGAAAAACTGGAAAGGAACTTGAGTGGACACTGAGATGCTCTATTCAAATCCTCTCTTCTGGGCTAAGGATATTAGCTGGGTCACTGGACATTGCTCTCAGCTTCAAAAGACTGCCTCACTCACAGTCAGGGAGCTGCCAGACCAAAGACTGGCTGATGCGGGGGTGCAGAGGCCCAGTTTCCTGCCAGTTTAGGACAGCTATGAAGAGCCACAAAAGAATCTGAAATGCAGTACTTGGATGTAATCTCAAAAACTACAGGATGATCTCTGTTCGTTTCCAAGGCAAACCATTCACTATTACAATAATCCAAATTTATGTCCCAACCACTAGTGCCAAAGAAGCTGAAGTTGAATGGTTCTATGAAGACCTTCTAAAACTAACACAAGAAAAAGATGTCCTTTTCATCATAGGGGACTGGGATTCAAAAGTAGGAAGTCAAGAGATACCTGGAGTAATAGGCAAGTTTGGCCTTGGAGTACAGAATGAAGCAGGGCAAAGGCTAATAGAGTTTTGCCAAGAGAAAACGCACTGGTCAGAGCAAACACCCTCATCCAACAACACAAGAGATGACTCTACACATAGACATCACCAGATGGTCAATACCGAAATCAGACTGATTACATTCTTTGCAGCCAAAGATGGAGAAGCTCTATATAGTCAGCTAAAACAAGACCTGGAGCTGACTGTGGCTCAGACCATGAATTCCCTATTGCAAAATTCAGACTTAAATGGAAGAAAGTAGAAAAAACCACTAGACCATGCAGATATTGAAAAGTTGTTGCTAAATCACGCAAAGACGCCGGGGTTCTTGTCCTCCAGAGGAGAAGAATTCAATCTGGGGCCAGAGACAAGGCTGGATCGCTCAGAGCTTTTGTGTAATAAAGTTTTATTAAACTATAAAGGAGATAGAGAAAGCTTCTGACATAGACATCAGAAGGGGGTAGAAAGAGTACCTTGCTAGTGTTAGCAATGGAATTATATTCTCTCAAATTAGTTATTACAGTGAATCAAAAGAATGTCTGGAGGTTGTGAAGACCTCACCAGACCTACTCCCATAATTTACAATTTGAGATAACAGAATTAGCCAGAAGGTTTTTTTCAGAGACTGTCCTCAAGCAGGATACATTATTGTTATATAATCCTAAGGAATGAAGAGGAAAAAAAGTTTGTCCTTGCTTCCTCCTTGAGAATTCCAGACCCTTCTCTCCATGGGGACCCCTAGACTTCTTATCAACCTGCTTAGGAGATGACTCTTTCAGTATGACCTAAATCAAAGCCCTTACAATTATATAGTGGAAGTGACAAATATATTCAAGGGAATAGATTCTCTAGAGTGCCTGGAGTACAATGGATGAAGGTTGGTAACATTGTACAGGAGGCAGTGATCAAGACCATCCCCAAGAAAAAGAAATGCAAAAATGCATAATAGTTGTCTGAGGAAGCCTTACAAATAGCTGTGAAAAGAAGAGAAGTGGAAAGCAAAGGAGAAAAGGAGAGATCTATCCATCTGAATGCAGAGTTCCAAAGAATAGCAAAGAGAGCTAAGAAAACCTTTCTAGTGGTCAATGCAAAGAAATAGAGGAAAACAACGGAATGGGAAAGATTAGAGATCACTTCAAGAAAATTAGGGATACCAAGGTAACATTTCATGCAAAGATGGGCTCAATAAAGGACAGAAACGGTATGAACCTAACAGAACCAGAAGATATTAGGTGGCAAAAACACACAGAAGGACTATAAAAAAGAGATCTTCTTGACCCAGATAACCACAAAGGTGTGACCTAGAGCCAGACATCCTGGAGTGTGAAGTCAAATGGGACTTAAGAAACATCACTATGAACAAAGCTAGTGGAGGTGATGGAAATCCAGCTTAGCTATTTCAAATCCTAAAAGATGATGCTGTGAAAGTGCTGCACTCAATATGCCAGCAAATTTGGAAAACTCAGCAGTAGCCACAGGACTAGAAAAGATCAGTTTTCATTCAAATCCCAAAGAAAGGCAATTTCAAAGAATGTTCAAACAACCACACAGTTGCACCCATCCCACATACTAGCTCAAAATTCTCCAAGTGAGGCTTCAACAGTACGTGAACAGAGAAATTCTAGATGTTCAAGCTGGATTCAGAAAAGGCAGAGGAACCAGAGATCAAATTGCTAACATCCATTGGCAAGAGAATTCCAGAAAAACATCTACTTCTGCTTTATTGACAACGCTAAAGCCTTTGACTGTGTGGATCACAAAAAAAAAAAAAAAACTGTGGAAAATTCTTAGAGATGGGAATACCAGACCATCTTACCCCTCTCCTGAGAAACCTGAATGTAGGTCAAGAAGCAACAGTTAGAACCAGACATGGAACAATGGACTGGTTCCAAATTGGGAAAGGAGTATATCAAGGCTGTATATTGTCACCCTGCTTATTTAACTTATATGCAGAGTACATCATGTGAAATGCCAGGCTGGATGAAGCGCAAGCTGAAATCAAGATTGCATGGAGAAATATCAATAACCTCAGATAGGCAGGTGGCACCACCCTTATGGCAGAAAGCGAAGAGGAACTAAAGAGCCTCCTGATGAAGGTGAGAGAGTGAAAAAACTGGCTTAAAACTCAACATTCAAAAAACTAAGATCATGGCATCTGGTCCCATCACTTCATGGCAACCAGATGGGGAAACAATGGAAACAGTGACAGACTTTTATTTTCTTGCACTCCCAAATCACTGCAGATGGTGACTGCAGCCATGAAATTAAAAGATGGTGGCTCCTTGGAAGAAAAGCTATGACCAACCTAGACAGCACATTAAAAAGCAGAGACATTATTTGGCCAACAAAGGTCCATCTAGTCAAGGCTATGGTTTTTCCAGTAGTCATGTATGGATGTGAGAGTTGGACCATAAAGAAAGCTAAGGGCTGAAGAATTGATGTTTTTGAACTGTGGTGTTGGAGAAGACTCTTGAGAGTCCCTTGGACTGCAAGGAGATCCAGCCTGTCAATCCTGAAGGAAATCAGTACTGAATATTTATTCTTTCCCTCCAGTATTCTTGCCTGGAGAATCCCATGGACAGGGGAGCCTGGTAGGTTCCCAGTCCATGGGATCACAAGAGTCAGATACGACTCAGCAACTGAACCACCACCACCACCATTCACTGAAAGGACTGATGCTGAAGCTCCAATACTTTGGCCACCTGACATGAAGAACTAGCTCACTGGGAAAGACCCTGATGCTGGGAAAGATTGAGACAGGAGAAGAAGAGAACAACAGAGGATCAGATGGTTGCATGGCATCACTGATTCAATAGATGTAAGTTGAGGAAGCTCTGGAAGTTGGTTTTTGACTGGGAAACCTGGCTTACTGCAGTCCATGGGTTCACAAAGAGTTGGACATGACTGAGGGACTGAACTGAACTGATGAAGAGCCACACCAATTCCAGAGCTTCCTGTTGGAACAGATAAGGCCTCAGTAGTAACCACATTGTGGGTCCCCTGATTTTACCTTTCTTTTTTCCTTAAAGATGTATTTTTTAAAAGCATTCCCCAATACACCAGCATACAACTCTCTCTCAGTATGTAAAGACCCTTTTCAGCCGTCCTCCTTAGAGCCCAAGGTGCTCTTCACTTTTTTGGATGTCCTGAGCCCCTTTGACAATATAATGAAAGCAAAGGACTCTTTTTGGAAAAATACACAGAGGCACTTAATGTAAACATTTTTTTTCTTCCTCCTCATCTTTAAGGCCCAGCTCAAACTCTACCACCCATATGAAGCCTCAAGAGACTTTTTGCACATAATCCTAAAATCAGCCACCATCTATTGAGTACTCTCTACAAGAAAATGTACTGAGTGCTTTAACTTCATAATGCCTCTGATCACGAACATAATTCTGCAGGGTAGTTACTATCTTTCTTTTGGAGATTAAAGGACTCACCCAACATAATGCAACTAATAATCAGCAGATATTGCAATAAAATCCTAATTTGTAAAACTTGTGCTTTGAACGAATGTCAAGAAAAAATGAACAGTTAAGGATACTAACTTCTCAAAGGTGACCTAGTGCGAAGTGTCAGAACTGGGATTTAAACTCAGGCCTAACCCCAAAATTGATGCTCTTTATGTCCAATGTGTCCTAGCGCCCGTGAGAACGAGAAAAGGAAGATCCTGTCCCACCTCTGCCTTTTGCAGCTAGCTCCTTTATCATTTGTTTCTACACCGATCCCCAAATGACCTCTGTATGTCGCTGTTGCAGTAGGCGGTAGGCTGAAACACAATCCGGCCCACGAAAGGGAGGCACGTCGCTTGACGCACAACGTGGCTGTGTTATGAAGCCCCTCCACGGAGGGGCGCTACAAGACTGCCGTACAACATGGCGGCGTCCTTGTCACCACGCCTCTTCCGATGACTATTTCCTGTCATGCGCGGTCATATTTGACCCTTGACCCCTCAAGGACTTCCTTTTTCCTCTTCCGGGGACGGCTTCTAGAGGTATGGTTGCCTGTTTCTTCGCTTTATCGCTACTGCATTTACAATCGGCCGCCATCCGGGGAGTTGCAGGGACCAGGATCTCTCAGGCACAGTGTGTTTACCTAGCATAGGTGTAAGGGCTTCGGAGCTAGGTTGGTGGTGAGCTGTTCCTCGGATTTTAGCTTTAGACATCCTTCGATCCCGACCTTCTCTTTGAATCAGTGAGTGTCCGGAGCTCACCACCCCTGGCTTTGCCGCCTTCGCAGTCCAGCGTTAGGAAACAAATGAGTTTTGTTTCGGCTGCTTGAAGCTGCGAAATCGCGGAACGTTCTCATATGTAAGGGCCGCGTTTTAACGCCGCGCCTGCAGCTGTGCTCTGGGAGGGCCGACGAGCGGCATGTCAGGGTCATTTCAAAATGCTTTCTAAGTCTATTAGAGAAGATTAAAGTTTCAACTTGGAATTTTTTGTCTTCGTTTTGGAGAGGCAAACGGCCAGTTCCGTGTCGGCTGACAATTCCAGTATAATGTGTGTTTTATTAATATATTATTTGGGGTAGTTAACTGGAAAATGAGAAGTATAGCTGTCCATCGGTGTTCTAAGGGATTATTCCAGGAAGCCGGAGGATTCCCAAATTGCTGGTACTCGAGTCCTTCATATAAAATCCTCCCGTATACTTTAAATCATCTCTAGATTGCAGCAGCAGATTGCTTATAAAACATAATACAATGTAGATGGCTACGTAAATAGTTATAAGCACACAGCAGATCCAACGTTTGCTCTTGGAACTTGTTGAAATTTTTTTTCCCTTGAATAAAAGGAAGGAAGTATTTTTTATCTGCAGTTTGTTCAATCTGCGGATACAGAATTTGCGCGTAGAGGGCCAGCCTAGTTTTAAAAAATGGAATCCTTCTCGTAAGATACCTTAGTGCAAGGATAGCCTATGTAAAAACATACATGAGTAATGTGTCACCTCTGTGATCTTAAGGTTTTTTAATTTCTTACCTATTTAGGCATTCAGGATGGTGCAGCGTCTGACATACCGCCGTAGGCTGTCCTACAATACAGCCTCTAACAAAACCAGGCTGTAAGTATTTACAAAATTTAATACAGGTATAGTCATTTATTCTGCGGAATGCTGAGCTACTGTCTGTTCTCTCACTTCCTAGGTCCCGAACCCCTGGTAATAGAATTGTTTACCTTTACACCAAGAAGGTTGGGAAAGCACCAAAATCCGCATGTGGTGTGTGCCCAGGCCGACTTAGAGGCGTAAGTGAACCTTTTGCAATAAGTAACAAGGGTTGAGCTTCTGAACATTAATTCCTCCATAAGAGAGTGAGTGAAGGAGAGAGAGGTCACCAGTAGGAGGGTGGGGAATTACTAAGGGTTTATGATCAAAATCTGAAGAACATAGACTTTCTTTTAAAGCCTGTAAGACAAATACAGTGAAATGCTGTTGCATAGATCGTTAATGTTTACACTTGACACTCATTAAATATCAAGGAAAATTTCTGTTACTGTTAAAGCTTCACAAAATAATCTCAACATTTTCTTTATGCAGGTTCGTGCTGTGAGACCTAAAGTTCTCATGAGGTTGTCTAAAACGAAGAAACACGTCAGCCGAGCCTATGGTGGTTCCATGTGTGCTAAATGTGTCCGCGACAGGTAAGTAACTGAAATCAGAGGGGCTGTCTTAAGTGTGTGTGTTTGTGTGGCACTGTGTGCTAATCATTAGAATAGTGAAAAAATAGCAAAAGTGGCATATTCTACAATCCTTCCTTGATTGGGGATAATTGGTGCTGTACGAATTTAAGAATTATATTAGTTCCAATTAATTTAGTAACGTTTTGACATCTTTATGCTGTGTAGAAGTTAAAAAGTTGAGTCCCGATCCAGTAAGAATGTTAGGTTGATGATGGGGAGTGGAAAATCAACATTGTAGAAACAGAATAGCTGGGTATGGTTCTGATGTGGTTGGAGCAGAGCATTGTGGGAGATGTTAGGAAAGGAAGAGATGTCACAGGTCAGGAAGGGCCCTATAGGACAGGTTTTTGGCTTGATTCTTACAAATGTGGGGATTGATGAGGTTTCAACAGGGCAGGGAAACCTTTGGGGTCTTGGAGACTGAATGTGCCCCAGTGTGGATAGTAAAGGCATTCAACAAAGGGTACATGCTTGGAACGGTTTCTCTACTTTGTTAAGGCTAAGGAAATGGCACCTACATGAAGCCGAAGGCTGGACTGAGGGTAAAGGGGGTTATTGGGAGATTGTTGGGTCTTGTGGATATGCCCAAGGATGTGTGTGGCATGTGTGTGTGCTCAGTTGTGTCTGACTATTTGCGACCCTGTGGACTGTCGCCCATCAGGCCCCTCTTTGCATGGAATTTTCCAGGCAAGAATACTGGAGTGGATTGCTGTTCCATTCTCCAGGTAGTGGCATAGATAGGAGTACGGTGTATAAGGGTAATACTTGCTCAGCGGTTTTATGATAAACACTGTCAGGGACTTGGTCCAGTGGTTAAGACTCAGAGCTCCCAATGCAGGGAGCCCAGATTCCATCCCTGGTTGGGGAACTGAGATCCTGCATGCTGAGCTGTGCGGCCTTACTGTTTTAAAAAGAAAAGCTGTCAAAAGTCCATCAGGGAGGTATCAATCTATTTACTTATTTTTTGTGGACAACCCAAGGCTTGTTGCTTAAAGTTTTCATAGCTGGTAAGGGGGTTCATCCCAGGTTTTGTTGAGGCTCTTGCTCTTAATTAACCTCACTGGCTGCATTAAGTTGTCTCCAAAGACCTAAGTGAGGGATGGGATGGGGAGGGAGGTGGGAGGGGGGTTCAGGATGGGGAACACATGTAAATCCATGGCTGATTCATGTCAATGTATGGCAAAAAACACTAAAATATTGTAATTAGCCTCCAACTAATAAAAATAATTGGGGGAGGGGGGGACAAAGACCTAAGTGGAAAGATTTGAGAGGTGTTGGTCTTTATAAGATAAATTGGTTCAGAGACGTGGTTTGCTTCCAGTTTATTCAACTTGTTCTGTGAAATGATCTGGCTCAGTCCCTGTACCAAATCTGACCTCACTTTGTCTTTCAGGACTTAATTTGTAAGGGGAGGTTAGGTGTGTTGCATTGATAGAAAGACAAGCAAAATATATGTAACTTACACAGGAAAACTTAACTATGGTTGAAGTTTGGAGAAGTGACATTAAAGTAGCTAAGAATCTGGGGATAGTATTTGAGGTGGAACCTGAATGATGGGTAAGTTTTCACAAGAGGTGAAGAGGGCATTGCCGATCGGGATTGAGCATGGTTCAGTCTGACACATTGAGATTCCAGAGAGAATGAGAAATGAAATTGGAAAGGTACATTGGATGAATAGGTTGTGAATTTCAAGGTAGAGGAGCTTATTACCAATCTTTGGTTCCCGGGCTCTGCTGAATGTAACCCCATGAGCATATTTGTTAAAAATGAGGCCCTAGCTTCTGGAGTAGCTAGGGTGTAGATCTGTAGCGTAGCTTAAAGCATAGCGTTTGCTGTGACACTGAGGGAGTCTGTTTTGCTCTGATAAGAAGGATATCAGCTATTTCTGTAGTGTGATTTCATCTGGGACATTTGAAGGAGTCAGAAACCCCAGGGTTTGGAGGGTAGCCAGGGGTACCAACGGGGTGCATGGGGGGTGGGTTTCTGTGGGAGTTAAATGAGTGCTTTATCTGTGGAAGTGGCTTTAACAAATGGTAATGAGGACTTGCTGTTTGCCAGGTTTTAACACACTGTAATAATAGTGATAAATAAAACGCTTTCCTCTCTCAACCTGGACCCTTGGCAGTGAAAGCTCAGAGTACTAACCACTGGAACACCAGGAGAGTGCTGCGCATTTCCCCTCTAAATGGAAGTTCTAAGACATGTTGATGAGTGTAGTAGTTTTATTGGTCTTGAATCCCAGTGATGAAAAAAGCTGTCATAAGTGACAGTCTCCTGTGGGATGAATTTATAGTTTATCATGGCCCAGGAGAGTTATTACTGGCATAAAACTGAATTAACCTGTTTTAAGTTCCAGTGTAGGAAGGACACCTTAGGCTGAAGAGGTCTGTCCATAGAATCTCAGCTTAAGTTTTAAATCTATACCTGTGTAGGTTTCCTTTACTCTTCTGGGCATCTTAGCTGATATGCTCAACTCAGTTCTTTCTCTGTCTCCCCCCCCCCCCCCCCAATTTATTGAAGTAAAATTAATTTACAGTGTTAAAAGACTGATTTTTTAAAATTTATTTTTAATTGAAGGATAATTGCTTTACAATTACTTACAATTTATTTATTTACAATTGTGTTGGTTTCTGCCATACAACCATGTGAATCAGCCATGAGTATACATACGTCCCCTCCCTCTTGAACCCCCCCACCCTACTTAGTCTTTTATGAAACTTTTCTTGCCTGTGTTAAATTGATTTTTTTTTAACTAGTATTTTCTTTTCTAGGATCAAGCGTGCTTTCCTTATTGAAGAGCAGAAGATCGTTGTGAAAGTATTGAAAGCACAAGCACAGAGTCAGAAAGCTAAATAAAAAATGAACCATTTTTGAGTAATAAATCAAAACGTCTCATTCTGTTGCTTCTGTTGTGATTTGTTAGTGTACAGGTTTGGTTTCTGTGGCAACTAGAGATTCCCCACACATACACTACAATTTTTAGTGATCACTTTTTTTAGTGAAAATAATTGGAGGTCAGTGATTGCTGGAATTTTTTGATGATACCTCTAGACAACATTAAAATATGGACTGTAATGTATTTTCTCTTAGAGGCTATGTTATATTGTTCCTGTTAATAAATAATGTGAGAGTGTTAGTTGCCCAGGTTCGACTCTTTGTAACCCCATGGACTGTAGCCCACAAGGCTCCTCTGGAATTCTCCAGGCAAGAATACTGGAGTGGATAGCCATTCCCATCTTCAGGGGTGGATCCCGGGTCTCTTGCATTAATTGCAGGTTCTTTACCTCTCTAAAGATTTTAATAATAGCTCATTCTTACAGTATTTAGATTTATCAGTGGACTTCGCTGGTGACTCAGCTGGTAGAGACTCTGCCTG
Organism: Cervus canadensis; assembly: GCF_019320065.1. Classification (NCBI taxonomy): domain Eukaryota; kingdom Metazoa; phylum Chordata; class Mammalia; order Artiodactyla; family Cervidae; genus Cervus; species Cervus canadensis. The sequence continues at coordinate 46,714,183 of NC_057404.1, forward strand.
CAATGCAGGAGGCCCAGGTTTGATCCCTGGGTCAAGGAGAGCCCATGGAGAAGGGAATGGCAACCCACTCCAGTATTCTTAACTGGCAAATTCCATGGACAGGAACCTGGCAGGCTGCAGTCCATAGGGTTGCAGAGTCTGACATGACTGAGCAGCTAACACTTAAGACTTTTATCAAGTATTCTTGAAAGTGGTCTACATAAGCTTTTCTGAATTGTCTTCCAAGATCAGTTCTTACAAGGTCATTTCTTAGGACATGTCAAGCTTATTTCCCATCTCAAGGGAGAGTAGAAAGCAGGTTCTGTTTTCACAAGCCAAGAATCTAGAAGCTGGAAAAGTATCTGAATTCTGTAAAATTTGACCTTTTTCCATTTAGGTGTTAACTATGAGGAGTGTTTTCTCTTGATTAAAATCAAGACCATGCCCTTTAACATTTTTGCAGAAGAGGCAAGGCAAAACTAAGTGACCAGGTGGCACTTGAACTCACAGCCATTATAAATTTATTAATGATACTTAATGGCATCTCCATAGCACTTAACATCTTAATTGTGTGGGACACAACTATCGTGTGATGATTTCTGGCTTACGAGTGAGGGGTAAATTGAGGTGTAGGTTATATATATTACCCAGAGCCACTTATGTTGCTAGAATATTTGCAAGTGGTGTGTTCAGTGACTGAGGCACCCCCAGTAAACAGCTAAGAAACGATATCTGAAGCCCTTATGTTTAATCACTAAAATTTTTATTGGGGATATAATTGAAAAACTCTGGACTCTGAGGTAGATTAAACCCTTCTCTGCCTTAGGCTGACTGCATGAACATGTGATCCTGTAGTGTTGTGTTTGATAGAAATTTAATTAAAAGTTGGTACTTTTTAAATAAATTCAATTACTTGATTGGCTTATAGAGTAAATAGGTGTTAAAAGTCTTGAGTTCTTGTCTGTCAGGACTCTTCCCTCCCTACTAAAGACAGTTCCACTGAACGGCTTGACAGAAGAAAGAACTAGCAAGTTTCTGCAAAATAAGTGGATTAACTTAGAAATTTGAGAAAGCCAAAGCATTAAAGTTTCATACTTTAGATGGTTTTTGTTGTTGTCCAGTGGCTTAGTTGTGTCCCAACTGCAATCCCATTGACCAGGATTCCAGGCTTCCCCATCCGTTTCCTGGAGCTTGCTCAAACTCCTGTCCATTGAGTTAGTGATGCCATCAAACCATCTCATCCTATGTTGTCCCCTTCTGCCTCTGCCTTCACTCTTGCCCAGCATCAGGGTCTTTTCCAATGAGTTGCCTCTTCGCATCAGATGCCAAACTATTGGAGCTTCAGCTTCAGCATCCGTCCTTCCAGTGAATATTCAGGGTTGATTTCCTTTAGGATTGACTGCTCTGATCTTGTTCTCCAAGGGTCTACTCCAGCACCACAGTTAAAGGCATCAGTTCTTCAGCACACAGCCTTTATTGTCCAGCTCTCACTTCCATATGTGACTACTGGAAAAACCATAACTTTGACTATATGGACCTTTGTAGGCAAAGTAATACCTGCTTTTTAATACACTGTCTAGATCTGTCATAGCTTTTCTTCCAAGAAGCAGTCGTCTTTTTAATTTCATGACTGCAGTCACCATTCAAAATGATTTTGGAGCCCAGGAAAATAAAGTCTGTCACTGTTTCCATTGTTCCCCATCTACTTGTCATGAAGTGATGAGACCGGATGCCATATTTGTTTTTTGAATTGAGTTTTAAGCCAGCTTTTTCACGCTCCTCTTTCACATTTGTCAAGAAGCTCCTTAATTCCGCTTTGCTTTCTGCCATAAGGGTGGTCAGATGGTTCAACCTTTCCTAAATTTGAAATGTCCACTAGTCTTAAAAAAACAACTTTATAGGTAATTTGGAAAGTATGGAAAAACAATGAAGTCACCTTCAGTTTCAGTATCAGTTCAGTTCAGTCACTCTGTCGTGTCTGACGTTTTGAAGCCCCACGGACCTCAGCGTGCCAGGCTTCCTTGTCTATCACCAATTGCTGGAGCTTGCTCAAACTCGTCTGAATTGGTGATGCCATCCAACCATTTCATCCTGTCATCTTCTGCCTTCAATCTTTCCCACCATCAGGGTCTTTTCCCTGCGCAAACGCGCAGTCCCCTAGGCGGGGTGTGAAACGTGCCTGATTGGTGACCACTTCTTCACCTGGCTTGGCCACAGACTGCTCCCTTCGCTAAGGCAGGCCCTCTTCACCTCATCCTCCCACACTCCCTGGTCCGCTCCCTCCTCCCACACCAGCACTGGCAGGACTCCAGGGCTCATCTTGTGATGTGTAGACACAGAAGAGCAGAGTGGTGTGAACATAGTATCAACTCCGTCCAAGTGGCCAAAATGGATTCTGCACTGTTCTGGGTTTTGATTTTGTAGAGAAAATAAAGCTTTTATTAAATCCAGTTCTGTGTGTGTGACTTAAAGTGTTCTTGACAGGTTCCTAAAAAGACATGTGAATGTAGTCAGTGGTTTCTTTTTAAAGTCTAGTATTTCTCCTTTCATTGAATTGCTTATAAATTCTATTAGAAGGATTGGGGTGGGGGTAGGGAGTTCTTTTACCCTTTAAAGCAGAAAGTCTCCATATGTTTAAATAAATAAATCAAGTTTATTTTCAGCAGTGTCATTTGCAGTTTTTACACTAATGATTTGTCACTTGGGCTCCCAGAATTTTAATAGTCAGTGCTATGTCTAGCTTTAACTGTTAACTATCTTATCACACCAATCAAAATCATATATATACAATTCCTGTGGAGTAAGACTATGAAGCAGAGTTGCACATTATGACTTTTTTTTCTCGGAGTCAGATTACTCATTGCCAGTAAGAGTCCTATCAGTTCAGTCCAGTTCAGTCACTCAGTCGTGTCCGACTCTTTGCGACCCCATGAATCGCAGCACACCAGGCCTCCCTGTCCATCACAAACTCCCGGAGTTTACTCAAACTCATGCCCATCGAGTCGGTGATGCCATCCAGCCATCTCATCCTCTGTCGTCCCCCTCTCCTCCTGCCCCCAATCCCTCCCAGCATCAGGGTCTTTTCCAATGAGTCAACTCTTCACATGAAGTGGCCAAAGTATTGGAATTTCAGCTTCAGCATCAGTCCTTCCAATGAACACCCAGGACTTATCTCCTTCAGGATGGACTGGTTGGATCTCCTTGCAGTCCAAGGGACTCTCAAGAGTCTTCTCCAACACCACAGTTCAAAAGCATCAATTCTTCGGCGCTCAGCTTTCTTTATAGTCCAACTCTCATATCCATACATGACCACTGGAAAAACCATAGCCTTGACCAGATGGACCTTTGTTGCCAAAGTAATGTCTCTGCTTTTTAATATGCTGTCTAGGTTGGTCATAACTTTCCTTCCAAGGAGTAAGCGTCTTTTAATTTCATGGCTGCAGTCACCATCTGCAGTGATTTTGGAATCGATATTACCAGTAGAACCACTGGAGTGGGGATCCAGCTTATTCCAGCTCTGTGTTCAATGATGTCAGTTTGGTGCCTTGAAATTGGGATGGAAGGAGTATTTACACCTGGGAAATCAGCAGGTGCTACAAAATTCTTTTTCCCCTTCCAAGGAGCTTTATATTATCAGCAAGTCACTGGATATTATTCAAATTACAGTCTATTATCACAAGTTAGGTATGATTTTGTTGGTACCAGGAGCTCTCTATATATCTGGTACATGTTTGATTATTATTTGCCCTTAATTTTTTTTTGTAATAAATTCTTAATATGTTGAATCTACAAATATTCTGAAATTTGATTTTATAAACGACAATGAGTCTTTATTGAATCCAGTTCTGTGAATATGGATAAAAACAGAATTTAAAATCTTGAAACGTTGAAAGTTTCATCTCTTTTAACAATGATAAACACTTTATTCAAAACCAAGAGTAAAAAAGTTAAGACTCCATGAGTTTCCTTTTTAAAGGATGGTATTCACAATAATTCTGGATCAAAAGATACTTTCTGATTTCCAAAATATTAGCTAATCAATAATTTTGAGTAAGTCTTAAATGTTTCTGGTTAATTTGAAGGATTATGTAAATATTTTGCCATACATTTACATTACTTTATAACTTGTTTCAGATTTTATTCATTCACTCAACAAATATTTATGAGAAACTGTTACGTTCCAGGAACAATGTTGTTGGGTAAACATTAATACAATTGTTAACAAAGCAAACTCTTCCCCTGCTCTCATGGTCCATGGGGGACTTGGTTAAATGAGGATACAAATATGTTTTTAATTCCACACATTAGAATAAAAACCAAAAAGAAGTACACAGCACTGTGAAACCGTGTAAGAAAGGAACCTCATTGGGGGTGAAGTCAGGCTTTTCAGAGGAAGTCACATTTAAGCTCAGAGCAAGGAGATGTTAGCTGAGTGACAAGGGAGAACATTCCAGATGTAAGAACCAACATGTCCAAATGCCCTAAGTCAAGAAACAATTTGTATAAAAAAACATAAAAACAATACATGCAATGCAATTCATTCTCAATATTTAGAGTTCAGTAAATCTAACCTGTGTGAGCAAATTGTTCATCACTGAGGAGGAGCATCCGTGTTAGCACACAGCTTTAAGTCCACCTGTGTCCCCAGAGTCACGAAGATCTGCGCCACTTTTTCCTTCCTCAGTGAGACCAGTGAAAGAAAAGCTTTCCTAAACTGTTTATTTCACTTAGGAGCAAAGACACTCCTGTGCATCAGAGGATATTTAAATTATGCTATCCCCTAGATAATTTAGGCATCAACCTACTATTAAGGAGAAAAAGCATCAAAGTTATTGACTCAATTCCCCTGATATTCAGTCAACTTTTATATTCCTTGGCCTGTGCAAATGGCCTCAGGGCTATTCCCTCTTTCTTTCTCTTTGGTTGGAAATAAATTTACAGCTTGACATGCCTGTTGAACAAATGGTCTTAAAGAAAATCCAAATGTTTACTACATTTTACAGTAAGTTCTCTAAAGACTTTGTAAACCATATTGTCTCTGTTGCAGCTGCTCAGCTTTACCAATAGAATGTGGAAGCAGCCATAGTCAGTACTGAAATGAATGGTCATGGCTGTGTTCCAATAGAGTTTTATTTACAAAACTGATGTTGGGTCACAGGTGGCCTGCAAGTTGTAGATTGTGGACCTTCCCTGCTCTAGATGACTCCTGCTTCCAGCTACAGCTTCCAGGTACAGCTTCCAGCTGACCAACTACATGAGAAACCTCAAGCAAGACCAGCAGAAAACTGCCTGGTTGAATCTAATCAACCCAAAGGACAGTGAGAAAAAAATTAAAACAACTGTTCTATCACACTAAATTTTAAGGTGGTTGGTTATACAGCAATGTACCACTGAAACAGTTTAATGGTCTTTAAATATTTTTTTTGCTTGTATATTCCTTAAAGAATTTTGAAAAGCTATACAGACCCTCACACATTTTTAGATTATCATCCAAAAATTTTCATTATAAATTTAAAATCATTGCAAAGGATATCATTTCCAACATAGTAAAGGTATGAATATTTCTTTTCAAAATTATTCTATCACTTTTTAAATATATCAGATGGAGGTTACATAGCAACCTTTCTTTTTTTTTTTAAAGGAATAAGCTCTTTTAACTACTGGAAGTTTTATAGTCTTCCTTCTTCTTGACTTGTATTACCATTCCATTTCCTCTATGGAATTTTAAACCATGTTTTCCTGTTGGAAGTCTTTTCCTGATTGGTAATTCCACAATTCTAAGAAAGAAAGCTTTTCTTTCTCTAAGAAAGAAAAAGCAAACAAGAGAAGTGTGGAGTCTTAACACCCATTTGTCCTCTAGATAAAGCAAGGCATCACTGCTTTTTCAACCCTGTTCTCTTTACCTTGTTTTCAAGGGACTCTCTCTCAAGAATGATTCATTGGGCAATTTGGGGGAGATAAAAGAGGTGAGGATGTTAAATTAAAATGGCCGTCACCCCCCTACCCGACCCTGTTCTATTGGGTTGGCCAAAAATTTCATTCAGGTTTTTCTGTAACACCTCATGAAAAAAGACAAATTAACTTTTTGGCCAACCGAATATCTGAATTCAGGTCATCCCAATGTGGGCCAGGACATCCTGCTCCAATATCAAACGTTTCCCTTGTGTGTAAGTCAGGGAAAGATCCAAAGCCCTATGACCGCTGTGCTTCAGCTACTGGATGGGGCTTGAGGGTGAATATGAAAACATGGTGCCTTCCAGGAGCTTGTAGTTTAGCTTCTTAGTTCAGCCACTTATGATTCTGGGGTAATTAGTTTAAATCCATGGTTCAAACTGGAATGACACTTACGAGGCATTTTGTGGGGGGATTGTTGCTACATATTCTATAATGTACAGGACGGTCCTGCTCAACAAACCATCCTGAGTCCTACGTGGCTCTCCAGGACACAGTCAGATTTTGTGTAGGTGAGAAGCCTGCTTACTTATCTCAACCTTGGTAAACACCATTTGAATATAAAATTTTTTTGCATCGTTTTAATAAATTCTAAAATTTCTGGGAATGCACTATGTCAAACCAGGGAGATTATATTTCTCTTCCAAACATTATCTGGAGAAATTTAACATTTTGGAAAAAAGAAATAGCAATGAATAAAGTTTTAAACTTTTGCAAGGGAATCTAAGATTCACAATTTTTAGACAAAACTGTAAATGTATGGGTGAATGTATTGGTTTATATTTTTCTTAAATCTTTGATTCTGGATGTTGTTTTCACAAAATCTGATTAACAATAAGTCAATTTGTGGCTTAATGTATAAATTGATCGTGTTCTGAAAAGAGCACTATGATTTCTAAGTGCTTTGCTTCCTGAGCAAGTTAGAGAATTACTCTGGCAATTAAGAGACTCCAAAGTGTTTTCAATACACTGGTGTTTACTTTGATGGCACGAAGAACTGACATCAACTCGTTCAACAAATATTAACTCTGCACTGGTTGTGTGCAGGCACTAAGTCAGTGCTTACCCTGGGAAGAGTTTCTGGAGTCTCTCATCTGTTTCCCTTACCCCTCTTTCCACACATGCAGGCATGTGGCTTGGAGTAATTGACAAAATTTCACAGGTTCCACTAGTGTTGTTTTGTGACCTTGAGAAGTTGCTTAAATTCTCCGAGTCTCTGCTTTATGAACTCTTCAAGTGTTAGTTGCTCAGTTGTGTCCAATTCTTTGCGACCCCAAGGACTATAGCCCGTCAGGATGCTCCGTTAATAGAATATCCCAGGCAAGAGTACTGGAGTGGGTAGCCATTCCCTTCTCCAGCGGGATCTTCCCAAAACAGGGATCAAACCCGGGTCTCCTGCATTGCAGACAGATTCTTTACTGTGTGAGTCACCAATGAGTATAAAAATACCCCACTTCCAAAAGCTACAAAGAACTTAGTATCTAGCAGGGAATTAACAAACATTAGTTCTGGGTCCCTTTCCAGCTCTCTTCAAAACCTAACCTCATTTCTCTGATAATCAGTGATGCTGAGAATCTTTTCATGTATAGCGCAGGAAGCTCAGCTTGGTGCTCTGTGATGACCTAGACGGGTGGGGTTGGGATTGGGAGGGAGGTCCCAAAAGGAGGGGATATATGTATACCTATAGCTGGTACTGGCTTCCTCGGTGGCTCAGACTGTAAAGAATCTGCCTGCAATGCAGGAGACTTGGGTTTGATCCCTGGATTGGGAAGATCCCACTGGAGAAGGCAATGGCTACCCATTCCAGTATTTTTGCCCAGAGAATTCCATAGACAGAGGAGACTGGCAAGCTACAGTCCATGGTGTCCGAAAGAGGCAGACACCACTGAGCGACTAACACACATAGCTCATCCACTTTGTTGTACAGCAGAAAATAGCACAACATTGAAAAGCAACTATACACCAATTAAAAAGAAAAAAACTAATCTCAGGACACATCTGCCAATAGCCATGTGTGAACATGAGTTAGTATGTTCCCTCTAGAACTATTTATATTTTAGCTTCAAAATTTCTGTCTGTGGGTTGAAAGACTGACTTCTGCTAAAGGAATTTCAAGCAGGTGAAGCTAGTAGTTCAACCTGCTAGGAGTCAAGGATCACACAAACTATTAAATATAAATACAAAGCTAACATGGTCATGGTCAAAGCAGGCTGAGATCACTAGCTCTTTACAAAGAGACGTCAGGGGCCCGAAGGAGGATTGTCGTAGGAAACTTCCCTTTCTGTTTTAAAAATCTGAGCATTGCCGTGTAGACAAGTCTAGATTCACTTAAGAATCTGCTTGGGAGTTTTTGTTTGTTAGTTTTGCTTAAAAAAAAGAACCAGAATTTACTGTCTCATAATTATGAAGCTAGCAAACTAAAATCAAGGTCTCGGCAGGGTTTTGCTCCCTCTGAGACTCTGCATAGAACTCTGCCTAGTTCCTGGGTGTTGCTGGCAGTCCTTAACATTTCTTGGCTTGTAGCCATATAAATCTACTATCTACTTCTGTCAGCCCATGGCTGTCTTCACATAGTGCCTCTAAGAATCTGCTGGGGAGATGTTTTTTGTTATTTATTTATTTTGGCCATACTGCTCAGCATGCAGGATGCGATATCTTAGTTCCAGCTCAGGGATTGAACCCTCGCCCCTTGCAGTGCAAGTGCAGAGTCTTAACCACTGGATCTCCAGGGAAGTCCCTGGGGAGATGTTTTAAATGCAGATTCCCGAGCCCCACCTAAAGTCACTCAGTCGTGTCTGACTCTTTGTGACCCCATGGACTGTAGCCAGCCAGGCTCCTCTGTCCGTGGGATTCTCCAGGCAAGAGTACTGGAGTGGGTTGCCATTTCCTTCTCCAGGGGATCTTCCCAACCCAGGGATCGAACCCCGGTCTCCCACATTGCAGGCAGACGCTTTATCCTCTGAGCCACCAGGGAAGTCCCACCTAAGACTTCCTCAATCAGAATCTCCGAAGATCGGGCCAAGAACCTGAATTTTACCAAGATCACCCAGTTGATCCTCACAGAGACGGATCTTGGACCACCCTTTCCCAAGTTATGGTAGAAAGGACAGCTGGCGCTGAACAACACAGGTTTAAATTGCGCAGGTCCACTTAATCATGGATTTTTTTAAATATAGAAACTACAGTACTACAGGATCTGCAGTTGGTTGAATCCACTGATGCAAAACCACAGATACTGACAACCGACTGTAAGTCATGCTCAGATATTTTCCAACCCCCTGTGTTGTTCAAGGGTCAACTGTGTACAATTTGGTGTTAGACGAATATGGCTCTAAATCTTAAGTCCATCATTAACCAATTAGGTGACTTTGAACAAGTGTCTTCCTTTCTCTTAAGTCTTAGTCACCTCACCTATAAAATGAAGACACTGTAACTTCAGAGGTTCAATGAAATATCCTGTGTTGTCCACACCCTAGAATGCATGATATTTTCCTGCTTCTGGTCCCAAAACTGCCTTCTCATATATTTATGGAGGAACACACACAGGGCATGAAGATGGTCACTATGGAGTCTTCTCATTTGGAATGATTAAAGACAAGTGATAACTTTGGAAATAGAGTGAAAAGGTAAGTGATATCCTCTTCTAGCATGTTTTACCCAGAATGATTTTCTTTCCCTCTCTTTGTTAAGGAATTATACCCATACCCCGCCTGAAAGTGCCAAGCTGTATTTGATTAGTTCTGGGCAGAAGCATGTTAGGGCATCTGAAAACCACAACTGGAGACATCTATTCTGATGGGCCTAATGCTCTGGGTATTTCCTTTCAACCAAACTTGGGGGTGGGGGGTGGGGAAAGTACTTTGATATAATGTACATATGGAAATATTTTACAACATTCTTAAAAAGTTATATATTTTATTCGGTATATATAAAGCATACTTTTCTCTTCACTGTGTGCAAACATGGATAAATCAATGTCTTCCAGAGTCCCTTGTCATTTCCAAGCTAGAATTGTTTTGTTTTGTTTAAATCAGTTTCAGCGCCTAAAAGGACCGAACTGACAGCCCCAGAGACGAGCCTCTTTTCTCCAGGCTTCTGGCAGACAGCAGGAGCAGCTGCTGTTCAAATGTCCCCCAAATAGCTCACCTCTGGAAAGATGGTTTCTGGAGGTGAGAAGGAGCTTTGATTTCGCCTCCACTCTGAACCACTCACTCAGGCCTTTGGTTTTCAGGCCTCTGGCCACCTTTCACATGTGCAGCTAAATAGTGATCTGCATTCTGGCTTGCATGCTTTTGAAAAGATTAAAGTCTCTTGCTTTAAATGCCATTCCTAATCGTGGGGTAAAACATTCCTTGGAAAATAATCTTCATCACAAGAATTTACTAATAGTGATTACTTTCAGGGGAAAGGGATGGGGACAGGAAGGAGATGATAAGCGGGAGATGGCATTTGATTTTCATGTTTTTAATCCTTTGCACTCTGAATTTCATAACTCTGAACAGGTGATCTTATTTGGAAAAAAAACCCAAACAAGCAGGAATCATCTGTACGAAGGTGCTGGAGGCCACTGTTGCTATTTATTCTTGAAAAATGTCTACATTGAAAATGAATTCTATTAAGTTTACTTTTCAAACCTTAACTAGAAATTTTCCCTTTTTTAGGATTTAATAACTAAAACTTGCCAGACAAACACACATTTCTGTTCTCGCTTTTATAAGTCTGTATGATTTGCAAAGCAACTAAATATAAAAGTAAATATCCTGGGTTTGATATTTAATTCATCTGAAAATACTGCTTTCACAAGATTTTCCTTTCATCATGAAAAGAGTAAACCATTCGCATTTTAGAGATAGGCTTGACTGTGTGAGAAGCAGCCTTTTCCATTTGCGTAATATTTCATTGCACTTATTTGATCATGGCATTGAGGCAAGTTTCTTTTAAATAAGTTTGCCTTTTCATTATGCCAGTGAATAGTTTTATAAATCTCAAAGTATCGAAAATACATTTGGGTGAAGTTAAAACTATAAAGGACTGTGATTTTTATAAAAGAGAACTTCTGCCCTGCTGTGGCCACAGAAAGGAATTACATGTGGGCAGCCGTCAGAAAAATGGTTCTTGAGTTGAATTGCAACAGCTTTGCAGGAAAGCTAAAAAAATATATAACTTATATTACAAATAATTGAAGAGTACTACTACCATCACTGAGTGAGTGAGTAAAAGTTGCTCAGTCAGGTCTGACTCTTTTCGACCCCTTGGACTGTAGCCCATCAGGCTCCTCTGTCCATGGAATTCTCCAGGCAAGAATACCGGAGTGGGTAGCCATTCCCTTCTCCAGGGGATCTTCCTAAATCAGGGATGGAACTTGGGTCTCCCGCATTGCAGGCAGATTCTTTACTGTCTGAACCACCAGGGAAGCCCATATATATCTAATTAATTCCATATATTAATTAATTAATTCTTAAAAATCTGATCCTATGTTACACAGTAATCCACTCTTCACACTGGCTGTCTCAAAGTCTTTACCTCTCTCCTCAGCCTAGCACTCACTCCAGGTTGTCTAATAATATCTGAAAGTATGGAAACCACTAGCTGTGAGCTTCTGGCGCTCCCTTGCCCTCTTTGGCACATTTAAACTTTAATGTACGTAACAGCGTGGGCTTTGTAATCAGGTAACCAGGGCCACTTTTGAACTATGTCAAGTTTAGTATGTTTTCAATCTCTATAAACCTCAGTTTCCTCACCTGGAAAAATGGAATCAATAATGCCTATTGGATTGTTTAAATATGACAGCTTAACAGGACGCTTAAGTGTTGACTGACTTCCTTATGCCATTAACCTTCTTGCTGCTCTCTTTCTTTAGACGGTTCAAATCTTTCCCAAGGTAAGCTTCACCCCTGGTGGGCTCCCTCCACATGCTCTCACCACGGCCCTAATATTGTTCTGTTACTTAACCGCCTCTCCTTCAGTCCCTGCCTGTCCACAATTTTCTTTACCCCATCTTATACAAATGTACCCAAGTTCCCACCATCTTTGAAAACCCTTCTCTGCTACCACCTCCTCTTCCTTTCATACCCAGCTGTATTGGGAGGCATAGACTCTATATTGATTCACTACTATTTTTTTTTTTTAATTCCCACTCACTTCTTTCCTCTGCAGTCTGGCTTCTCCTGCCACCATAGTACTGAAATTAACAAATTAATCCACCAAACCTTGATCATGATACCATATTCTAGGACTGTGCCTAGTCATGGAGTCAGATGATAGTGTGCAGTCAGCAAAATACTCACTGGTCAAAAGTTACCAACGCCCAATGGTCAAACCCAGTGGCTTCTGTTCGGTTTCACTCTGTGTGATTTGCTGGAGACTGGCCCTCCTGAGCTTTCTCTGCGCCTTCTCTCCCTGGGCCCTTTGATCTTGCTGTATCTACTTTGTAGTAACCTCCTAATCATGTGGATGATTCCCTTGGCATCGTCTTTGGCTCTCTTCCCTCTCACTCTTTTAACTTTACTCTGTGAACCTCCTATAATTATCTACATTCAGTGGATGAGTCGGGGCACTTTTCTGGGAAGAGAGCTCATAGCTTATATCAGCAAGGATATTTGAGATCCCTCCAAACAAAAGCCCTGCCTGCTCCCTTTCATATTTCATAGTTCATCCACTGCTATGGCTCCCACCATTACCCAGTCGCTGCTGACTCCTGGATCTCTAAACCTAGCCTCTTTCCCAACCCTACTAAGGTCCAGCCCTGCAGGGTCCTTCTAGAACAGCAGTGCTCACCAGCAGATGGCAGGACCTCAGCCTCCTGCTCCCTGCATCTCTGAGGGGCCGCTGTGTGGGCTGGGGGTGATGGGCAGGGAGTGCACCTATAATCAAAGTCCCTGGGGGAAGCGCTTCGACATGGCTCTTGTATCCATGTAAGCACTGCCTGACACCTGCCATTTCCCCAGCCTCCTCCTCCTGCTCCAGGAAAACCTTCCTGTTTGGTCCAGCCCTTGGACAAAGCTGCAGAGTTGCCTGGGCCATTATTACACAGTTCATTTTTACCAAGCCTCGTATCTATTTGTTGATCAAATTCAACTGATTTTACCTGTGAAAGATGCTTTTAATCTGTCCATCACGACCAAGCTCCCTGCTCTTTCCACTCCCCAGTCTATCACACACTCATCATCTCCCACCTAGAGTCCCCATGAAGGTCCTGAAAGGTCTCTGTGCCTCACATCTTTCTGCTGTTTCATCTATCTTTCAAACACACAACTGACTATTTCCATTAAAAAACTAATCCTTCAATTTTTTTCCCCTTTTTTAATTAATTTAATTAATTCATTTTTACATGAAGGATGATTGCTTTAGAGTACTGTGCTGGTTTCTATCAGACATCAACATGAATCAGCCACAGCTTCAGTGGTTTTCTAACTGCCTACATAATAAAATCTAAATGCGTCCTGAGAACCCCTCTACAATCCAACCCCATCCTTCCCTTGTGAGTAGTATCCCCAACCATTCTTCTTTCACTTTCTGTCATACACAACCACTCATCCTCCTTTGTACTCTTCCATCTTTCTTCCTTATCTCAGGCTGGTCCTTGTTCCTGAAAAGCTTTTTTCCTGACCCTTAAGGAATCCAGCTCCTCCTTCTATGTTCAGCTCAAATATGAACTCCTTGGTAAGCCTGCCTTTTCCTACCTGAGATAATGACTCCCTCCAGGATTCTCAAAGCAAACCTCCAATAAGCATGACCTTCTCAGACAGCACTGCCATTAACTGGGTATGTGTTTCTCCTTTGATTATAATGCCAGTTTCTTGGGGGCAGGAATCAGGCACCCCTCATTGCACTGAACAGTGCTGTCTCTGCTACATGCTCCACAGACACCTGAAGAATGAATAATGGTGAACAGTATTATGACCAGCACTATTGCTTGCCCTCACTGGTTCCCACCTCTCCTAAGAAGTAGGCAGATGCTTTCAGAGTATACTCACAATGTCCACAAAATAGGTATTAAACTATGGAAAGAAGGGATGAGATAGAAAAGAAAGGAGATAGTAAAGAATAAAAATGAGCCAAATTTTGCTTCTGACCCAACTTACTTCTCTAGTTAGCAGTGAGGCTGGAGTCTTAATGGGCACTTTTGAGATGTGTTCAGTTTCTTAGAAAGAGCACCCTGCCTGCAAAGTTGAGAGAAATGGAGCAGGAGACAATGTAGGTCTGGACTATTAAATGCTGGGGAAGATGGAGAGGAGAGGACAAACTAAAGAAACATTAATTAAGCACAATTGTTAAGATGACGCACTGAAGGATCAAAAGAGATAGAAGAGCCAAGGGTTTGCTTGTTTTTTGATTCATTCAACTAATATTTAATGAGTCCTACTATGGGCTTCCCTGGTGGTTCAGATGGTAATCTGCCTGCGATGTGGGAGAACCAGGTTCAATCCTTGGGTTGGAAAGATCCCCTGCAGAAGGGAATGCAACATATTCCAGTATTCTTGCCTAGAGAATTCCAAGGACAGAGCAGCCTGGCTGGCTACAGTCTGTGGGTTGCAGAGTTGGATACGACTGAATGACTAACACACACACACACACACACACACACAGTATGTGCCAGCACTGTGAGAGATCCAAGGTGACATTTCAGTGCTAAAAAACACATTGACCCCGTTTAATGGAACCACTGAAGTGTTCCTTGGTGGAAATATTCCTCCCTTGGGACTAAACCTTCTAGACCAGCAAAGCCTAAAGTTGTAGGGAATAGGAAGCAAAAACTTTACTAGTACTTGACTAGAAGTAACAGTGAGTGGAGTCGTTCCCACCTTCAACACTTGACTCCTGGGCTGGTAAATCCTGGCTATAAGAGAAGAGGCATCAGACACTGACCACTAATTTACAGCACATGCTGCCTCTCAGAAGACACTGTCCTAGCCCTAGAAGGTGTTGACATTAATCTGGAAGCATAACTGAGTTTTCAAAAGGCCATTCCACCATTCACAGAGCTGCTTCCAGGCGATGGTACACTTGATAAGACCGTGAATTCCATAACAAGAGCCAGTCACCACAATCCACATGCTGTCAGACAGGTTTCTTTGCTAGAAGCAGTGCTATGTGGGCCACCATGATACTGATTAAGGCATTCCTCAAGTCCACACAACAGTGATTTTGGTAGCAGCACGGTGGGCCAGGAAAGAAAAGTTGTATGCAGTGTAAACATCTATTTCAGTAAGAACTAAGTGCTACTGGAAGTGTTCCTGTGTAATTAACCTGCTGCCAAGTGGGTGGCTCATGCTCCTGGAGAACCACGCCAGCCTGTGGGCTCATTGCTGATTTCTGCTGTTGGCAGTTGGGGCGCTCAGCAGTGGCTCTCGCCGGATCAGCCTTGATGAGTGAAAGTCCATGCATAACTTCCACCTGTGCCGCCACGCCCTTTGTGGACCTGCTGGACAAGGACAGGAGTGACTGGGGAAAGAAGATGACTAATGTCCACAGGAAGGGTCATCTCATCCACCTAAAATTCTTTCCCTACACAGATGGCTATTTGGTGGAAATTCACATGGGGTACAAATATTTTCATACTTCATGCCAATACAGAGAGGTTTATCCATATGTCTCTCTTCCAGACCTCCTCAACACCTTTCCAGTTGTATTCATTTTAGTTCCCTTTAGACATCCACTTACCAAATGATTAGCCACTACCAATGAGTCAAAATTCCCCAAGCCAGGCTTCAACAGTACGTGAACCGTGAACTTCCAGATGTTCAAGCTGGATTTAGAAAAGGCCAAGGAACCAGAGAACAAATTCCCAATATCTGTTGGATCATTGAAAAGGCAAGAGAGTTCCAGAAAAACAACTACTTCTGCTTTATTGACTATGCTAAAGCCTTTGACTGTGTGGATCACAACAAACTGTGGAAAATTCTTCAAGAGATGGGAATACCAGACCACCTGACCTGCCTCCTGAGAAATCTATATGCAGGTCAAGAAGCAACAGTTAGAACTGGACATGGAACAACAGACTGGTTCCAAATAGGAAAAGGAGTCCGTCAAGGCTGTATATTGTCACCCTGCTTATTTAGCTTATATGCAGAGTACATGATGCGAAATGCTGGACTGGATGAAGTGCAAGCTGGAATCAAGATTGCCGAGAGAAATATCAAGAACCTCAGATATGCAGATGACACCACCCTTATGGCAGAAAGTGAAGAACTAAAAAGCCTCTTGATGAAAGTGAAATAGGAGAGTGAAAAACTTGACTTAAAACTCAACATTCAGAAAACTAAGACCATGGCATCCAGTCCCATCACTTCATGGCAAATAGATGGGGAAACAATGGGAACAGTGAAGGCTTTATTTTTGGGGGCTCCAAAATCACTGCAGATGGTGACTGCAGCCATGAAATTAAAAGATGCTTGCTCCTTGGAAGAAAAGTTATGACTAACCTAGACAGCATATTAAAAAGCAGAGACATTACTTGGCTGACAAAGGTCTATATATTCAAAGCTATGGCTTTTCCAGTAGTCATATATGGATGTGAGAGTTGGACCATAAAGAAAGCTGAGCACCAAGAAATTGATGCTTTTGAACTGTGGTGTTGGAGAAGACTCTCAAGAGTCCCTTGGACTGCAAGGAGATCAAACTAGTCAATCCTAAAGGAAATCGGTCCTGAATATTCATTGGAAGGACTGATGCTGAAGCTGAAGCTCCAACACTTTGGCCACCTGATGAGAAGAACTGACTCTTTAGAATAGACCCTGATGCTGGGAAAGATTGAAGGCAGGAAGAGAAGGGGATGACAGAGGATGAGATGGCTGGATGGCATCACAAACTCGCTGGACATGAGTTTGAGCAAGCTCCGGGAGTTGGTGATGGGTAGGGAAGCCTGGCATGCTGCAGTCCATGGGGTCACAAAGAGTCAGACACGACTGAGTGACTGAATGGAACTAAGGTCAGACAATGCCAAATTGGAGATGGCTGGTTCAGGTTTCATGGGGACTTGTTGCCCTTGATTAATAGTTTAGCCTCCACTATGACCCAGTGGTGAGCCAGAAGCTATTTGTCAAAGGAAATTATTTACCTGCTAAGGATGACATAGATTTGCTCTAAAAGTCTATGGCTTCATGCTGTGATTCACCTCAAGGGGCTTGTCAAAAAATTCATAGAGCATCCCTACCTGCCGCAGACATCATAAATCCAATATCATAAATGATATTGGATCTGCTGAGTCATAAGGCTCAAGTGACAGAGCAGTTTAGTAAACTGGCAGGCTGGACCTGTTGCATAGTCTTTGCTTGTTCTCGGTCTTACTCAAAACAAGCAGCTATTGGACTACTCACTAAATAGATTGGAATAGCATGACTAAATGAGGTATATGTTGCCTCCAAAATCCTAAGTGGTTCCCTAAGCATTGTGCAACTTGGTGGAAGGAGAAGTCAGATGCAGTAACTATATGTATAGTTTGCAAAGACCTTGGAAGGAATATCTCACATGTTACAAAGTACTGCGTGCACGCGTGCTCAGCTGTGTCCAACCCTTTGCGACCCCATGGACTGTAGCCTGCCAAGCTCCTCTGTTTGTGGGATTTTCCAGGCAAGAATACTGGAGTGGGTTGCTATTTCCTTCTCCAGAGTATCTGCCCGATGCAGAGATTGAACCCAGGTCTCCTGTGTCTCCTGCATTGCAGATGGATTCTTTACTGCTGAGCCACTGGGGAAGTCCACCAGCAGCTTAGGGTGGCAAAAAAAAGAAAAGAAAGGAGCAAGGATGGGGACTCTTTGACCCTGAATATGTTTATTTCAACTGTGCATTCCAAAACTAATCCCAGGATCCTCACTGCCTCTGGAAGGAGAACTAAAATGAGAGCACTGATGAAGAGAAGGGGCTTCCCCGGTGGCTCAGCGGTAAATGCAATGCTGGAGACACAGGTCAGGAAGATCCCCTGGAGAAGGAAATGGCAACCCACGCCAATATTCTTGCAGAAAATATCCCATGGATGGAGGAGTCTGGCAAGCTGTAGTCCATGGGGTCGCAAAGAGTCAGACACAACTGAAGCAACTTAGCAGGAGCACGATGAAGCAAAATATTTCCATATGTGTTTCTGTTGTTACAATGGGCATGTACCTATGTTTTACTTACTAATTTTCAAAGTTGAAAAGAATGACAGCGCTCTTGGGCTCGGATCTAGGTTGCGTTAACATGGCGAAACGTACCAAGAAGGTCGGAATCGTGGGCAAATACGGGACCCGTTATGGTGCCTCCCTCAGGAAAATGGTGAAGAAAATTGAAATCAGCCAGCACGCCAAGTATACCTGCTCTTTCTGTGGCAAAACCAAGATGAAGAGAAGAGCTGTGGGCATTTGGCACTGTGGTTCCTGCATGAAAACAGTAGCTGGTGGTGCCTGGACCTACAACACCACTTCTGCTGTCACAGTAAAGTCTGCCATCAGAAGACTGAAGGAATTGAAGGACCAGTAGAAGCACCACCATTTGATAATGTTGCTAGCCTATAATAAATGGGTTAATTTATGTAAAAACAAAAAAAAAAAAACAAAAAAAAAAAGAAAAGAATGACAGCAATAGTGATAAAATCTACAATTGCGTGTTGTGTTGGAAAGAGTTTGTATAGATCATGATACATAATAGTGATTCACACAGTGCCTGGCAGAGTTATCACTCAATAAGCACTGAGTTGGGGAAACAAACATTCTCATGTTTATACAAAATCCAGAAGGGAAGAGCATAGTTCAAGAGACTGTCATCTAAACTGTAAAATATCTTTGGAAATAAACCTAGGATAAAATTGTATATTATTCTCTGATTTTAAAAAAGTTACTAATTTCCTATCTAGTCTATATTTAAATAAACTGAAGTTAGTAGTATTAATAGCCTTGATAGCTCTGGTTTGTTTAGAATTTAGTTAAAAGCTTATTTGTGGACCCTTCCTCTGGTGGTCCAGGTGTTAAGAATCTGTGCTTCCACTGCTGGGGCGTGGGTTAGATCCCTGGCTGGAATACTAAGCTTCTTCTGCATGCTGAGCAGCCAAAAAAGCTCCCCCAAAACAAAAAACTTATTTGTAGGGTTTACCTTCTCTTTTGACTGGCTGAGACATTCCTGATTTCAAGGCTTTTTATTAAAATTTTTTACACTAAGTATGAACATCTTAGTAAATACGTTTTATGCTTGTTTCCTCCTTTGAGTATGGATTTGATCATGCACAGCAAGAATTAAGTCATTTTTGCTTTTATTTGTAGCTTAAAATGATAGGCTCTGCTATACAAAATGTGTTTTTTTTAATCCATCAACTCTGATTTTACTGAAAAACAGCTGGTGGCTGGGCAGGCAGAGGGACATTGCCCCTGCCCGGCTCGCAGTTCAGGGTAATAAATGATGTTTCAAGTATTTGTTTCTTTCAACATTTGTCCTACTTCATCTACATACAATAATCACCCACTGAATTAGATTCTGTTTACTTAAGGGCATGCCCTAATGCCCATGCTTATATTCATTATTTGTTTGGTTTTCAGTCTCAAAGTTTATGTTGTATTAAAAAAAACATTTTCTATAGGAAGATTATTGGTTAGGACACAGATGGTAATAGATGTGCATATTTGACTCATGAAAGATTTCTTTTTTTTACCTGGCTTGTAGAATATTACAAACTCAAGTTGAAAAATATTTGAAAGTTTAAGATGTTAAAAATAATAATGAATTGGTTCTTGGAACAAACTTTTAGGATAAAGACATGACAGTAATAATTTGGTATGTAGGTGAATATGATATGTTCTGACTTTAGTTTTATTTTTTATTAGAAAGTTGGTACTTTTAAAAACTTCTGTGCCTTATCCACAGTGTATATGGACTTATTTGGCCCCAAGATATATAAGAGGAAGGATAAGTATATAAACTTGTCTCATTTCAAATATCTTAAATCTGGTTTATGTTAGGGCAATGGCCTTTAGTTCTCATCCAATCACACAATATACCTTTTGAGTTTGTTTTACTTCCTAAGCTTCAGTCTTGTCATATGTGAAGTGGTGACATTAGTAATTACCTAATAGAATTGTCATGAAGAGTAAGTAAGAACTAATGTAAATGACAATATAATATCTGCCAAAAGGTAAGTTAATTAACATTAGCTTCCCTTCAGAAGATATGAAGGAAGCTTAAAAATTTTAATTTATATGTTTTTTCTTATTTTTTTCAAGGCAACATATTTTTAATTGTTCCAAAGTTTTCCTTATTTATAAAACTATGGGAATTTCAGAAATATTCTGCTGTATAGTCCCTAGAAAAACTTCCCATGTATAAATGCTGGCTCTGGTGTAACCAGCTTTTATTATTGGTGTTATTAGTGGCTCTCTCATAATCTACAATTAACATACCTTCCTAATACACACTGGGTAAGGCTCTGGGGAGACTCTCACTGGTAAACAGTAAGGGCAGCAAGCCTTGTCTATATTTAGAGTGAGATGCTACTACATTTTATAAGTATTTTTATTATTATGGTATTTAAACAATTTCTCTTTAATTGAGTCACTAAAAGTGCAGAACCAACGCATGCCATCCTGTAAAAAATCATGAGCTCAGCAACACACAAAAACATAAAAACATGGCTCAATTATAAAGGTGTCAGTCTGTGCTGGATTTATAATCAGTCACTCTTAACCCAAAAGGAAACAGACATTTGCAGAATCTTAAGAGAGTAAATGCAGAGTTCCAAAGAATAGCTAGGAGAGATAAGAAAGCCTTCCTCAGCAATCAATGCAAAGAAATAGAGGAAAACAACAGAATGGGAAAGACTAGAGATCTCTTCAAGAAAATTAGGGATACCAAGGGAACATTTCATGCAAAAATGGGCTCAATAAAGATAAAAGTGGTATGGACCTAACAGAAGCAGAAGATACAAAGAAGAGGTGGCAAGAATACACAGAAGAACTGTATAAAAAAGATCTTCACGACCCAGATAATCACAGTGGTGTGATCACTCACCTAGAGCCAGACATCCTGGAATGTGAAGTCAAGTGGGCCTTAGGAAGCATCACTATGAACAAAGCTAGCGGATGTGATGGAATTCCAGTTAAGCTATTTCAAATCCTAAAAGATGATGCTGTGAAAGTGCTGCACTCAATATGCCAGCAAATTTGGAAAACTCAGCAGTGGCCACAGGACTGGAAAAGGTCAGTTTTCATTCCAAACCCTAAGAAAGGCAATCCCAAAGAATGCTCAAACTACCGCACAATTGCACTCATCTCACACACTAGTAAAGTAATGCTCAAAATTCTCCAAGCCA
Organism: Cervus canadensis; assembly: GCF_019320065.1. Lineage (NCBI taxonomy): Eukaryota > Metazoa > Chordata > Mammalia > Artiodactyla > Cervidae > Cervus > Cervus canadensis. Next base: position 46,735,385 of record NC_057404.1, read on the forward strand.
GGCTTCAGCAATACGTGACTGAGAACTTCCAGATGTTCAAGCCGGTTTTAGAAAAGGCAGAGGAACCAGAGATCAAATTGCCAATATCCGCTGGATCATTGAAAAAAGCAAGAGAGTTCCAGAAAAACATCTATTTCTGCTTTATTGACTACACCAAAGCCTTCGACTGTGTGGATCACAATAAATTGTGGAAAATTCTGAAGGAGATGGGAATACCAGACCATCTGACTTGCCTCTTGAGAAACCTATATGCAGCTCAGGAAGCAACAGTTAGAACTGGACATGGAACAATAGACTGGTTCCAAATAGGAAAAGGAGTCTGTCAAGGCTGTATAGTGTCACCCTGCTTATTTAACTTATATGCAGAGTACAACATGAGAAACGCTGGGCTGGAAGAAGCACAAGCTGGAATCAAGATTGCCAGGAGAAATATCAATAACCTCAGATATGCAAATGACACCACCCTTATGGCAGAAAGTGAAGAGGAACTAAAAAGCCTCTTGATGAAAATGAAAGAGGAGAGTGAAAAAGTTGGCTTAAAGCTTAACATTCAGAAAACTAAGATCATGGCATCTAGTCCCATCACCTCATGGCAAATAGATGGGGAGACAGTGGAAACAGTGTCAGACTTTATTTTTGGGGGCTCCAAAATCACTGCAGATGGTGACTGCAGCCATGAAATTAAAAAACGCTTACTCCTTGGAAGGAAAGTTATGACCAACCTAGATAGCATATTAAAAAGCAGAGACATTACTTTGCCAACAAAGGTCCGTCTGGTCAAGGCTATGTTTTTCCAGTGGTCATGTATGGATGTGAGAGTTGGACTATGAAGAAAGCTGAGCGCCGAAGAATTGATGCTTTTGAACTGTGGTGTTGGAGAAGACTCTTGAGAGTCCCTTGGACTGCAAGGAGATCCAACCAGTCCAACCTAAAGGAGATCAGTCCTGGGTGTTCATTGGAAGGACTGATGCTGAAGCTGAAACTCCAATACTTTGGCCACCTCATGCAAAGAGTTGACTCATTGGAAAGGACCCTGACGCTGGGAGGGATTGGGGGCAGGAGGAGAAGGGGGACAGAGGATGAGATGGCTGGATGCCATCACCAACTCGATGGGCATGAGTTTGAGTAAACTCCGGGAGTTTGTGATGGACAGGGAGGCCTGGTGTGCTGTGATTCATGGGGTCGCAAAGAGTCGGACACGACTGAGCGACTGAACTGAACTGAACTGAAGAGGGTATATAAAAAAGAAAAACTAAACAGAAAACAAAAAAAACTTTTTAGGCCATCTAGTCCATCCTCAAAGACAAATTCTCCACCAATTATTTTCATCCGCTTGGACTGTAAATATCTAGCCCAGGCTATATACGATGGTGCCTTCCACTAGGGTGGTAAATATGGAATGGAGAGAAGTGGATGAATATATATATGAATATATATATATATATATATAGTAGTAGTACAACCGAAAAGATTTGTTGATACTTTGGACACGGAGGTTTCTTAAAGAGAGAAACCAGGAGGATTTAAAGATTTTCGGCCTGAAAGATTTTAACATTTACGAAGAGCACACGGGTTATTTAAAATAGTATTTTGGTTACTTCAAGGTCTCCGCTTTAGGCATCTTGTGGCGATGACTTCTTGACATTTGTGATAGATCTAAATTAGATATATATTTTCAAATCTTATAAAATATTAACTTACCAATTATTATTAACAGTTGCTATTATTATTATCACCACTGCTACATCAGGAAGTAAAAGCTCAACAACCTAGGACTTTCTCAAACTCTGAAAAACCCGCTAATAAAAAAAGACAGTATTTCTCAAACTTCCCCATTCATCCTCGGGCTCTGGGAACCTAGAGCGCTCCGCGTCCAATCAGCTTCCAAAATCCGCGGCGTCTGGGAGTGGGAGGGGCTCAGATAGATTCCGTTCCCTCTGCTTCTCCGGCTTGGCCACGTCTGAAGACCTGCAGGTCCTTGAAGGTAAACAAATCACCTGTTTATTCACTGGCAATAACTGAACTTCTTATTCAAATTTCTGCTTCACAAGATTCTATAATACAGAGTTTTGTGTCACGTCACTTATCCTTTTTTATAGTCCCTTCTTTTCTTCTGGGGGTGTAAACACTGCCTCTGAGCGTTACGGACCTGCCGATCGCTTCCCTGCGCACGCGCCGCGGAGAGGGAGGGCGGGCCTGTTTCCGGGTGGCGCGTGGGCTGGAGGCCGACAGCTTCCCCTGCCGCCGCCAACATGGAGAGTTTGTACCGAGTCCCGTTCTTAGTGCTCGAATGCCCGAACCTGAAGCTGAAGAAGCCGCCCTGGGTGCACATGCCGTCGGCCATGACGGTGTACGCTCTGGTGGTGGTGTCTTACTTCCTCATCACCGGAGGTAACTCGGCCTGCCTGGGGCCCGAGAGGCGCGGAGAGCCGGCCCGCCCTGGGGGCGCGTCAGTTCCCTGACTTTCAGCCAGGGAAAGCATCGCTCTGCTCTCAACCATTTCGGAGGGTGGAGGGAAATTCTGGGGTCCTAAGTGTTCACCGCCCAAAGGTTTCTTTACCCTCACGCCCGGTCTTCTATCTTGAGAGGTCTCGTGTTCCCTATCCCATTGCCTTGACTTTCCTGGCCTCTTAGCCAAATGATCCGATTTGAATAGTGTATTTTTCAAGCCCAGATTGTTGCTGTTTTATTGTATGCCATGAGTTACTTAACAAAGGCCCTGGGATAATCTGTTCTGGCCCATTCTATATCCACTGTTGATCAGGAGGGTGTGGGACTTCCACCTTCTCTTTGTCTGTGGTCCCTGGAACTTTTGTAGAACTTAACAGTCTTTGGATTTGTTAGCTCAAACCTAAGGCTTCGTGTCGCTCTCTCCTCAGTCAGCAAAACATATGAATGGAATCTTCCGAAACCACGGTTTTGATAAATGCTTGAGGTTGGCGATAAATCTTCAGAAGCTGTCGTATTTCAGAGCGCAGAAGTGGATAATTTAAAGAATAAGGGGAATAGCATTACTTTTGAACACTTCTGCATTATCATCTTATCCTATTCTTTACAAAAGGGGCGTCGCTTTATATAGTGGTGAGTTGGCAATCCGGCTGCAGTCTTTTCATAGCCACCACCCCTTCAGCATTTCCATGATTTACTCAGCACTGTGCTACTGCACTTTTGGATTTTGGGAAGTGGGGAACTTAATTTGGAAATGATAAAATTAAAACTGTACAGATTAGGGACAGCGAGAGCAGATGACTCTATTTTTAAGGGAATAGTCGGAGACATCGTCATTTTCATAAGCCGTTTTGTGAGAATAATTGGCACTGAAGAGGGAAGTATCTGAAATTCAGGATTAGTTCTAGCATGAACTTTTAGGTTTACCTTCCTTCCAATTCTAGGATAATGACAGTTAATTTATGTTCAAAATAAGTTACATTTAAAATACTTTTTATGTTGCTAAGATACTGTCCTAGCATAACATTAGCATTAACATTTGCTCAGCACATTAATAGGGGCTGGACTGAATAAACAAAATTTAAAATGCATGTTGCTTTTAAAAAAAAACCCTTCATCTGCTAAAAATCTTCCCTGTAACCCTTAACTCCCTTGGAGCCAGGGCCTTTACTGGAAACCTCACAGTTTTCATTCTGGCCCCTTTTTCCCTGTCGATTTTTATAATGGGGAGATTCTTTGCCCTAACTTCTGGAGGAAGTGAGAGGACCCTTTTTAGTGGCCAAGGCCATGAGCTGTCTCATATGGGAGTTGGTTTTGCCACTGGAAAGGAATCACCTGAATACTGAGTGTACCTTTATAAATAAACGATATTTATTGCTGAGAAAGAGTCAGCAAATAAGGTACTGAGTCCCTATTAAGTTCTAGGTGTTAAGTACTGGAGAGAACAATGAATATAACAGATAAGGGCCCTGCCTTCCTGATGCTTATAATGCCATTGGTTGAGACACATTAAATGTCGTGTCAATTTTTCTCCATAACATTTTTTCCATTGCAGATTGCCACAAGTGCCTTGAAGGAAAAGAAAAAGAGGTTTTGAAAAATAATCAGAGTTAGGAACATCATTTACATTGGAGTCCCTGAGAAAATGACATGTTAGCCAAAATCTGATAGATTGGGGGAAAGGGTATCTGGGCAGAGGGAAAAGTTTGAACGAATATGGACGAAGAGACCAATTAGGTGGGTTTTATAGTTGACTTAGGATGGTGGCAGCAGAGATGGAGGAAGATACAATGAAAGATATCTTGGAAGCAGAATCTTGGTGATGATTGATTGGATGTAGGGGGAGAATGGCATGAAGCACTGAGTAGGCGGAAGTGTCATTTTCTGAGAAGACTAAAGAAATAAACTGGTTTTTTTTGGTGGGGAATGGTGAACCCTGAGGTCACTTTGGGATATATAATAGTTGGACAGAACCAACTATAATTAGTTGAAAATGTCAAGTATGCAGATAGGAAGTGGGAAAAGAGGTTTGTATTGAAGTTAGTCAATAATAGATGTTTTTGGAACCTCTCCTATAAGCCAGATATTGAAGAACAGAGACAGAATTTCTGTCCTTAAGGAGCTTCAGTTCAGTCGCTCAGTTGTGTCTGTCTTTGCAACCCATGGACTGCAGTATGCCAGGCTTCCCTTGTCATCACCAGTTCCTGGAGTTTGCTCAGACTCAAGTCCTTTGAGTCGCTGATGGCATCCAACCATCCCATCCTCTGTCGTCCCCTTCTCCTCCCGCCTTCAGTCATACCCAGTGTCGGGGTCTTTTCACATGAGTCAGTTCTTCACATCAGATGGCCAGAGTATTGAAGTTTCAGCTTCAGCATCAGTCTTCCAGTGAATATTCAGGACTGATTTTCTTTAGGATGGACTGATTTTCTTTAGGATGGACTGGTTGGATCTCCTTGCTTACATCTAATTTTAATGGTGCTAACATTTGATAGGTGTTGGCACATTGAGGATCATTAGCATAGAAAAGCCATGTGAGGGGATTAGTTCAGTTGGGAAAAGAATGTAGAAAAAGAAGAGAATAGTGGATCAAGCCCTAGGGAACTCTGAATGTTTAGTGGTTTTATAGAAGAGGAGGCTCAGCTGGAGAGAGAGCAAGAAAAACACGGACAGGAGTGTCACAAAAGCCATAAGAAGCCATCCCTCCCACCCCCCAAGAAAATGGATTTAGTAAACTGGATGGAGTGCTACTAGGAAGCCTTCTAAGATGAGAACTGAAAATGTCCTTTGAATTTGACCACAGCAAGGTCATTGCCCACCTTAGCAAGAGTAATATCAGTGGTGGCAGAAGTCAGATTGGAGTGAGTTAAAGAATGAAGGGTAAGTGAGAAAGTGGAGACAGCAAGTTTAGCAAATTCTTTTTCTTTTCCAGAAAGAAGCCTGGCTCCTTTTCTAAAAGGAAGCATAGAAAGAGAATGTTAACTAGGAGGATCTGGTGTCAGGGAAAGGTTGATGTAGGGAACAGGAGGTTGATAATGCAGGAAAGAGAGGAGCTAGCCAAAGGAACAGTCTTTGAGATGTTAAGGGTGTGGAGTCCTGATGATTGCAAAGGGGATCCCATGGTGATAGGAGGAGGGACTCTTCCTCTGGTGTAGCTGGAGGGAAGGAGGTGAGGATGGAAGCTGGTTCCAGTTTGTGGATTTGATGGTGAGGTAGCATTAGGGAATTCCTAAATGGTGGTTTTGTTATCAGAGGTGAGGGAGACAGTCTTGCTATGCTTAAAAAAAAGCTAAAAATGAGGATGGTGGAAAACAGTGGAGAAGATAAAAGAGTAGATGTTGACAGTGGGAGATTTGGAAAGCAGTGTTGATGGGCATTAACATAAGTGGTCATTAAGACATAATGAAAGATATTAACATTAATGATCATGTGTCTCCAATATTGCCAGTCTGCCTAATGATATGATTTTAAAATGTCTCATTTTACTTTTAAGCAAGAATAATTCTCTAGTTAACTCTTAATTATAGAAACATATCCAAGCATATGTGTAACATTTTTCTTGAATTAGAAATAGCCTTTAATGTTAAATCTCCTTTATTGTGGAGTCATTCTTGAGTTTGGAAACAGTTACTGAATGAATTCTGTCATAAAATACCTCTTTTTGGAGATAATTCTGATTTACAAGTCTTTCTAAAAACACTGAGTTGAATTTCTGAATGGTTTATCTGAAGTGTAGGAGATAAGCTGGGCCTCATTTCACTGTAATAATACATTAGAACAGTTCTGTTTGAATATAAATGCATCTTTGTAGACAGATACTTCCTTTAACTTCAGTATCTTTCTATGAATGGGCTCCCAATCTTCTCTAACACTCAGGCTCTAAGATTTCTCTGCTCAGTCGCTCAGTGGTATCCAGCTCTTTGTGACTCCCATTGACTGTAGCCCGCCAAGCTCCTCTGTCCATGGGATTGTCCATGCAGGAATACTGGAGTGGGTTGCCATTTCCTTTTCCAGGGGATCTTCCTTACCCAGGGATTGAACCTGCATCTCCTGCTTCAGCAGGCAGATTCTTTACCACTAGCACCACCTGGGAAGCCCCAAAAGGAAATATTATTTAAATACAAATGAACCTCTAGAGACAGATGGGCTTCCCTGTTGACTCAGATGGTAAAGATTCTTCCTGTAATGCAGGAGACCCAGTTTGACTCTGGGTCAGGATGATCCCCTGGAGAAAGAAGTGGCTAACCACCCCAGTATTCTTACCTGGAGTTATTCCATGGACAGAGGACCCTGGCAAGCTACAGTCCATAGGGTCACAAAGAAGCGGATGCACCTGAGCAACTAACACTTTCACTTTAGAAATAGATAAAAACTAAATAAATTAGAAATCCAGTCTAATCTATGTTGTTATCTTTCATTTAGGAATAATTTATGATGTTATTGTTGAGCCTCCAAGTGTCGGCTCCGTGACTGATGAACACGGCCATCAGAGACCAGTCGCTTTCTTAGCCTACAGGTAAAAGATACCATTTTGAATGATTTGATGGTGGGAAAGAAGATTGCTGGGGCATGCCTGCGTATTTAAAATTATGGCACAACCTATTGGGTCAATTTGTATTTTGACAATAGTTGTTTTAAAATGCTAAATTTAGAGATTGTAGGAAGTGGACAAGAACAAGAATAAAAGTATATTATCCGTTTATCAGGAAATAGTTCACAGTGGTGGACATAATCACTTATTTAAAGGAGGATATCAGTTTAAAATATGTTTATTTATAGGCTGTTCTGGGGTCAGTAAACTGGAACGTATTTATTTGTAAATAAAGCTTTATTGGAGTTAGGTACAACCATTTACTTCTGTACTATCTATGGCTGCTTTCAAGCTACTGTGGTGTGACACAAATTATCTGGCTGACAAGCCTAAGATATATACTGTTTGGCCAATTAAGGAAAAATGTGTGGGGCTTTGCTGGTGGTCCAGTGGTTAAGAATCTGCCTTTCAATGCAGTTCGATCCCTGGTCAGGGAAGATCTCACATGCTGCAGAGCAACTAAACCCATGCTCTCTGCACTCGAGAGCCCTTGCATCTGGTGAAGCCCCTGCGCCTAGAGCCCAGGCTCCGCCGCAAGAGAGTAGCCCCCAGTCGCTCCAACTAGGGGAGAAAAGCCCTCAAACAGCAGTGAAGACCCAGCACCGTCAAAAAAAAGAAAAATTGGACCAGTGGATTATACTGCTAAATAAGAAAAATAGTATTTGAGACTTGGGAGGTCCTGTTGTTTATTTCTCCTCAGCAGTGTTTGTTGTGGAGTGAAGTGAAAGTCACTCGGTCGTGTCCGACTCTTTGTGACTGTATGGTCCATGGAATTCTCCAGGCCAGAAAACTGGAGTGGGTTGCCATTCCCTTCTCCAGGGGATCTTCCCAACCCAGGGATTGAACCCAGGTTTCCCAGATTGCAGGCGGATTCTTCACCAGCTGAGCCACCAGGGAAGCCCAAGAATACTGGAGTGGGGAGCCTGTCCCTTCTCCAGTGGATCTTCCCAACCCACGAATCGAACTGGGGTCTCCTGCATCACAGGTGGATTCTTTATCAGCTGAGCTGAGCTACTAGGGAAGACCCTATACTGTTAAATAAGAAAAATAATATTTGAGACTTGAGAGTCCCTGTTGTTTATTTCCCTTGAACAGTGTTTGTTGTATTGCCTTATAAAATCCACTTGGTAGCTGTCTACCTAAAGATAGCTCTTCATTTGTATTTGTGTGTGTGTGTGTGTGTGCTCACTCTCAGTGGTGTCCAACTCTTAGCGACCCCATGGACTGTAGCCCGCCAGGCTCCTCTGTCCATGGGATTCTCCAGGCAAGAATACTGGAGCAGGTTGCCACTTCCTCCTCCAGGGGATCTTCCCCACCCGGGGAATGAACTGGCATCTCCTGCATTGGCAGGCAGATACTTTACCATTGAGCCACCAGGGAAGCCCCATATTTGTATTTACAGTTACATGAATGGTATTCTATGCAGAGAATATTCCTGGAAAGATTACTGTGATTCTCTGCGAGGAGGGGGGATCTGGGTGGCTGAAGATCCTGCTGGTAGGGAGACTTTTCACAGGGTTGATGTTTGAATTTGAATTTTGAAACTGCTGCATGTGTTGTTTTCAGTTAAAGCAATTAGTTTAGCAAATAAATGTGTATGTACACATACTACACACATACATGCATATACTTCCTTTACATGTGCCTTTGTATAAATCCTATCTTTAACAGAGAAATTTGCCTTTTAGGGGTCCGTGAACTCTTGAGAATTTGAAAGCTCTTCATCCCTAGAAAGAGGCTTCCCAGGTGGCGCAGTTGTACAGAATCTGCCCGTCAGTGCAGGAGATGCAGGAGACTTCAGGTTCAATCCCTGGGTCAGGAAGATCCCCTGGAGAAGGACATGGCAATACACTCCAGTACGCTTGCCTGGAAAATTCTGTGGACAGAGGAGCTTGGCAGGCCACAGTCCATGGGGTCGCAAAGAGTTGGACACAACTGAGCACGCACATGCATCACTAGAAAAATCATATGCCCGTATATACAGAAACTTAAGAGTTTATAGGTTACTGGAAATCTTTGTGGAGGTCACGAAGCCTTAATTAAGAAAACTTGCTTTTAAAAGTTTCCCTTTGAAATAAGAGGTTTGTTAATTACTATAAAACTCAAGAGACATTTCTAACCAGTTCAAAATTTGAAATTGATAGTAGACATTTAAATAGCATAACTTTTAAAAGCAAAACTAAAGTTCTGAGTAAAAGGTTCATGTACCTATAGTAGTTGACTTTTTAAGCTAATAATTAAAATGTGCATATTGATTTTACATAGACAGTTGTGTTAGTTGAATTTTAAAGTTTTTTTTGAGCATAAACTCCATGAAGACGAAAGATTTTTCTCTTGTTTTATTCATTGTTGTATTTCCAGAACCTAGAACAGTACTTGATACATAATAGGCTCTCAATAAATATTTATTGGAATGAATAGCCAGAAATATGGTAAAATACTTAAGAATAAAAAATAAGCACAAAAACGTTTTAGCAGAAATAGGAATTTCAATCTGAGGAAAAAGCTTTTTATTTTTCTGGAAATTTTCATTGACTGTTTTGCTGTTTTCTTTTTCAGAGTAAATGGACAGTATATTATGGAAGGACTTGCATCCAGCTTCCTGTTTACAATGGGAGGTTTAGGTTTTATAATCCTGGACCGATCCAATGCACCAAACATCCCCAAACTCAATAGGTTTCTTCTTCTATTCATTGGATTCGTGTGTGTCCTGTTGAGTTTTTTCATGGCTAGAGTATTCATGAGAATGAAACTGCCGTAAGTTATTCAGTGCTTTGTATAATCAATATCTTAACTTGCAAACTGGTAAAATAATTATCTGGATCACCTGAAATCATAGGAGATTTAATTTAACCCTCATTTAAATAGAGGAACATTTTGAGAACCAAAGAAATGTGTGACTTGCTTAAGGTTAGTTAGTAGCAAAATGGAAACAAATAGATCTTCCTATTATTTCCATGTATGTTCATGAGAAAGTTATTTTGCTGTAGCATCAGTGCCCACTGATGGAGACTTTTCTCTACAAGTGCTTTTTGTTTAATCTGTAGTATACAGAGGAATTCCCATCGTAGTAGTAATAATAATAGTATTTTCAAGCCATTAATTGCTGCTGCTTTCTGAATATTGCTAGGAGCAAAATCCATTAAGCCTTGGACAGAAAAGGAGACTGTCATATATATATTACATTATTTATACTCATTCATAAAGCTTACGTTATCTTTGGAACAAAAGTAAGTTGGTTTGGGAATTCCTTGGCGGTCCAGTGGTTAGGACTTGTTGGCTTTCACTGCCCGGGCAGGATAGGATAACAGAGCTGAGCTATCTCTGGCTTAGAAAAAAATTTTGAAAATTGTTTAATTCTCTGGATTGCTTTCATCTTACTTTTGTAATTATTTATGTAAAACATTTGTCTTCTGCATTCTGTAGGCCAGTTTCCAAGATAGTTGACTAAGATCTAATAACAGTAAATAAGAAATAGGAGTATACTCTCTGGGTTTCAGGTATAGATAGATATAGTCAAAACAGAACAATAGTCTAAACAAAAAGTTGCTGATTTCTATAACTTATCAAGAAGCCAGATCTAAGGTTTCAGTTTTTAAGAGGAGGGACTTTATGGTCCACTCTTTGATATGGTTTCTCATCTACAGCTCCTACTGCCTGGTACCTTGAGTGTGGAGTGGGGAGAAACAATGGACAGTTTTAGAAAATAAAGGGAAGCAACAGTATTGCATTTTTGGCATATTTTCAGGCCCCAGAGAGTTGATGAACCAGGTCTGTGGGCCTGCAGATTCCTCATGAGGGGTGTGGTTACTACCACCAGCAAGGAAGGAATTTGTTTTCTTGGGCATAGATTCTCTTTGATGTCCCAACATGTATAAGCAGTTAGATATGTAATAAATGAGACAGCAACAACAGAACAGTAAAAAACCCCAGTAACCAGGAATTTTTTCACATCAGGTAAGTTACCAGCTTCTGAGATAAAAGATGGCTATGCCGTAAGATAACTTCCAGGGTGGCACTCACCTCACTTTCGCCAAGAATCTGATATCCTTAACAAGAGGTACCTTGAGAAAACAATAGCAGTGAAATGGTACAACCTGCTTTATCTTTTCTGATCTATGCTTTTTAAAAGACCTGATGTCTTTCCTACTGACATAGTTTTAAACATTAAAACATGGCTTTATTTGATGCAGAAGCATAGGTCACACACTAATTACAAGGAAGAATACCACAGCATATAACTGTATCAAGAGATAAATGTCCAAAAGTATATGTTTGCATATCAACACATGCAGATGACCAACAGCTGTCCCTAAAGTCTCCTCGGTTCTTTTATTTCATAACGTGAGCTAGCTATTGAGCAGCTTCCCTTGGTGCCGACACTGGTGGACACTTTTCTTAGAATCTTCTTGAACCTTTTATTTCCTGTGAAGCTTAGGTCTTTTTTTGTTATTGTTGTTAAGAATTGTCTGACAGAGATTTTATTTTATTGTAGGTTTAATCTTTTTTTTTTTTTATAATGGAGTATGGTTGGTTTACAGTGTTGTGTTAATTTCAGGAGTACAACAAAGTGATTCAGTTATATACGTACACGTATCAGTTCTCTTTTAGATTAAGTACTTGGGAAGCTTAGGTCTTAAAGTATGCTTTTTGTGAAGTACCAGGCATTACCTTAGCAAATTTATGTGGAGATCTTCAAAATCAATATATAGGTTAAGAGCCTTTTTATTTTTTATTCAACCTGGATTGTCTCAGGGTTGTGAGATTAAAGTTCTGTATCTCTGTGCTCAGAGTGTGGATCTGCCAGGCTGGTAGAGCAGAAGGATGGGGATAAATGAAGTTCTAAAGAGATCAGTTAGGCTGCACATAGACCCAGGACCTGTAGGGAGTCAGGTGGGTCTAGGAACTGGAAGGAGGAAAATCACATTCCTGAGTGTCTGCGCTGTGTCAGGCATGATGTGAGGTATCAACCCCATGGCGCCACCTTAGAGAGGAAGAAACTTGAGACTCTGAACTAATAATAGCTAATGTTTGTCAAGTGCTTACTGCTGTGAATAGCAGTTACTATATTGGTAGATTCTCTTATATAATCCTTAAAATTCTCTGATGTAACTCCATTTTACAGATGAGAAAACTGAGGTTTGCCCAAGCTTATCTACTCATGTTAGAAGCAGGGTCAAAAGCAGAGAAGTTCTAAAGGCATCAATGAGGACAGGATGTTTTCAACCCTTTCTTAATATGGATAGTTTTACACAGCTTTTCTATTTCTCTCTTGATCCTAATAGGTTGCAAGAATTTATTGCAAAAGAAAAAGTTTGGAACTTTATAAAGCAGACTTTTAATACCTGACTTTAACGGGAATTTCAGGGCCTGCCTTGTGCATTTAGTAAAAGGATCTCCTGTTTGAACATTGTGAAGTTTGACTTGCTCAACAGCGATAGCTAACACCCCTGCCACCGTCAGGACGTTTCCTAAAGAAAGAGGCGCAGGGTGCGAGGGCTCCCTTCCCAGGCATGAACAGCTTCTGGGCCCTCCATCTTTTCCTTTGTTAATAGTAGGCTTTTTAGGATATCAAAATGAGCTGCTTTCTATGAAAAGCTTTGTGACTTTTGTTGGAATTGTGAGAGTCCAAAGGAAATGGATTCTAACTCTTAGCTTTAACTTTTACATAACATTTGCTTTTCTTTCTTTTCTCATCTGGCGTCATTTAGCATATTGGTTTATAAATTTGTCCTTTGAAGGGGAAGGATAATGGAACCAAGGCCCAGTAAGGTGTTTATTTATTGAGGGGGCAAGATATGAAATAAGAACCATAACGAGGAATCACACATTTATATTTTCAGATTGTCCTTTGATTCATCATAAAATTTGTTTGGGACACTTTGAAATGTTGCTTCCTTTTCACTCTTTGTGTTTATAAATTTTATGTTTTACAGGGGCTATCTGATGGGTTAGAGTGCCTTTTGAGAAGAAATCAGCAGGTACTGAATTTGCTTCTGTTAATGAAATTTTAAAGGCTGTACCAGTCCTCAGATACGAAATACAGAGAAGGATGAAAAGCAGCAAAAAAGAAACATCTACTGAAAACATAGGAAGCATATTGAAGCATGGACTAGAATGCCTTCTTGGTGTCAGAGACAAGCTTATCAGTATTTTTTCCTGCTGGCCTTCACTGATGTACCAATGATGTTAAGTGACATTTTCGTTTTTGTTTTGTTTTGTTTTTTTCATTTCTTAAAATGTACTTCATTTCTATAGCTATAATATTGAATAAAGTGATTATTTTTTACAAATCCCTTAACATTTTTTGGAGGTGACTTTTCTGACCTTCAGAAATTAATGTAAAATCAGGATGCGTGATCCCATAAGCTGAGAACTCTGGACAGCTGATCAGCTTGACCAGTGGTGCTTTGCCTTTGAACAGAGTGTGTGACAGTACATCATTTCAGATATGTGTGGAAGACTGTTTCAGGAACAATGATGTATGAGAGGAGCAGAAATAAATAGTTTTTATAATTAACGTTTTGTTTTTTTTTCATTGACTGATGGTATTAATCTTCAGTCTGTGATTAATCCACTCCCATCCTGTAACTGTCAAGCTACTGTTGGTAGCTTGACGTCCCCAGGTATAGGTGGCAGGATGCCTTATGAGGCGTCAGCTCCATATCCCTATGAATATTCAAGCACGGGCTACGAAGTCCTGTCTGTTTTAAATCTGATTGTGTTAGATGAAGTTCCCTTCAGGCATTCACTTCCAGTAATTCATACAATTTTGAGCACATAAAAACATCTGTAGACCAGTCTGGTCTCCCCCTAATTTCTTCTAGCCAGGGCTTTGGGTTCCCCCCAGCGCGCTGAGCCTGCATGCTCGGTTGCTTAGTTGTGTCTGACTCTTTGTGACTCCATGGACTAACCTGCCAGGCTCCTCTGTCCTTGGGATTTTCTAGGCAAGAATGCTGGAGTGGGTTGCCATTTCCTCCTCCAGGGATCATCCTAACCCAGGGATCCAGCCTGCATCCCTTGTGTTTCCTGCGTTGGCAGGCGGATTCTTTACCACTGTACCACCTGGGCAGCCTGTAGGGAACAGACTTGTGGTTGTCATGGAGGTTGGGAGAACACTTCTCTGGGGTCTCAATTCTTACCCTAAGATCTTTAACTTTACAGTAAAATTTCTACTCAGTTGGATTTTTTCCCTTCTAGGGCTGATCTAAATGTAGCTGTTCATTAAAAAGATATTTATTTATCCAGAAAGTTTTGAGAACCTATGTGTGCCAGGGAGCACAGAGCTTATGTTCTTGTAAGGAAGCCAAATTATTGAAAGATTTAAAAATGTTTATAGAATTTCAGATACTGATAAATAACGACCAACAAAAAACAACGGAAGAACAGTCTACTATAGTGATGAGAGGTGGGAGAGCTGGTTACCATACTCCAAAGCTCTGAAAAAGGAGAACAAGACCTGTGTGTGTTCACCAACTTTAAAGGCTTGATTTAACTTATATTTTCTCTTTTTTAGCCTTATTTTAAAACCTTGATTAAACTAGATGGACAAGGTGACAAAAAGGGTTTATGATTTCCGTATGTCTTTGCCTGAGATTGAACAGTGAAAAGTTCCCGTTAAGCACCACCAGATGGCGCTGTTAAGGTTTGCGGTGTGTTTCTATGGCGGCTTTTAAGGTTTGGCTTTTGTTTTTATAGTAAAGTATCTTGACTAAACACAGTGAAATGTATTTAAATAATTCTGCTGGTAAAATTGCAGTGTTTTATGTGAAGGGAAAAGTTGTGCCTTGTACTAGACTCTTGCTTTTGGGGACACTGCCAAAATGTTAACAGCCTGATAAAAAGCCTGCCAAGCAGTATTAATGTCAGCAGAGGTTAAATAAATGAGATAGAGTAAATTAATGGCCTAGATCGGAAACAAACTAGTCTTTGATTTTATTACAGAATTCTCTAGAAGGTGTATGCTACAATGGAGTTAGAAGGGCAAAATGGTTTAGTGGAGAGTAACTCCAATGAAGGGATTCCGTAGTGGCTCAGTGGTAAACAGCCTGCCTGCCAATGCAGGAGACTTGGGTTCGATTGTTCGGTGGGGAAGATCCCCTGGAGGAGGAAATGGCAACTCAGCCTAGTATTGGTACCTGGGAAGTCCCATGGACAGGGAAGCCTGGCAGGCTACAGACCATGGGGTTGCAGAAGAGTCAGATACGACCTAGTGACTAAACAACAGCAATAATTCCAGTGAGAGGTAAAGAAAAGATGCAGATGTTGCCAGGAGAAGCTGCCGTCCTGTGATACACAGCTGACAATTGCTGTCAGCCCAGGGGGAGCTCCAGAGGAAAGAATGCCTGTCAGAAACATGTTGGGTCGAAAGGTCTGGACCTTTGTACCACTGATTGCCTCTGGATTTTGGCCTGTTGCCATGTTGAGACTACTGTGGTGGAAAGGGAGGGAATCCTGACAAAGCTTGGAGACTGTCAGCTGGCCCCTCCTTGCAGCTAGCCATCAGGAAGGTCTGAGCAGCTCATCTCTGTTTGCCCCAGATTGAGAAAGAAAATACCATCTTTATAGGATTACAATGAGGAAATCCGGCATACCTTGCTTGTAAGGGGCTTCCTTGGTGGCTCAGACAGTGAAGAATCTGCCTGCAATGCAGGAGACCTGGGTTCAATCTCTGGGTCCAGAAGATCTCCTGCAGGAGGGCATAGCAACCCACTCCAGTGTTCTTGCCTGGAGAATCCCATGGACAGGAGCCTGGCAGGTTACAATCCATGGGGTCACAGAGTGGGATGCATTGATAGACATTCACTTGCTTATAGAAGATGGATGGGACTATGCTTGTTGTTAATGTTTTTTTGAATTGGGAAGTGTGAAGTAACTTAGGTTCTTAGTAACTGGTATATTCCTGAAACGTAACACTGGGAAAAAGGTTATTTCTCCACTTTGCTAATAAGAAAATGGTGATTCATTGTTGTAGAGCTTTAACTAGAACCCAGGTCTTCTGCAAAGCACACCAGTTTTTTTCATTATGTACTGTTTTCTGATACAGATCAGTCCCTGAAGGTAGTAATGAGTACACACTTATTTATATTAATAAAAGACATAATGCCAGATGCAGGGTTATATTAATATGAAAAACACAACCTCTGTTCATGTGGAATTTGTTCTCCACTGACTATAGAGCAAGGGCCCAATTCTCTTGGCCACAGGACCACAAGAGAGAAGCACCTAAACCCAGACTTGTGGTGAGACAAGCCTTTACTTTGTTGTTAGAACAATGACTACTCATCTGCCTAAATATTTCAAGGTACAAATACATTTTTCCCGAATCTCTTGTTTTTCTTTTTGTATTATGACTTGCAAGTAAGAGAAACTCACTCAAGCTGTCTTCAGCAAAGAGGGTAAATTATTCAGGTGCTGGAGTGTGACGACACTCAGGACAGGGATGCCGGGTGTTGAGAATACCAGGATTGAGAACATGGGACTATGAGGACGCCACTGTTTACTTCTGATGCATCCTGTGGGTCTGCTTCATGCTTTCCTCTCTATAAAACTGGTCACTTCTAGAGACTTCCCTGGGGGTCCAGTGGTTAAGAATCCACCTTCCAATGTAGGGGACATGGGTTCCAACCCTGATTGGGAAGCTAAGATCCCACATTCCTCCAGGCAGCTAAGCCCACAGACCACCAACATATAGCACTAGAGGTGCCAACAGAGCCCCATGCGCCACAACCAAGACCCAGTGCAGCCAAAAACAAACCTAGTCTCCTGTCTTACTCTAGTTCAGAGTAGAGGGAATCATGGCTGCTAAGCTATCTTGATCATTATACTTGACAGCTTCAGCCACACTAGAGGAAATTTCCTTGGCTCCATCATTTTTTAAGGGCACCTCCTTGAATGGAAACTCCTACCTCTTCCCCTGCCTCTGACCACCCCTCCTTACCCCATTCCCCAGCTCTGTTGCACCCACCTGTCCAGCTGTCTTTGCAAGATTACCCAAAATCCAGTTGCCAAGTTTGTGGAATTGAGTTCATACAATATGTTACAGAGTATGTGAGACAACTCAAATCCTGATTTCATTTTCCATGATGACGTGTTCTCCAACTACTGCTGAACCTGCTAGTGAAGGGACCCTTTCTACTTCTTGAGGCAACCCATTCCGTCTTCAGATCTTTTTATCTTTTAGAAAGATATTTTCTGTTTTGCTTTACTTCACTGGCCTTCGGGTCCTTGTGACTATGTCTAAACAGATCTACCTATCTATCTACTATGTAGTGACAGGCAGTGTTTCAAATAGTAAAACCCTCTACTGAGCATCCAGTCTTTTCAAGCTTATCATTTCTAGCTTTTCAGGCTCAGAAACAGGTTCTGATTCCTTTACGATTATTCCTTTTCCACATAGTTGTCTATGTTCCTTTAAAAATAAGTTCCCCCAGGGACTCCCCTGGGGTCCAGTGGTTATGAATCCTCCTTCCGATGCAGGGAACTTGGTTTGATCCCTGGTCAGGGAACTGAGATCCCATACGCTGTGGGGCAACTAAGTTGAACTGCACCAACTGTTGAGCCCTTGCACTTGATCCACATGAGAAATTTTGCATGCTACAGTGAAGATCCCCTGTGCCACATCTAAGACCCAATGCAGCCAAATAAATAAAATTTTAAAAAAATTCCCTGAAAGATTATCTACTGCACTTGGGGTGCTCATACTAAAACTGACAGGACCATTTTGGTGGCTCCATTCTTCTTATAAGCCGTGTTAATATCAGAGTTTCGGCAATGGTTACCATGGATCTAGATGGATGGTTCCGTGAGTTATTAGGAGCTCAGACTTGGGATCAATCAGATTTGCATTCACATTCCAGCTCTGCCAATTAAGATGGACAAGTTACTTAGCTTCTCAAAGCCTCATTTTCCTCTAAGTAAAATGAAGAGAACAATACCTACCTCATAGGGAAGTTCTGAGAATTAAATGAGAGAATGCAGTCTTTGGAACGTGTTTGGGGCTCCAGCAATGTTAGGTCTGAACTTTAGTTCTTCTTCCCTTCACACTCTAGTTTTATTTAATGCATGATTACACATTCTCCCCTGGGGATGGGAGTGGTGGAAATGAGCATGCAGACATGTGCGATAAATATAGTTGAAGCATGGGATGTCGGCTTTTATTTTTACATTCATGTAGCGAGGTGTTTTTTATGATTTATGTTGTCTACTGCAGGCTAGACATAGGTTCTAGGCAGCAGCCTCATGTGCCACCCCAGGACTGGGGGCCAAGGAGCTGCCTTTGGTTAATGGATGGCATGGCCTCTCCATAAAGTCCATTTCTTCAGATGCTTCCTGTTGAGGATGAACCTTCACACGTGCCATTAAATGCTTATGTTGGCAATTGTCCCACCTCAGAAGACGCCAGCAGAGTCATCTCTTGACGGCAGAGTGGGGGTGGCAGTGTAAACACAATAGGTTGGAATGGTTTTAACTCCGAGTCCTCAGAACTGCTATACTGTTTTAACTGAGATGAGAAATAATCTAACAATTTTAATATCTAACCATGTCTTCACATAACACTTTCTATTTGTATAACAGCATATTTCACCTTCTAAAAGTGCCCTCACATCTATGACCTCATTTAACCCCATCAAGGACCCTACCCAACCTCTGGGTCTTAATGTCATAAAAAGACACAGCAGGCTGAGTCAAGAAGGGAGGTACTGTGCTGGGTACTTGAACTGTGTTATTTCCAGTCCTTACAAAGAGTTCAGTCTACTCGGTAGTGCTGTCTCTCAGGGGTCAGTTGGAATTGAACTAAAGTATGCCCAGCTCTAAGGCCCTGGTACTTGCTACTAGAACATCATATACTTTTTGTCCTCTATTCTAACTTAGTGTTTTTAAAAATGCCTGGACTATGGAAAAACTCTCAGATCATTAATTTAAGGACATCATAATTTTGATCTCTTTATATTCTTTTGTTTCCCCTATAAAGCTTGGTTCATGTCATTTTCATATTAACATTTTATTATATAATATGTAATATATTAGGGGCATATGTGAAACAGACGTGTAATTTGGGAAACATAAAAAAATGAATAAAGTGCTCAGGACCCATTCCTAATATAGGAATGAATACCATGGAGTCCATCTTTGTATTCCATCCTTATCCAGCTATTTTTCTGCCTTCCCTCTAGAGGTATCCTGTGATCTGAATTTTGGGTTCATTACCTCTTTGCTTTATAAAATACATTTGTATGACTATTTAATGTATTATTTAGTCTTGACTGATTTTGAGTTACTGTATAACAGTGATAATTTAAAATTGTGTGTTACATGAATATGCATAGCTGAGTCTCTTCAGTGTTCACCTGAAACCATCACAACCTGGTTAATTGGTTATACCTAATGCCCTTGCCTGGAGAATCCCAGGGACAGAGGAGCCTAGTGGGCTGCCATCTATGGGGTCACACAGAGTCGGACACAACTGAAGCGACTTAGCAGCAGCAGCAGCAGCAACAATGCAAAACAAAAAGTTAAAAAAAAAATTATGTATGTCATCTTTCAGTGTGATCATAATTTAAGAGATACTTTCAGTTTCATAAAATTTGATGGTCCTATCTTTCTGGCAAATTGAAGTTTTCATCACTATGTAACAACCCTCTTCAAATTTGATAATGATTTTTTTGTTTCAATGTCTCCGTAGTCTTATGTAGCTTACTCAGCTTTCTGCAACTAGAATTTGTCTTGTATACTTTGCTATCATTTTTCCTTCAACCCTCTCTTTGTTCTTATGTCTTAGGTGTGTCTGTGTATCATGAAGTGTCATTTATTTGTGTTTTACTCTGGCAATCTTTGTCTTTTAATGAGTGAGTTTAGCCCATTTTCAGGAATTGTGATTCTTAGATATTTGGACTTTTCTATGTGTCCCCGCTTTGTTCTGTTTGTCTCAGTTTTTTAATGTTTCCTTTCCCTCTGCTCTCACCTGTTTGGGGCTGATAGAGTTTTTTGTTTGTTTTAATGTTAAATGGCAGATTGTAGATTCCAAAGATGACTGCAGCAGTAACTCTTACCCTCTGTTTTGTAAAGGTGACCTTGCCGCTGCCCCTCCAGGGGTGGAGTCCGTTTCTCCAGCCCATGCTACTTGGCCAGCCTGTGACTGCTTTAATCAACGGGGGTGCAAGTGAGCCTGGGCCAGTGCTGGGCAGTTTTTAACTGGCCTTGCACCTTCTGTCTCCGTTTTAGAATGCCTTCTCTGGGGATGCAGTTGGGAAGTAGGTAAGATCACGAGAAGCATCGCCACATGGAGAAGCTGCTGTCGGCACCAGCTGAGCTGCAAGCTGACCACCACCATCAGCTGCTGGTCCGGGAGGGAGCCCGTGTGGACAGCCACCCCCAGCTGCAGGTGACTGGGAGAACCGCCCCTCTCTAGCCTAGAAAACCTGGAGAAGTGTTAATAAGCTGTTGCTTTTAGGTATCACGTTTTGGGGTGGCTTTGTATGCAGCATAGATAACTGGAATGGGGGTACGACCTTGGCTTTGGGACTGACTAATGGATGGACACTGCCAGGGTGTTGAGAAGGTGGAGGATGCCACCTCGAAGGGCGTCGAGAAGATGCAGGGACACGTCTCCAGGGAAGTTTGACAAGGGCTTGAAGACAGTGAAGAAAATGACCTTGGAGGCTGAAGGGAAGGTAGCAGGTTTGTTAATACTGCTGCCTGCTGTTGACGTGGAAAATAGAAAGGGCACCTAATGAACCCACTCACTGATCCAAGGGGGAGATTTCCAGGCAGAAAGTACAACTGGCTTCTTGTAGCTTCTGTCGCAGCTAATGAAATGTGAGGAGAGAGGTGAACCAAAGAAGGACCTTTTCAGTTCAGTTTTTGGAGTGTAGAGAAATAGAGAAGCCAGACCAATCTTTCCAGATAGCGAATGAAAGCTTGTGTTTTAAGAATGTAGTTTATCAAAGAAATGTTCCTATTTTTTTTTTCTTTTCCTTTTTGATCATACAGCAAGGCTTGTAGGATCTTAGTTCTCTGACCAGAGACTGAACCCATGCCCCTTGCAGTGGGAGTGTGGAGTCCTAACCACTGGACAGCCAGGGAAATTTTCCCTCACTTTTTTCTTTTTTAAAGAATTTCTTGTTAAATCGATGATTAAAATGTTACATTTTAAACACCATTGCTCAGTGTCCAAATTAAAACTGTAACTTTTAGATGTACTGTAAATTTTCAATTTTGAAGAGTTTTTATATACATTATCCAAATTCTCCTGACAATCCTGGTATTAGACCTATATAGGAAGCTATTGTTAGTTCACAATATTTATAATAGCAATTTTGGGGTTCCGACTCTGTGCCTGCTATTAAGCTTTAGACAAGTGGTTTTACATCCTTATAGAGGAGGATTATGAAGGATTGTTACCTTAAGTATTTAGGATGAACTCTGTTAAGCCAGAGAGGTAATTACCTAAACCAGGAAGCATCAGGGGTAAAACCTCAACTCACACTTTAGTTTAATTCTAAGTCCAAACTTTTACCTTTTTTTTTGTGAGAAGAACAGGTGTCAGCTTTAAACTAGAAAATATCTTCAGTGTGTGGAATACTCTTAGCTTAAAAAATTTCACACGCATTGTCTCACAGTCAATGTTTTATATGAACTATAGTTTTAATAAATTATTTGACTTTCTCCATTTCTTTTAGTTAGACTACACCAGTATTATAATAAGCTTCTTTATTTGTGAAGTATATGGATTGGATCAGGTGACCTCCAGAGCCTCTTTCACCTTCAATATTCTTTTCATCTCTTCTAATTTTCTTGACACATGGGTTTTCTAAACAGGATCTGCAGGGTTGCAAATGAATTCCGTTTGACCAGCAGATGGGGCTCTTGATAATCAAATAGGTGGAAGCGTTTATTGAGCTCCTACCTGGTGGTCAGACAGGAATCTGCCTTCAGTGCAATCTGTGGATAGGGAGGATCCCCTGGAGAAGGGAATGGCTACCCACTCCAGTATTTGGAGAATTCCATGGACAGAGGGGCCTGCTGGGCTACAGTCCATGGGTCGCAAAGAGACAGACATGACTGAACGACTAACACTTTCAAATATTCCCAGGTGGCTCAATCACTAAAGAATCTGTTTGCCTATGTATGGAATGCAGGCAACGCAAGTTTGATCCCTGGGTCAGGAAGATCCCCTGGAGAGGGAAATGGCCACCCACTCCAGTATTCTTGCCTGGAAAATCCCTTGGACAGAGAAGCCTGTAGGGTTACAGTCCATGCGGTCACAAAGAGTCAGGCAGGACTGAGCAATGGTCTTGCACCCTGTGCCAGGCCTGGGTGCAACCCTGCTATTGCTTCAGATTTATGTAACTGTGTTCTTAGGCCTATTTCAAATTCTTGTTTTTCCGTGTGGTTAAAAACTTTGAAAGGAACACTTACTATTTTACCAAGAAGGGACTTTCCCCCTTGAATAATTGATTAAATGATTACTGAGCTGTCTCCCAGTGCTAAATGCCATGATTTGATGTCCAGAGTTAAGTGACCTTAAGAGTCCATGACTCCTTTGTGAAGGAGCTGATAGGTCTGATCTCCTGTGACTTTCAAATGTCTCCCAGGAACTCAGGGGCTAGATACTGCAATTTATTAAGGCTTTTGTGATCATAAATAGGATACCAAAGCCACTTCATATTTTCAATTTATACATATATTTTAATACAATTTTTCATCTATAAAAGGATAATAATATTAATACCATCTTTTTTTCCCCCCGTAGGTACCAACTATTCAATACATAATGCTTCAAAATGGGAAGTAGAATATTCCAGATGCTTCTGAAAATTTGTATTCTCTTTGTTTCTCAAGCTCTCTTATGGTTTTCCAATATCAATTATTAATTGATACAGAGCCACTGTCAATGATAGAAAGTGAAAGTCACTCAGTTGTGTCCTACTCTTTGTAATTCCATGGACTGTAGAGTCCATGGAATTCTCTAGGCCAGAATACTGGGGTAGGTAGCTGTTCCCTTCTCCAGGGGATCTTCCCAACCCAGGAATCAAACCGGGGTCTCCTGCATTGCAGGTGGATTCTTTACCAGCTGAGCTACCAGGGAAGCAATTATAGGGTAGTGACTATATTGTTCTTTAACACTTCTAAGAGAGGTCTCAAGATAGGAGCTGCACTGTAGCTGGAAATGCCACATAAAACTCTTCAACAGTGAATTCTCTGGCAGTCCAGTGGCTAGAGACTGCACTGCCAAGGACCTGTGTTCAATCCCTGGTCAGGGAACTAAAATCCCATAAGCCACCAGAGGGCCACCAAAAAAGAGTCTGCTTCAACAATCAAATAGAAGATCCCTCAAATATTTAGATAACCTCTCAAAGGTAAGTCAGGACAAACTACTAGTTCTTCCACTCACTCAGCTTGGCCATGAGAGGCCACACCCCCGCATGGTGTAAGCGCCTCTTCTCTGAGGCGTGCAGAGGTTGAGTAATCCATGCAGGTCTTTGCCACAGGTTTGTCCTATGTGGGTCCACATGGCTGGATGTTCTTTGCCCTGGGCCATGCCTGGTCAGCACTTTGAGAAGCAAAGACAGTTATACCAGAGAAAGCTGAATGGGTCTTTGGGGTCTAGCACGTGAAGACATGCTGTTTCTTCCCGCTTGCCCTCTGATACCCAAAATGTCGCATAACCAGCTTGTTCCTAGAATGGGACTTTAATAAAGGAACTGCCTGTCTGCCAGGGAAGTTGGTTGTTTTCCTTGCCACTGGAATTTGTCTTGGAGCTCTTCCTCTGAGCATGTTAATCAGTGTTTCTGAGCAGCTGGGGAGTAAACAGGAAAGTGCTGACTCACTAGTCTTAATACAGGGCTCCATTCTCTAGGACTTTTAACCTGTTAAATCCCCAGCTCTTTTCTTGAGAGGACTTTCTTCTGCCTTGGAAAGAGCTGTTGTTCAAGCTCTTGCATGCTCAGGTGCTCAGTCATGTCCGACTCTTTGTGGCCCGTTGGACTGTAGCCTGGCAGATTCCTCTGTCCATGGAATTTTCCAAGCAAGAATTCTGGAATGGGTTGCCATTTCCCACCCCCTGGGGATCTTTCCTACCCCTGGGGATCTTCCTGACCCAGGGATCAAGCCTGCGTCTCCTGCATTGGCAGGCAGATTCTTAACCACTGTGCCACCTGGGTAGGTATTAATATTAGCTGTTTGCTAATATTTATTGAGAGTGTACCATGTGCCTGGCATTGTCCCCAGCTTTCTTCATATGTCACCTCTCTGCAATCTCACGACAGTCCTATGAGAGTAGTATTATTTGGCCCATCTTGTAGCTGAGAAAACTCTGAGAGGTCAAGTCACTTGCTAAAGGTTGCACAGTAGGTGATGGACCCAGGGCCTCTGCTCTTCACAATGGAACATTCCAGGAATGTGTCCTTATTTGACCTCAAAGGAATAGAAAACTTTTAAATATTTATAAAACAGAATCAGCTAGACTGAAAATTACTTTACTTCAGGGTCTGATCCTGATTCTTATTTACTTCTTTACAAAATTTTCCATGCCATAGCCCTGCACAAAATATTCGTATTCACCTGCTGTATCTCTTATATTGTATCAGTTTAGCCTCATCATTTGCAGGTGAGAAATGTGCCCAGTACTCAGCATATAATAGGAACTTAATTTATGTTTGGGGGCTGAAGTAGAAATAACTTTTGGAGACTGTTTTAAAGTTTACAAAATACATGTCTCTTACTCCACTGATTACTAATTAGAGATATTTCACACAACCTTCATTTAGCTGGAATTTAGAAAAGTATGTTTTTATGCAGTTTTTATCTGAAAGCATGTTAGTTTAATTGTACATGAATTATATGTACCAGATTATACATATGTACCTTTTCTTTTATAGCCATGCCACAAGGCTTGAAGGATCTTAGTTTTCTAACTGGGTTTTGAACCCGGTCCACTGCAGTGAAAGCTCCAAGTCCTAACCATTGGACTGCCAGAGAATTCCCCTTAGTTCCTCTTTATAATGTAGCATCTTCATTTCATTTTGTGTTCAAGTATGAGAGCAAAGTGAATCAAGACATTTGTTCATGTCAGGAGTTCGTGGCTTCAGCAATGAGGAGACCTATTAAGAACTTTAAAAAAAGGGAAATGAGAGCACTCTTATTTAACTGGTAGAAAATTCTATAATAGAGGTAATTAGTTACCTTGGATTATAAGTCAAGAAACTGCAGATGTAGAACTGAAAGTTTGGGAGTGACACCTCCAATTGGTAGGCTTGGTATAAGCTCTGGACGCTTGTCCACTTGTGCCGAGGTTGGTCTGCAGGTGGATAAAGGATAAAAGGGGCAGGGTTTGCCTGGCCTGTGAAAAAGAACATCTCCAAAGTAGTCAGCAGGATTTCTCCTGCACTGTCCAGGATATTAGAAGCCTTTGTCCGGTAGATTTGAGTATTTACCTGTTTGGCAAGATGATTTCAATAAAGGAGAAAAGTGCTTGAGCTCTCATTTGGGGGACATTTTTAGGATCACTTAATCACAGCAAAACCATCTCCATCTGACACACTCCTGACTGCACCCCTTATGTCCCTCATTCCAACCCCCAGCTTGATTTCCTAGCCAAATCGTTGCATTTCTTTTCAAATAGTATGCTCCAGCACAGCTGTGTCCTGTCCAGGAAGAATTAGCTTCTCTACTTTCCCTCCACATCCCAGGACACGTACGATAGCAGATGTCTGTTCTTGGTGACGAGTGTCAGGGGCACTGTAAGTTAGGTTGGAACAGCATTTCAAATCTTCATAATGAGGCTGTCTGAGTGAACACAGTACTAACCAGCTCCTGGAAATTGAACCTCCTTGGGCTTTCCCTCTGTCTCTCTTGAGGTACCAAAGCCCACTTGGGATCTGGGATCCCTGAGTGCCTGCTCTATTTCCCTACTAGGACTTTGGACTCCTCAAAGTAGAACTGGATTGCACAGACTCCACTGCACGGAGCACAGTGGTGCTATGCAAATCAGACTTTACAGTCTGCCAGGCTCCTCTGTCCATGGGATTTCCCCAGGCAAGAATACTAGAGTGAGTTGCCATTTCCTTCTCCAGGGGATCTTTCTCAACCCAGGGGTTGAACCCAGGTCTCCTGCATGGCAGGCCGATTCTTTACCAACTGAGCTACCAGGGAAGCTCATGCAAATCAGAAGTGTTCAAGAATTCTTGTGTGAAGATTTCCTTGATCTCTTCACTTTTATTATGGGAATTTTAAACACTAAAGAAGTGAAAGAGGACTGCATAGTATAATAAACCTCTCCTCACCCATTGCTCCAGTTCAGTTCAGTCACTCAGAGTCGTATCCGACTCTTTGTGACCCCAAGGACTGCAGCACGCCAGGCTTCCCTGTCCATCATCAACTCCCTGAGCTTGCTCAAACTCAGGTCCATCAAGTCGGTGATGCCATCCAGCCATCTCATCCTCTGTCATCCCCTTCTCCTCCTGCCCATTCTTAGCTTCACCAAATCAGTCTCAGTGCTGGGACTTCTCTCGTAGTCCAGTGGCTAAGACTCCATACCCCCAGTGGCGGGGACCCGGGTTTGATCCCTGGTCAGGGAACTAGATCCTACACACCTCAGCTAAAGATCCCATATCTTGAAATGAAGATCGAAGATCTGCATGCTGCAACTATGACTTGGCGCAGCCAAATAAATAAAACTGGAGACTAAAAAACAAAACACTCAGGCACAATTTTATTTCAGAGATATTCACCCCACCCCTCCAATCCCATACCAGGTTATTTTGACATCAACCCCAGATAATGAGATATATATTTATCTGTAAACAAATAAATCATGTTGAATAAATAAATGTATTAGAATGTAGTTATCAGGCCAGAACTAGGATATTCACTTGAGATTCCATAAATTTCAGTCACATTTCATAAATTTTTATGAGGAGTCTTTTATGAGTCTAGTTCATATTCTATCATTCTGATCCTATTTAAATTCTATGGCTATTCTTCTCCTGACATGTTTACTCATGACAAAAGTATTACTGCCCAACTGTAGCACCTTTGCCTCAAGCCACTTGTGTTCTTTGAAGATTTCGTTTTGATTGAGACAGACCTGAAGATTCGTCCTTTGAGACAATCTTGATGTGACAATTCCAACAGGCTGCAACTGAAGTGATCCTGACACGTCTCACTCAGGCTAGAAATGTGGGGCATGTTTTTCCTTACAGTTTATGAAGATCGTTCATCTTCTGGAAAAACATGAATCAGCTGTCAGAAGGTCCTCTTTGTACAATAGTTCAGATTTTAGCCCCACTGGGCAACCACCGTGCAGGATCACCTGCCTTAACTTTCTGAGATGCTGGTATTTCGTTTCCGCCTTGGTCCCAGGGCTGCACTGGCTCTTTGGACCTGGCAACGGCCCTTGACCAGACAAGTTTCTAGTTGCAGTGATTGCCACGCTATTCCTCTTTCAAGAGTGGGGGCGGGGAGGTAAAAGTTGTGCCACCGCTGCTGATAAATAGCATCAGTTCCGAAGGGAACAATTATTTCATTAAAACACACACAAGTGTGAGTCTAATTCATAGAGATGGGGCTGAAAGGCAGTCTTTCTTCCCGAGGCAGGAGAGCACAGCGGCAGAGTGTGGGGATGCTCGGGTCAGTCTGGGTTTTAATCCGGCCTCCACCGCCCACTCTGTGACCTTGTGCAGCTTACGTGACTCCTCAGTGCCTCAGCTGTTTTTTTTTTTAATCTGAAATAAGAAGTAATCGTATTACCTATTACCTATAGCATCGTTTGCTAGGGGATTAAATTTATTTATTCAACAAATATTTAAAGAACTGTCAAGTATTCTTCAAGATGGTGATAGAAGAAAGCAACATAAAGAGGATAAGATCCTCGTGGAGATTAGGTCTTAGAAGGGGAGACATATTCAAACTAGTCAACATATAATGTCAGATAGACAAGTGTTATGAAGAAGAATGAGGATATGGAGATTAAAGGAGTTAATACAGGAAAAACTCTCAACAAACACTAGGTGTTACTGTTTCCCCTCATCTAAGCCCAAAGGCATGGCCAGACCCGGGCTTCACCAAGATGGAACCAATCCTATTTAAAGACTCTACGTGTGTGATTGACTGCACGCTTCAAAGGAAGGGAATGGTCATTCACGTCAAGTTGTGACTACATCCTTGGCCTTGTGCTCAGCACTTTCAAATCCCTCAAACAATTCTGTAAGTTAGATATTTTAAACCCAAGTTTTAAGAAGAGAAAACCAAAAAAAAAAAAGAGAAGAAACATCTTTGCCTACTTTATGCACGTGCAAAGCCCTTGCAGTTTCTTCCATCTGATATGTCTCAAAAATGCTGTTTCTCTTGAAATGGTTCAAAGACACCAAAGAGTTGGAAACTCTGTACTGGACAGGCCATTTGGTCTGCCCCTGACACCACCCCCCTCATGAGATAAGTGGTTACAGGTAGTTCTTTATGCCCAGGTCTCCATGCTTGGAGCCCTGTAGCTCAGCTGCCCTGATCTCAACTCAACTGTGATGATTCTAGAGCTAAGGGCAGCTGTGTAGAGACTAACCAGAAGTCCATAGCAAGACTAACAGAAATAAAATACATTAGATTGTGGAAAATGGCATAATCAGAAATTTTAAAATGGGAGTTGGCAGCAGCAGGAAAGACAGCTAAAGTCTGACTGTAAACAGGCAGAGGGAAGCGGAACAGTAGAGGTACCATAGTAGGCATGACTCTATGACCCAGACTCAGGAACTGCCGGACTGCCAGTCTATCAGTTTACCCTGATTGCATAAGGCTCATTATTTGACTGCTGAAAGTGCTCTGGAGGCTTCCCAGGTGGCTCAGGTGTAAAGAACCTATCCGCCAAGCAGGAGATGTAGTTTCAATCCCTGAGTCAGGAAAATCCCCTGGAGAAGGAAATGGCAATGTGCTGGGAAATCTGATGGACAGAGGAGCCTGGCGGGCTACATACAGTGCATGGGGTCACAAAGGGTCAGACACGACTGGGCAGCTAAACAACAGAAACAATAAAAGGAGTGTCTGTCCTCTGTCCTTTGTACTTTAAGATAACCTATTAACTGAAGCTGAAAGAGCCAAAATGTCACTAGATTTAAGCTCATCTACCCATGACTGTGAATATTTATTTGATAGGGCTTGGACTAGGTAGGGAGGACAAAGTCCTGAGCAAAGAAAATGTCATTTTTTCCATTCCCTTTGTTGTCCCAAATCAGGACAAACTCTGGGGAATCTGGCTCAGTGAGGAATACTTGAGGAATCTAAAACAAAACAAAACAAAGCAAAACACTTCAATGCCAAGATGCAGTAGATTTTAACGCCCCAACAAAGACCTATATTTGGAGTTTGGTTCAGAAAAAAATGACATGTTCTTTGCTCAGGACTTTGTCTTCCCTACCTGGTCCTAGCTCTGTCGAATAAATATTCACAACATGGGTGAATCAGCTTAAATCTAGTGACATTTGGCTCAGTTAATAGGTTATCCTAAACCACAAAGGACAGAGGACAGAAATCCCTGTTGCTGTTGTTTAGTCGCTCAGTTGTGTCTGACTCTTTGCGACCCCATGGGCTGTATGTAGCCCGCCAGGCTCCTCTGTCCATCGGATTTCCCAGTTAAAAATACTGGAACGCATTACCATTTCCTTCTCCAGGGGGACAGGCAACCCACTCCAGTGTTCTTGGGCTTCCCTGCTGGTAAAGAATCCACCTGTAATGCGGGAGACCTGGGTTCCATCCCTGGGTTGGGAAGATTCCCTGGAGAAGGGAAAGGCTACCCACTCCAGTATTCTGGCCTGGAGAATTCCATGGACTGAATAGTCCATGGGGTTGCAAAGAGTCTGACATGACTGAGCGACTTTTTCACTTTCATAGTCCTGGAAACCCACTGAGAGACTCATTTGTTTATTTTATTTAAAAATTTTTATTTACTTATGGCCATGCTGAATCTTTGTTGTGGTGCTTGGGCTTTCTCTGGTTGTGAGGAACAGGGGTGATTCTCTGCTTGCGGTGCACGGGCTTCTCACTGCAGTGGCTTGTTGCAGAGCATGGGCTCTAGGATGAGGCTCAGTAGTTGTGCGGCATGGGTTTAGTTGCTCTGCAGCATATGGAATCCTCCCGGACTAGGAATTGAACCCATGTCCCCTGTATTGGTAGGTGAATTCTTAACCACTGGACCACTAGGGAAGTCTTGGGGCTTCTTTAAAGTTAAAGCTTTGAGTGACTCAAGGATGGCTGAAGATGTGGGGCCGTGGTCCAACAGACCTCCCAGCGCTGGTTCTCTGGGCTATGCAGGCTCTTTGCCACCAGATGACAAGTGGGAAGGGGAATAGTTCAGAGCAGTGTTGCCTACTTCAGGTCTGGAGAGCAGTCAGACAGGTTTGGGAAATGCAGGAAGTGAGTTGCAATAGTTGATTCATTCACTTCATATGTGTTCCCATTAGATCCTGGAGAGACGAGGTGACATAACTCACCAGGTACATCTGGGAGGGCAGTCCCTGCCCCGGGCTCTGACTTCCTCAGCAATGGCAAGAACACAGTTTGGGCAAAGTTAGTCTCTCAAGCCGCACCTCTACTAGTCTGAGTCCAAGATGGGAAACCCACTGAGGGGGCCCCTCTGATGACTTTATCTTTGGTGCTTACTCAGCCTGATGTTCACCACAGAGGGGCAATTCCTGGGGATGGATCGAATGACAGATAACACTTTGTAAAAGATCATGTTGTTTTTAGGTGGAGCACGGTTCAGGCTAAAAGCAAGCAGGAGCCTGACTTTTGTGCTGTGTTGGGCGAGGTGGAGATCATTGTGTTTGAGGGGATCTCCTGCAGCGATTCTGGCTGTGATGTACTTTCTCTTTTCAGCAAGCACCTTCTCATCCTGCAAAACGCATATCTCCCCGCAAACTTCATCCTTCTCTGCCCAGCATACCCGTAACTCTTCATCTGTTACTGCCCTTGTAATACTGCACTGAATTCACCTCTAAGTCTCCCTCTGCCTCTAGACTTCCATCTCCTCAAAGGCAAGGACTGGACCTTATTTATTCTTGCCTCCATTACACTGTGCTTGGGACTTTGTCGCTCTATAAATGGTTGTTGAATGATGAATGATACCCTACTTAAATGTTTATGCTCAGGCTGATAGTGAGTCAAACTCTAAAGAGCAGAAAACTATAATACAGCCAGTTCCTGAAGAGTTTAATTAAATCTGAATAGAAATCTTCACCAGCTGGAGTTGGGGACAAAAAGTTGAAAGACAAAAGCCAAGAAGATCGAAGCCTGATAGCTTAGCAACATATTGAAGGACAAAATCTTATTTGCCTCTGTTGATGACTTCATGGTGATAAGCTTGACAAATTCCTTCTGGTGGAGAATCTGTCCTCTCTGAGCGTGAGCTGACCTCTGTGGGGAAGACTGGTCAGCGCTGGTTGTTTGGGTGTTAGGGTGAGGTCACCCAGCCAAGGAGCTTCATTGTCCTGAGAATGTACAGGTTACATACACAGATGGTCTAATCCTCACCAAAGAGGTGCTGTGATGCCAATATTTGCATTCTACTGTCCTAACAGTCGACCATTTATAACAAACTGACTTATCTCTTTTATTCATAATTTATTCAGCAAATATATACAGTGAATGTTTATTAATTTTCAGATATTGTTCTAGGCACTGGATAAAACAGTAAACAAAATAGACCAAAAAAAAAAAAAATTCCCCATCCCCATGGAGCTTACATTCTAGTGTGCAAGACAGATAATAAACAAATGAATGAGATGAAGGCAGATATGAAAAGTGCTAAGGCAGAATAAAAGCTGAAAAGGGGAATATGAATTTGGGGGGGTGGTGCTTACAATTTTTGATAGGATGGTCAATGAAGGCCTTCCTGAGAAGGGCAACTCTTGAGTAAGGACATGAAGGAAGTGAGGGAGGGGAGAAGTAGGAGGAAGTTTGTGGGGAGAGTAGGAAGAGCAAGGAGAAAGGCCCTGAGGATAGAACAGGACCA
This sequence comes from Cervus canadensis, assembly GCF_019320065.1. Lineage (NCBI taxonomy): Eukaryota > Metazoa > Chordata > Mammalia > Artiodactyla > Cervidae > Cervus > Cervus canadensis. Next base: position 46,767,421 of record NC_057404.1, read on the forward strand.
GTGAGGTCTGGGCTCAGTAAGGAGGCCCAGACAGCTGGAGTGGAGTGACAAAGAGGGAAAGTAGCAGGAGAGAAGGGGCTTCCTGGGTGGCTCATTGTTAAAGAATCTGCATGCCAATGCAGGAGCAAAAGTTCGGTCCCTGGGTTGGGAAGATCCCCTGGAGAAGGAAATGGCAACCCACTCCAGTATTCTTGCCTGGAGAGTCCCACGGACTGAGGAGGCTGGCAGGCCACAGTCCATGGGGTCACAAAGAGTCGGGCACAACTTAGCGACAGAGCAGGAACAGGAGAGAAGAGATTAGGAGGGTGACATAGGATCCCATCACAAGGGGCAGAAAAGACTTCGCTTTTACTTCAGAGGGAATGGGAGGCCCCTGGAGTGTTTTGAGCAGAAAAATGACTCAACTTGACCTATTTTATTTAAGATGCATGCTTATTTATTTATTTATTATAGAATTAAAAGAATAAAGAACGTTGGTAAGGGAAGGTCATCAGGAGATGACCATCACAACTCCTCCACTTGGATTGAAGGGATGGGTCAGGATGAGCACTAACGGGGAGATGATGTGGCTGTGTGATTTTACCTTGGCAAGTGACAAGCAACAGGGAGCTGAACAATAGGTTGTTCAGCTCTTTGGCAGCAAATCCCACATCTGTGTGTATCACTGAAGTGCGCAGCATGCCCTACGATGCAGTACCACAGGCCTGGGGAAACTAAGGGACCTCATTACACCCTTAACAATGCTTTTCTATGTTTTAAAATCTTTGTTTTGGGGAGACCTTAGTTCCCAGACCAGGGACAGAACCCATGCCCTCTGCAGTGGAAGCTCGGAGTCTTAAGCCCTGGACCGTCAGGGAACTTGACCTATTTTAACAGGATCAGTTTGGCTGCTGCAGTGAGAAACTCCCACAAGGGGAGTTGAAGGGAGACCAGTTGTGAGATGAGTTGCAATAACATAAGTGAGAGATGATAGGAACTCAGACAAGGCTGGGGCCTGAAGGTGGGGTTGGAAGTGAAGTGTGTCAAAGGCAGAACCAAAGGGGGCCTGGGAATGAGCAGCTAGGAAAGAGGGAGGAAAACCAGGCAGGGGGGATGTCCTGGGAGCTGAGTGAGAAAAGCATTTCAAGACCGAGAGAGTGACCCACGAGGCCATCAGCCCCCACTGGGTCCCAGGAGATGAGGACCGAGAAATGGTCAGCAGATTTAGCAACGTGGAGGGCCCTGGTGACCTGGAGAAGTGCAGTGTGGGAGGCATGGCTGGGCATTTGTGATGAACTGGAGGAGAGGTCTTGGATTAGCAGGCACATGCAGTACTTTCAAAGACTTTCGCCAAAAAGGGATAGAAGAGCTTCCCTCCAGGTCCAGTGGTTAAGAATCTGCCTTGCAGTTCAGGGGACATGGGTGTGATCCCGATCCAGGAAGATCCTACACGCTGCAGAGCAACTAAGCTCCTGCACCCAGCTACTGAAGCCCACACACTTAGAGCCCCTGCTCCACAGCAGAGAGGAGCCCAAGCATCATCAATGAGTAGACCCTGCTTGCTGCAACTACGAAAAGGCCACAAGCAGCAAAGAAGACCAAGTGCAGCTGAAAAAGAAAATAAAAAAATAAAAATTTTAAAAAGAAATAAACACAAGAAAAACAAAATAAAAAAGGGTGGAGGGAAATGAGTATTAGCTGAAGGGACACATGGGGTTTAAAGAGTTATTTGAAGATGGGCAAATTCACAGTATACTTGTAGGCTGATGGGAATAATTCAATAAGAAGAGGAAAGTGGATGATACAAATGATGGAAAGGAGAACAGTGGTACAGGCTCCTAGAGCTAGGAGAGAGGATGGTCTTAGCCAGAAGCACAGACAGTTCATCCGTCCACAGGAGGTGGAGAGAAGGCAGAATGTGTGGTGAAGGGAGATTATGGAAGTTCTCCTCTGATGGCTTTCATTTCCCCAGCAAAGCAAAAATCAAGATTGCCTACTGCGTGAGGATGGAAGAAGAGTTGGAACTTTCAGGGCTGAGGAGACAACATGAAATAGTCCTTCCCTGGCAAAAGGAGGAATGCTCTACATTTTAGGAAGTTTCTAGAATGAAACAAGTTGTCAATGGGGAGATTTACGCATAGATAACATTTACCACTGTTATCCTAGGGGGAATTCAAGCCTCAGATTGAAGATGGAGTGATGGTTAAATATTCCTTTCTCAAGTCTTTAATATTTATTCTTTCAGAAACTTATTTCTGGAAGGATTTTTTTTTAGTATTATACATAAAATTACTGGAGTGGTATACAAATAAAATTATGCACATATATAAATACATATAAGTATTTGTTTTTAATACATACACAGCCTAATTTATAGAAGACTCAGAATTCCATCTCATCAAAACAAAACTCTAAAGATGAAAGAAACTGAATTTACTGAAATCTGAAAAGTTAAAATTAAAAATTCTTATCTAACAGTCTGAGGGAAATGTCTGCTATTTTCTAAGCATTGAAAGTCCCAATATTTTTGCCATAATAATATTTGTACACTCTCAGCACTCAAAAAACTGCTGGGAAATTGCCTCATTAACCTTTATAATACCCTTGTGGGGTCGGCAGGAATTTGATGAGATTTCCATTCTCTATGGTGGGCAAATGGTGACAGGGAGATTTGAAGAAAATTGTAGACATAGCTCAAATATAAGTAAATCTTAGGCTGAGTCCTGTGAGAGTCATCAGTTTAAGGGCATAAGAATGAATTAAAGTCTATTAATCACCTTAAGATGAACCAGTCATTTTTAACTCGGATCATAGATCTCAAGGATAGAGAGTCACATTAGAAGAAATGATGAGAGTGAAGGAAAAGAATATTTATTGAGCACTTTCTATTTGGTTCTTTTAAACTGTCTCCAGTCATAAGTGTTGGAGAAGCAAAGACTCATTAGAGAGAGCAGTAAGCATGAGAATAAGATGAACGCTCTGAACAGAAACAGGAGTTCTAGAGTTGCAAAAATGAGGGGAAGGAATGGGAATGCAGTGAAACAGAAGAATCTTATGTGGGGTATCTAAAGGAAGGAAAAGGAAAGACCTCTGAAAATTTCAAGTCTGGGAAAGATGGAGCTGACCGTAAATCTTATGACCTTGACCTGGAGTGTGTGTGTGTATGTTGGGGTGGCGGGGATGATCGGGGGATGGAAAGGTTTGATAATCTCCTAAAAATAGCATTCCTAGTTTGATACCCAAATGACTTTCTATGCATAATAAGCAGTAGCTAATATTTATTGAGGAGTAACCATTTTCTAGGCACTCTTCTTAGCACTTTACACTTTAAATTCTTTAAATAAGAATTTAATCCTTATCACATATCTATGAGGTAAGTACTGCTATTTTGCTCATTTCATCAATTAATAAAGTAAGGCACAAGATAAAGTAACCTGCCCAAAGTCTCAGCACATGGAGCATTCTGATAATCCTGTTCAGGATTTTTTTTCATGTACTTGCTATGATGAGCAGTTGCACATGAGGTCCATAATAAAAAACCTGTTGAATGAACAAATGAATGGACCAGTGAATAAATGGCCTGATGGGGTTCAGTGCCAGACTGAGACCCAGGCACAACTCAAAATACCCAAGATTCTAATGGAGATACTCTGCCCTCCTTTTGATAATTTTTCCTCCCTTGTCTTCCTTTGAGACTCCCCTTCCAATGGGGCCTCAAGTCTCCATTGCTTTCATCCTGCCCCTAGCTCCTCGGGTGTTTGTTCCACCCACTGTTTAAATTCTATAATCCACCAATGCTCTGAACTCTCTTTCTGATCTCTAAATTGATTAGCTAAAACTCAATACTGGTCATGCTTTCGTCCTTAACATTTGTCATTAAAATCTACATAACAGGAACAATTCTTACTTGTCAGGAATAAATGTGGAGACCCTGGAAACCCATCTTCAGCTAGGTCTGTGCTGGGGATCCTTCTCTAATGGTGTTAAATCCACAAGGACCTACTCTTCCACTCTTCGAATGAGAAAAGATTTTTCTTTTTAATTAGTTAATTTTTAAAATTTTTGACTGTGCTGTGCAGTCAGAAAGCTCATTGCCGTGCTCAAGCTTTCTCTGGCAGCAGTGAGCAGGGGCTACTCTCCAGCTGCGGTATGTGGACTTATTGCAGAGGCGTCCCTGGTTGCAGAGCATGGGCTCTGGGGCACTGGCCCAGTAGCTGTGCTGCACCAGCTTAGCTGGGCTTCCCTGGTGGCACAACTGGCAAAGAATCCACCTGCCAACGCAGGAGACACAGATTCCATCCCTGGGTCGGGAAGATCCCCTGGAGAGGGAAATGACAATCCACTCCAGTAATCTTGCCTGGGAAACCCCATGGACAGAGGAGCCTGGCAGGCTACAGTCCATGGGGTCACGAAAGATTCAGACACAACTTAGCAGCTAAAATAACAACAACAACTGGCTTAGTTGCCCATCTGCATATGGGGTCCTCCTGGATCAGGGATAGAACCCACGTCCCCTGCATTGGCAGGTGGTTTCTTATCTATGACACCCCCAGGGAAGTGCAGGAAAGCTTTTAATGCATTTCTTAGAAAATCTGGGAGATGGGTGTGGAAACTCAAAGTTTCCAGAAGTAGGAAACTTGCCAAGATGACAGCCAGAAAAACTGGTATCCATCAACACATGTATCTTTATCATCCTTTTTCTGCACATCTATGAAAATAATTGCAGTGATTTGTTAATTGCCTACCATGGCCCAGCAATTCTGCTAAACACTTCATATGTGTTTTGACATATAATGCTCATGACAACCCCGAGGAACAAGAAAACAGGCTCAAGGAGTTACCTTGACTCACACAATAAATAAGTGGAGAAGCCAGGATTCTGGTGCTTTTTGGTACTTCAGCCCTGGAACCCATTTACTGTCTACTGCTGATAAAGAGAAGCGCTCGTGGCCCCAGCTCTCCATTGCCTCCCCGAGGAGACCTTCACAGCAAATGCTCTTCAGAAACCAACGAAAGCTTCACTCATCTGTTGCAGTAATTACAACATTTACTTTCTGGAAATGCTTCCATGTCAAGTCCCAGAGGCCCCAGGGAGGGACACGTTCCTGCTGTGGATGTCAGGCCTTACCTCTGGGCCTGTGGTTACTTCTGGTCCCTGCAGTGACCCCGAGGAAACCACAGGAATGCTTCTCTTCTCAGGCCCCCCACCCCGGGTGCCGGTGAGGGTAAGAAATTAAGCATTTGCACACATTCTAGCATCTTCCTAAACTTTGAGTCTGAATCCTTTTATAAGAGATTTCTTTCTGTCTGTCCTCTCCCTTTTCTCATCTACCAGACCAGGGACTTAATAAAGGCATGTTAGTCTCAAAATGCTCTTGAGTTGTTATCTCATTTCATTGAAAAACTTTCAAATCTCCCTTAAGGTAAGCCCCATAAGCACAGGGACCTGGTGTTCCTGTGCTGGATTCCCGGTACCTAACTTCCTGACTAGTATACAGTAGACAATAAAAGTTTGATGAATGAATGAATGGGTCAAACTCCACTGAACTGAAGAAAAATAGCACATGACCATAACAGCTTGGCCCTTGGGTATTTAGGAATTTTGTAAGTAGAGATTTCTAGTCTTTGCAGTAGATCTGCAGAAATTGAATATGTATAGCAGGAGCGTGGGGAATTTGCATTTTTAATAAAAACACCAGACACTTAGTATTAAGCACATTTTGGAAACAGCCTTGGGGTTTCCAATAAATGTGCTTCACCTGGTTCTGTGTCTCAAAGAGTACTTTTTTCCTCCCTGCCATGTAACACTCATTTAGTGAGCAACTACTACAGCATTTCTGAATCATTCCAAGGACTTTTCTTTTTCCAGTTATGTGACCTTTTTTTTCTTTTTGGCTGCACCTTGAAGAACCTCCCGGTCCAGGGACTGAACCCATGTTCCCTGCAGTGGAAGTGCAGAGTCTTGACCATTGGACCACTGGGGAAGTCCTATGTAAACTTGTTTACATTGATTCCCAGACTATCTTTAGGTTAATTAATTCTTCGACTTATTTGTGCATTCAACAAACACATACTAAAGTCCATCAGAAACCCACAAATACATTTAGTTGAGAGGAAATATTCACTGAAGTTCTATCTCTGGGTCACTGTTCAGCTCTTGTCACTGGCTTTGACAGGCAATTAATGATGGTTGCAGAGAACTTGCGGGGGAGGGCGAGGCAGGAAGAGATGTGGCTTGGCTCTCTGTCAATATTACAACACAATTCTATCCTTGGCAGTGAACAGACTCTGAGGGACTGTCCCGATTCCTTTACTGGCCACAAATGTGGTTAGATAAAATATTATGTGCTGCCGAAACTTGGTAATTATTACTTTTTTGATATAGAGATTTTGGGGGCAATGGTATATAACTTAGAGTGATTTTCTCCTGCTTGTGAAGGCAGAGTCATTTAACTCTCAGATCTATTTTGTTCTTGTCGCTTTGCCTATGACCTTGTCTTTAAAAGGATGGAATCCTTCTTGCTGGATGGTACTGTTCATTAAATGCAGCTGAAATGCCAGCTGGAACTGCAAACTTGATCCTCTGCAATTTTATGTGTGTTAACGGATGTTTTTCTTCATGGATGTCAAAACCAAGTTAAATAGAATAGGTGTGTGAACAAGAAAGTGCCTTTGTGCTCAAGAGCCCAGGCTTTGGAACTGGATGCCTCTGGTGTTCTCAGGCCACCTTGGTGGTTCTGTGGAAGAATATAGCCACCCTGCCTGCCTCCCACCACTGGGTTGGCCCTGTTCTGCCTCTACACCCCCATTTTCAGAGTTTCTCATTGTAGCTCTTTGGCACCAAATAGGAAGAAAGACTGACAAATCCCACAGATATATTCACAGATATATTCCTTAATATTTTTGACTACTGTCTTACAGTCATCCTAGCTATTACTCAGGTAATCAATTAATAATTATTACTCAGTTATTAGTATAGTCCCAAGTTTATCCTTCCTGCCTTCTTTCCTTCTTTCTTCCCTCCCTGCCTGCATGTGTGGGTACTAAGTCGCTTCAGTCACGTCCGACTCTTTGCGACCCCATGGACTGTAGCCCGCCAGGCTCCTCTGTCTCTGGGATTCTCCAGGCAAGAATACAGGAGTGGGTTGCCATGCCCTCCTCCAGGGGATCTTCCTGATCCAGGAATCAAACCTATGTCTCCTGAGATGCAGGTGGATTCTTTACTGCTGAGCCACTGAGGAAGCCCCTCTCCCTCCCTACCTCTGGCAAATTTTTCTTGAGCTTCTACTATGTTGGGAGCCCTGTGCTAGAGGAAACAGTGTAGATGGGCAACGCTTTCTCAAAGTTCTCTGTGAAGCTCATGCATCAGACTAACCCAGGGAGAAAGACTCAAGCCTGTTGAAACCTATTTAATTTCACCCCTGTGTGATGGAGCAGGGGGACCCTAACCCCTGGTATTGGTCTGTGGCCACACAGCAGGAGGTGAGCATCCGGCAAGTGAGAAAAGCTTCATCTGTATTTACAGCTGTTCCCCATCTCTGTGCTTGAAACATCCCGAAACCATGCCCTCGCCCCTTGGCTGTGGAAAAATTGTCTTTCATAAAACCTGGTGCCAAAAAGTGTGGGAACCCCTGTGATGGGGCTTTTCTAGCAAGTGTCCTGGTGGCTCCAACTAAGCTTGGAGCAACTGATATAAAGGAAAGACAGACTCTGCAACTCAGGAGTCATTTGTCCTCAGAGGAGTTTCCTCACCTGACTTTCCACTTCCTCGGCTAGAAAACTGCAAGGTCACTGTGAGAAACATCCAAATGTGACGTATAGTTCCTTGCACACAGCAGGTGCTGAGTAGATGGTTGTTACTTAAAACAAGTTGCCATGAAGGATAAAAAGTTTAGTCGAGGGACTTCCCTGGTGGTCTGGTGGTTAAGACTCTGCTGCCATTGCAGGGGGTATGGGTTCGATCCCTAGCTGGGGAGCTAAGATCACATATGCCATGCAGTGTAGCTAAAAAAAAAAAAAAAAACTTAAAAAACTGTAATCAACATAATTCTCCTCACCTTTGTCTTTTCCTAAAATCTTCTCAACTTCCTATCAATTATGTTTCTCCTCTATGTCAGTGGTTCTCAGCCTTGACGGCTCATTAAAACCGCTTGGGATGCTGGGGAATTTTTAAAATCCTGATGCCAGGGCCCCAAACCAATTGCATTAAAATCTCTTGGGGATGGTACCATGGTGGCATGATTTTTTAAATTCCCCAGGGGATTCCAGTGTGTCTCCAGCCTATATTTCCTTCATTCTCTGTCCTTTCTTTGTGTCCAGTGATTCTTGAGATGTCTAGTTCTTTTCTGGACAGCAGCTCATGACTATGTCACGCCACCTCTAGCAACTGAGAGGATTCTACTTTTTTGGTAGTTTTTATCTATTTTTAGAATTTTATTTACTTTTTAAAATTTTTTTGTCTGTACCGTGCAGCATGTAGGATCTTAGTTTACTAATGAAGGATCAAACCCGCACCCTTTGCATGGAGTTTTGACCACTGGACCATCAGGGAAGTCCCTCGGTTGTTTTTATTGAAAAGGGGCAGGTACTGGTATCTATCCTGTTCATTGTGAAAATCGGTTTGTTATAAAAATGGGCTCCGTATGGTAAGTCCTTGATTAGGGTCACATGATGAAGCAGGTGAGACCTGTTGTTAAGCAACCTTCAGCCTGTTTCTGCTGGGATGGGCCAGATTCCTTGAGCCATCATGAGCCTTACTTCAAACTTTTGGGGCCTAAAAGACATGAATGTAACCAACCAAAAGGTTAAACAAACAAGGGCTAAAAAGGTGAACAGTGATACCTATTAAAGGACCTAGGAAAGGAAGGAACCAGGTTAACTTTAGGAGGGTTTCCTTAAATGTTGACCAGGTAGGAGGGGTGATGTTACCCCTGCCAAGGAGCCATTCTGCTTGGAAATATATTTTTGTTAATCTCAGAGTTCAAGTCTAACATGTTTATTTTTAGAATACAAGGTCTGGACCTGGAGGTCCTAGGTCTCCTTCTTGGACTGAAAAATCTTAGTCACAGGTTTATACCAGTAGGGAAGACGGTGAAGCATTAGGCAAAATATGGCATAAATCAGAATGACTGAAAAGAAAGGAGTTATAAAAAATGAAAACCTCCTGCTGGAAAGTTTTTTAAACCTTATGGGATCCAAGCAAACAAGATAACCAGTTTTCAATTTCCCCGCTCATATTAAATATCAAGTTTTAGTGGTTAATTGTCTGATCAAGCCAAGTAGCTTGTTGTCAAATTTCCTCAATACTGATTTTTGCCCGGAAAGAGGTATTGATGTACATGCAACAGAAAGTATTGGCAGTTGCACAAACCTCTCCTTGTTCTGTCAATAGATGAACAAGGGTCAGTCGGTTGTCAGGTATTGTCTTGGCCAAGAAATCTAGGGACTCCTGTAAATTAGTAAGCGATCTAGAAGTCTCATGGGCTAGGTGCAAGATAAGTTTCAAAGGACATGTTCATGGGCAGCTCACCCCCACCATGATAAGAAGGTATATCCAAAGAAATCTTCTGGGATGTTTCTGGGTAAATCTTGACTTAATCAGGTGAATAGTAGTGATGAATGAGCCCAATGCTTGGATTCATTTAAGGAATGAATTGAGAAAGGGGTGATTCAAGTTCCCAGCATACACTGCATGGGTGTAGAGCTCGGAACAGAAGCTGTGGGTGGAGCGTGAAGAGCCACGGTAACAGGGACAGACACTGAGGGATGCGAGGAGGCTCCGTGGAAGGACTGGCAGATCCTTAGAGCAATTCTCTAAGCTCCATTGTAGGACACGGGGGAGGACCTTTCCTTTTAAACCCCTCTTTCACATGCAAACCGCCTTAAGACAAAAACCAACCAACCAATATGGATCTGAATGAAAAGCATTGTTGTGTGTGTGTGTATTAGTCTCTCAGTCCTGTCTGACTCTTTGTGACCTCATGGACTGTAGCCCGCCAGGCTCCTCTGTCCATGGGATTCTCCAGGCAAGAATACTGGAGTGGGTTGCCATTCCCTTCTCCAGGGGGCCTTCCCAAACCCAGGTCTCCTGCATTGCAGGCAGATTCCTTACCATCTGAGCCACGAGGGAAGCCCCGAATGGAAAGGGTAGAGGCCATTTCCGGGGCTTCAGGACAGGTGTTCAGGGAGCGCTAGGAGGAGCTGAGATGCAGACCCACCATGTCCTCAGAGCTCTTCCTTTTAACCTTGTTTTCCTACCTCTTTCTGCACCATGTTTCACTGCTCTTTCTGTGGTGGGTAGATTTCTCTGCTCCTCTGGGCACAGGGGCACATTGCTCCCTCAGAGCTCCTGAGTTTATGTGTTAAATTTCTACCTAGACAAAGTGACTCAAACCAACTCTTTGTTCCAATTCCAAATTTTGCAGCAGGTGCTCTTAAAGGTCTGGGGTCTGCAAGGCCCAACCAGCAACTAATTTTGTATACATTTGGAAATTTTGTTTCCTTCAGATGTGGAACAACTGGCTATAACATGCACTTGTGATAAGCGGGGTTAAAACTTGTGTTCCTTTTCGTCCTTCATCATCTCATTTTTACCATGATTAATTAATACTCACAGAGCCAATCTGAGCAGGAAACTCATTGTGGTTATTAGTGAACTGTTATGTGTCAACTGGGGCTTTCCTGGTGGCTCAGATGGTAAAGAATCTGCAATGCAGAAACCTCAAGTTTGACCCCTGGGTTGGGAAGATCCCCTGGAGAAGGAAATGGCAACCCACTCCCATTTTCTTGCCTGGGAAATTCCATGGACAGAGGAGCCTGCCGGGCTACAGTCCATGGCTTTGCAAAAGAGTCGGACACGACTGAGCAACTTTCATACTCACTCACTCACGTATCCACCAGTCAGAGAGAGATGACGCAGGCAGGAGAACATAGCACTTCGTGACAGTCATTCATTGCAGAAACAGAAGACATAGCAGAAAAGCCAGTTCATGTGCATATAGAGTATGTGTAGCTCCACCACTCCAGGTCTTAACTTGTCATTACCCAAATTTAGATACACAGCTAATTAAGGTCCCCACAGTTTATGAGTTATGAGACATTGGGAAAGTCATAACTTCTCTAACACCCAGCTTACTAGGTAAAGCTAGTAAGTGAAGCTAGTAAAGCTAGTATCCCTCAGTGAAAAATGAGGGATAAAAAGAACACATTATCATGAGAGGATTAAATAAAATAATACACCTGAAGTACAAAACAAAATGACTGGCATATTTAGCAATCACTCATCTCTTATCTGGGAGAAGGCAATGGCAACCCACTCCAGTGTTCTTGCCTGGAGAATCCCAGGGACGGGGGCGCCTGGTGGGCTGCCATCTATGGGGTCGCACAGAGTCGGACACGACTGAAGCGACTTAGCAGCAGCAGCAGCATATCTTATCCATTATTTTTTTAATTTTTATTATTAAGAGACTAACTTTGGTGCCTGGCTTGTAATAGCTGCAAAGAAGATATGTGTGTGTGTGTGTGTGTGTATCACAAAATACCCATTTCCCCTCTCCTTCTCCCACCCACCGCCCTGGCCCAGGCATTATTTTAAAGGGATCTCAATTCAGAATGAATATTTAAAAACCTCTGCCACCATTTGCAGTCCAGCAGTGCCTACCTGTAGGGGGTCAAAGGTTACAGGTTCATTTCTCTAAAGCCAAGGACAGAGTGAAAGGGGTGGGGAGAAAGCCCATTGCCAATTGGTGACTCAGCAGAAGGCTGGTTTAGAGATAAGCATTATTGAACGGATTTCACTTTGCCCTACACCTAAGGTGATAAAACTGACAGATGTCATGATTTCCAGAAAGAGCAAGAGATAACCTCACTGTCCAGTCAACATTCGTTTTGTACAGGACAGAGTTCAAGTCCAAAGATGCATGCAGGGGACTCCTGAATACATAATCCTCTTAGATGTTGTCATTTCACTTCTGCTTGATTCTACAAGAGATTGCCTGGGAGGGGGAAGTAAATCAGCATTTCTTGATGATCTAGCATGTGTTAAGCATAGTAGTATGTGTTGTTTGCAATGTTGTAAGAAAAGATAAATCTGTGATGTAGGTATGAACTCCAGTTTACAAATGGGAAAACTATGGCTTAGAGAGAAACTGTTACATTTTTTAAAGTAACAAAGATTAATGTAATAACTAGCAAGAGGCAGAGTTAGAATTTTAAAAATATTTTATCATGAACAATACTATAAAAATTAAGCAAACCACAGATACACATTTTAATAAATAATTACAAGGTAGACCCTCATATAACTACCATGAGGTCAAAAAATAAAACAAAGGTTTCTTGTGTATCCCTTCGAAATCAAAGCCTCTTACTACCCTCTCAGATGTAATCACTCCACTGACTATGATGGTAATTGGTTCTTTGCTGTATTTTAAATTTATCACTCTCTAAGCATTATAGTTTTTTGAGCTTTTAACTTTACATAAATGGAAGGAAGTGTACAGTATGTCAACTCTCCCCCAAATGATTTATTGATTCAGCAATCCCAATCAAAATTCCAGCAATTACTTTGAGAAGCTGGTTCTATAGTTTATACTGAAGTACAAAGGGGCAAGAATTGGTGAGGAAGTCCATAAGAATAGTAAAGTAGGAGAACCTGTCCTACTAGATGAAAAGACTTGTAAGCCATACTGATTAACACGTGGTTTTGTTCCAGGGATGGATAAACAGACCACTAGGGCAGAGTCTAAAACAAACTCACATTTGTATGGACACTAGATATATGACAAGGTGATACTCTGCAGAAAGGATGGTCTTTTCAATAGATGTTTCTTTGACATCTGTGTAATCTAAACCGGAAAAAAACCCAGATAGAAAAATCAATTCTAACTGGATTAAATATCTAAATGTGAAAGGCTATAAAGCCTTTAGAAAATACACTGAAGTATATCTTCGTGACTTCAGAGTTGAGAAGGATTTTTTTAAGACACAAAAGCAGAAATAAAACTAGCTTGGTTCGTTCCAAAGTCCACGCTCTTTCGACTGTGTTAAGCTTTAGCAGAGGAACAAATATTAATATCTCTGTCCTGTGGCATTCCTTGATCCTGCATTTACATTCATGGAGGGCAAGGGAGAAAGACAGACTTGATAAAAACTTGGAACAGCCTTGGAAATAAGGCTTTTCCTTAAACACAAAACTATTAACTTTATGCATATGTGATTAACATCACAAAGTAACATCTCCATTATGCAAAATTGTGTGGAATGGATTTAATTCTGCTTCCCAGGGGCTGAAGCTGAGTGGGGAGGAGTACCAGCCTGAGGTTCAAGTTCTGGAGCTCATCTCTGCTGGATACAGGGCTCCAGGGTCCTCATATCGGAATGCTTCGTCTTTGATTCTGGTTGGACATTGCCAAGCTTGTGTAATCATGCACCAAAGCCCAGGTGCAGTTGGGACGCGTGGGCTGTAGTGGACACTGCTGGGCTCTGCCCACATCCCCTGGGACCTCACCAGGGGACATGTGTGGAATGCATCCTGTTGCAAGGACCTGCATCTCTTCTGCTTGCTCTCAATCCAAGCGTGGGACTAGCTGGTGGTATTGGCAAGTTGATCCTCCGGGAACAGCCATCAGCTCATGTTGCTTGGGAATTGGAAGATAAATAGATCTTAGCTTCCTTGAATGTTAGGGTGGGAAACTCTAAAGCATTTTCCCACTGTCCCTCAAGTTCCCTGGGCAGGATTGCACCCAAGTTGCCCAAAGTAGTCACCTTCTCCCTAACACACATGATTAGCTGCCTTCCCTCCCTCTCTCCCCTCCCATCTCCCTGCCAGCAATCCTTGAGATAATCCACTTGCATAAAGGGCTTATTCCAGGGTTTATTCCTGAGGAACCAAACCTAAGACCTGGGAGGATGGGGACACTTTGGAGATCAGGGCCCAGGCAAAAGAAAGCAGATGACTGACCTGAGAAATGTGGAACCAGGGACTGGAGGTCTGTAATCCTGAGATGCAGTGAGAGAATATTTGCTCCCAGGCAGGAGACCTGGACTTAGCTAGGTTTTTCAGAAATGGCTGTCAGGACTCGTCTACCAACACAAAGAGACCAAGAAAGTAGTCATGACGGGATCTCAGACAGAAAAAAGGGGAAAGCCCGAGCTGGGCTGTCCCAGGAGGGTTGGGGGGCAGTAATTCAGATGGTCAGGAGGCTCAGCTATGATCTCCTCCGTTTTTATATGCATCCCCGTCACGTGGGCACCTGGGTGCTCTTAGTAGCATCCTTAGTAGCATCCCTGCCATGCTGCATCCTTCTGGATGCAGAAAAGCAGTTCCCAGTGGGCCCTCAGCCAGTATTTCCTCAGCAACCAACAGGAAAAGGGAGGCTCAGGTGGGCTCCTTGCTTGATCGCCAGGAGTGCAAGCTGAGAGAGCCATTCTGGCACCCACCGTCTACTCCCACCGTGAGAGGATATTAGTATTCCTTGGTTGCAAGTAACAGAAGCAAGTAACTTGAAGGACAGGGAACCCTGGGGTCACAAAGAGTTAGACACAACTTAGCGACTGAACAACAACAACAACTTGAACTGTAACATGGAGAAAGGGGGTGGGGGCGGAGGGGTATGTCCAAGAGCAGGAATGCAGCCAAGCTCAGTCAGTGACTGGAAGGTGGAACTACAAGGTCCCAGGATTCACACTCTCTTCACATTTTTCTACCATTTTCTGCACAATTGCTTCACTCTGCAGACCCCTTTCTTTGTTCCTTGGTGCACAGGTATGTGACAGGCGAATATGCCTCTTTAACATACATGTGAGTTATATTTCCTGAATTTACAAGTTATATTTCCAGCCATATAAAAAGCTTTGGATCACTAACAGTTTCAAATTTCTTCCTTTCTTTTTTTGTGGCTTCAAATATTAAGAGATGAATGACACAACTATGTATGTACTCCTGATCTGATCAGTTACAGCAAGTCGACCAAGTTCACAGAGCACCCACATGGCTATTAGGGATTTACCTGTATTTCGCAGAGGTGGTGGGAGGTCATTAGCTAGTACATTTGACAGGTCCACCTAAAGATGACTAGAGAGGGGGACTAGATGACCACGGGCATGTCCCTTAACCTTCCTGGGTCTCTATTTTTTCCCAAATAAAATGAGGAGTTGGGAGTTAAGACTTTTGTGGTCAATTCCAGCTTCAATCTGAACATCTACAAACTCAGAGCCCCTCCTTTTCACATTCTATGACATTCTCTAGAGACGGACAACCATTTCTGGGAACTGTGAGAGAGACATTTTACAGGAGAGCTGCCACATGTTAAGGACGATCCCTTTCCTTTCAAATTGGTTTGCATTATTTTCCTTCTGGAAATTGGAAGCAGACTAGGGAAACTTTGAGGGTGGCTCAAGGGCAGGGCAGTCCAAGCAGCCTGGATGGAACCCTTCTGTCTCTTTGAACCCCTGGAAGAAAGGGAGATTGCAGACACCATGTAGGAGGTAGGCGGATGATTAGAACCGGATGGATCCTACTTGCTGGTTAGCTTCTCCCTTCCTTGCAACATATCACACCTTCCTGCCAAGTGACAGACAGCTCATGCTCTTCTACTTTAACTGTGAACTTGACCCTAGATGACAAGAGCAGGGACAAGTGAATAAATAAGCTTTCTTCAGTTGCACTCTCTCTCTGCTCCTCCCGGCCCTGTCAGTTATCCACTTACATGTCCCAGTGTAGGTCACATTGTTTTCCAACGCTGGTCGAGTCCAAGTCTCATCACACTCTGGCAAGACTCTAAGCTTTCGCTCCCTCTGTCTCCTTTGGAGAGTGAGCGGAGCACTGGAGCTCCTCCCACTTCGCCATGGCTCCACCCACCTGGCCTCCGGGTGATGCCCCAGGCTCCTCCCACCTCTAACAGCTGCTTCTGTCCCCTCTGGGCAATCATTTCAGCAAGCCTGGCCTTCTGCATCAAAAGGTCACCCATTGCTGCGTCCCTGTATTTTCCCTAGAATTCCTGGGCCTGGAACCGTCAGAGAACCTTCCCTGGAGTGAATGGTGAACATAGATCCAATTTCCAAGCCGCATGTCATTGCAACTGTTGTTTATAATAATAATCATACCTATGGAGCACTTCCTCTTTCCACTCCCTTCTAATTTTCTCAAACAACACGTGTCAAATGAAGGAGAGCTTTCCTGTGTGAAGACCAGTGCCAGAGGGTTCACAGATAGCTAGAGGTGACAGCTGGGCTGGGGCTACAGATAGCGCTGCAGATCCTCTCCATTCTCAAGGCAGCCAGCTTTCAACTCAACACCCCTCCCCTTAACAAGGAGCCAGTAGTCATTTTCTTTTTTGCCATCTCCTCTTATCTCCCCCCTCTAAGTGCAAAGAAGGATGGAGCAGGAGGGAAGCAGACATTGGTTTTTCTTTTCAATTGGAGGATAATTGCTTTACAATGTTGTGTTGATTTCTGCCATACAACACAAATCAGTCATGTTCCCTCCCTCTTGCCTCTCCCTGCCCCCCCCCATCCTATCCCATCCCACCCCTCTAGATTGTCACAGAGCTGGCTTAAAATTCAACATTCACAAAATGAAGATCATGGCATCTGATCCTATCACTTTATGGCAAATAGATGGGGAGATAATGGAAACAGTGAGAGACTTTATTTTCTTGGACTCCAAAATTACTGTGTACGCTGACTGCAGCCATGCAATTAAAAGATGCTTGCTCCTTGAAAGAAAAGCAATGACAAACCTAGACAGCGTATTCAAAAGCAGAGACGTTACTTTGCCAACAAAGGTCTGTAGAGTCAAAGCTATGGTTTTTCCAGTGGTCATGTATGGATATGAGAGCTGGACAAAAAAGACTGAGTGCCAAAGAACTGATGCTTTTCAACTGTGGAGTTGGAGAAGACTCCTGAGAGTCCCTTGGACTGCAAGGAGATCAAACCAGTCACTCCTAAAGGAAATCAACCCTGAATATTCATTGGAAAGACTGATGCTGAAGCTGAAGCTCCTATACTTTGGCCACCTGATGCGAACAGCCAACTCATTGGGAAAGACCCTGATGTTGGGAAAGGCTGAAGGCAGGAGGAGAAGGTGACAACAGAGGATGAGATGGTTGATGGCATTACCGATGCAATGGACATGAGTTTGAGTAGGCTCTGGGAGTTGGTGATAGACAGGAAAGCCTGCCGCGCTGTGGTTCATGGGGTCACAAAGAGTTGGACATGACTGAGCGACTGAATAACAACAGGGTTGAGTTCCTGTGTTTCACGGCAACTTCCCACGAGCTAGTATTTTACATCTGGTGATATATATGTCTCAGTGCTACTCTCTCCGTTTGTCCCTCTCTCTCCTTTCCCTGCTGGGTCCACAAGTCTGTTCTCTATGTCAGCAAAGCAGACTTTCTTCACCATGTGGGAGGATACAGACGTTGGTGTGATCAGAGAAAGACAGGGAAGGGAGTTGCTCTGCAGACTCAACTATTCCACACACATCCCCATACACACACAGATACAACAGAAAAATCAATGTGTGAATTACATTGCTGTAACTACACCTTGCTAATAATTCTTCACATAGCTCTTTCCAAAGAAAAATTTTTTTCTAGATGAAGAGCTTTTACAAATAAGTTTTTCCATGGTAGCATTTCTCAGTCTTTTCTGCTTTGGTTTCTAAATTGTGTAACACATGTAGAAAGGTTTTATGTTCTTTATGGTTATATATATTTTAAAATAGGTTTGTTTAGTTTTAAATACTTTAATCTGTTACCTAAGGGTGTTTAACCAAGTGAAAGATCTGGACTATGGATCTAGCTTCATTTTCCTCTTGGGGGTCGCCTAAGTTCTCCCAGCCCCATTAAGAAATAAGCCACCAGTTATGAGCAGTTTAAAGACTAGATGTGGCACTTCCCTGGTGGCCCAGTGGTTAAGAATCTGTCTGGAAATGCAGGGGGCAGGGGTTTGATCCCTGGTCTGGGAACTAAGGTTCCACAGGCAGCACATGGAGCAACTAAGACCCAACATAGCCGAATAAATACATATTAAAAAAAAAGACTAAATGTGTGGTATCTACAGTTTTGAGTTTTTACATGTATTTTGCTAGTTGTATTGCTACTGAAGAGTAACAAATAGGTTTACGTACATAGTACACAAACGTCTCAGGAAAAAAATTTGCTCAATATGCTTAAATATATTCATACTTACACAATTGTGGCTTTGGTGAGAAAGTGCAGTGAGGATACAAGAATAAAGCAGCGATGTTTGATTAAAATAGTTAAGACAGCTGAAACAGTGGTTAGTGCTGTTGGCTAAAAAAGATGCACAAATTAAGAGCTGAGAGTTGAGTTTCATTTGGGGTAAAATGAGGGCTGAAGCCCAGGAGACAGCCCCTCGGAGAGCTCTGAGAGACGGGTCAAAGAAGTAATGGGGGAAGGTCAGTCTATTACTATGTGGTTTTGTTGAAGGGGGAGTTCAGTGCAGTCAAGCGCTTATTTTACAAAACATTTTCTGCCTGTCACAAGGAGCTGAGGTCACCATGAAGGGATTTACTGCTTCTCTAGATAGGAGGAGACGCAAGGGTTGGGTTCATGAGATCAGTTCCTGAAAATGTCTAACCAGCTAAAGACCTGTCCCACCGGTTCCCCTGAGCACAGGGCGCCTCAGTCTCCACCCTGAATGCCCCGCAGTGTGCGCTGGAGGCGGAACAGCACAGGCTTCAGATGCCCTTTCTGTTGCTGTTCAGTCGCTGGCAAAGGCTCTTGGCAAGTGCCAATCTGTAGTCGGCAGCATTTATGAAAAGTCGGCAGAAATTTTCAGCCTCTGAGAAGCTATGTGTACCTTCCTCTGTGAGTAGATAAAGACAAATTAAGCAGAGTAGCAAGATACATGAATCTGGAGAAGATAAATCTTGGAGGGAGGCAATTTTGAAAGGACTTTTTCAGGTCTAAGTGTAGGTGGGTAAGGCCAATTCTATCATTTTGGTGGGATCAAAAATGCTTGCTTCTCTGCCCCAAATGGGTTTTCATACCAATGGAGAAAATTAAATTGAATTGGTGACGTAAGAGGGTGAAACACTCTACCCCTTACATTCTCCTTACCTGCCTATAAACGTTACAAGTATAAGTATAAGTAGCCTTGGGACTGGATTCCTTTTCTACAATAGATTTTACCATTTCTTTATTTAATATTTAACTACACTAAATGATTTTTGGAAAAGGAGTGAGGAGCAGCAACCTTTGAACCAGTAAAGGCCACAAGGATTAGCCTTGACAACCTCATAAACTCTGAGTTCCCCAAAGTCAATCTCAGACTCCACTAAGTAAAGGAAAGCAAAGTGTTAACCTTGCAAAAGCTTCTCTAAGACCAGGACCCTAATTCTCAGCAATCTGATTAGAATTTCTGCCCCTTACTAGAAAACCACATTTCAAGTACCTTTGATATATATATAATTTATAAATAAATATATAATTTTAAAAACGTGTGACTGTAATTTTCCTAATTATGCCAGTGCCCAGGGGGGAAAAAACAGATATTTTGATGATATCAACACTAAAAATGTTCTGAGTAGCATTAAGAAAGTTGTAATGAAAGTATTTTTCTTGTTATTCATTTATTCATTCACATTCATTCACCAACGAATAAATATGTTCCTGTTAGCAAATGTTGGCTTGCAAAAATAGGAAAACAATTTAAATTAGCTTAATGAGCAAAAAGGATTTACTGGCTCATTTAACTGGAATGTCCAGAGGAAGAGCAGGCTTTAGGGTTGATTTTTTCAGTGGTTCAACGATGTGTTTCTCTTCATAGAGGTATTACTTTTATCCTCAGGCTGCCTAAGTGTCTGCAGAAGTTTTAGATTCACATCCTCAAAACAGAAGAGTTCTGTTGTAGCATTCACTCTGCTGGGAACAGCTAAAGCCAATGGTCCATGGACTGTGGGCCAAGGAATGGGAAATGCTGACTGACTATGCTAACAAGTGTGTGTGTGTGTGAGTGTTGGACATCCATTCGAAAATCTAGCCCTGTAAAGGTGAAGGAAGGAATAAATGCATGCTGGAGCCGCAGATGAGAAACATTTAGTGCAGACATTGTTTGTGCTCCACCCCGTGTGTGTGCGTGCTAAGATGCTTCAGTCGTGTCTGACTTTGTACGACCCTGTGGATTGTAGCTCGCCAAGCTCCTCTGTCCATGGGATTCTCACTGGAGTGGGTTATCATGCCCTCCTCCAGAGGATCGTCCCAATCCAGGGATCAAACCAGCGTCTCTTACATCTCCTGCATTGGCAGATAGGTCCTTTTACCACTAGCGCCACCTGGGAAGCCTATGCTCTGCTCATTGGAGACAAAAATACAAATTAGAACACTGCTGCTGCCCAGGACCTCAAAGGGAGATGGTTAAGAGAAGACTTATTTCCTGAATGACTGCACATCAATGTGCTTTCAATACACTATTTCCAAACCTTTATGCTGTTATCGGTCTCAAGAGAGAGAACAATGTTACATTTTGCTTGACTTATGGGCACGCAGTTCAGTCGCTCAGTCGTGTCCAACTCTTGGCCACCCCACGGACTGCAGGACGCCAGGCTTCCCTGTCCATCACCAGCCCCCAGAACTTGCACTCTGGAATCACAGCAGTTATCCCAGTGAAAACACACCCACACACAAAATGTAAAGGAAGCATTGGGTAAGAAGAGAAGACACCTAGAACATCTAAGATCCTAATTCTTTTTGTTTGACTATATTTGTTTGTAACAAGTTTCTCTCTGCATTGGAGAAAAGAAAATGAAACACACTCTTCCTTCCTAGATCTCCTTTATTCTAGGATATTCCCATGTATTATAGGTTTTCCTGTGACTTGTCTCTCACTTGCAAACTATCATTGTAGTAGACTGAATAATAGCCCCTAAGAGATGTCCTGTCCAAATCTCTGAAACTGTGAACATTACCTTATATCCGAAGGGACTTTGCAGATGTGACTAAGGATTTTTGAGATGGAGCGATTACCCTGGATGATCCAGCTGGGTCTGCTGTACTCACAAGGGTCCTAATAAGAAGGAGGCAAGAAGGTCAAAGATGGAGGGGATGGGATGACAGATATAGAAGTTGGAGGGAGGCACTTTGAAGGTGGAGGAAGTGTATCAGGAGCCAAGCAATGCAGGTGGTCTCTAAAAACTGGAGAAAACAAGGAAACAGATTCTCCCCTGGAGCCTGCAGAAAGAACCAGCCCTGCCAATACCTTGCTTTTTAACCCCTTAGGATTCCTTTTGGACTTCTGACCTTCAGAACACAAAGAGAATAAATTTGGGTTTATTTGTGATAATTTGTTACAGCAGCAAAGGAAACTAACATACTACTTCTCCTCTACTTTTTTTTTTTTTCTCCTCTACTTTTAAACTTACCCCTTTGCTCTTTACCCTGCAGCCACTTTAGAGAGATCTTTAGATTATACATTTTAGGTAATATATAATGCAAACATGTTTGCTTAAAGCTCTTCACAGGCCACTCCATAGTTTAGAAGATAAAGTCCACATTCCTTTATAAATTGCCTTCATATACCTTCGCCACCCTTACCTTTTCTCCCTCCTCCTGTCTTCCCTTTCCCTCTCCTTTCATTGGTTCTCATTCTAGACGCTGGGCTTTTGCAGTGCTGTTTCCCTGTCTGGAAGGGGGAGCCCCCCTTCTATGTTTCTTTCAAGGTCTCCTGGACCATGACGACATGAGGACTATCCTGGATAGAGCTGATTGCCCTTTTCAAAGTTTCCATCACATTCCCTATGCACCTTGATGATACATAGTGATTCAGGAAAGGGGCAGGGCTCAAGTTTTAAAGGAGCGATATAGCAGTTGACAACACTGCATAAGCTGGTTAGAACCACCTAGGTCCAAGATGGCAGAAGAGTTGACTTCCAGTAGACCTTGAGCCTCATTGGATGTCACTGTAATATATTAACATATGCTACACAACACATCCACAGGCACCATGAGAGTTCTGCAGCTGACCATAAAAGGCTAAAAAGTGGGTGGTGATCCAATTCCTGGAAATTCCCATCCCTTCCCCAAAACAGTCCTCCCACTCGTTAGCCTATGATATTACCCTGCTCATAAAAACTAACCACCTCCACACCTTAGGGCCTGCTCTCCATTTCTGAGACAGAATGCAGTCTGTCTATCTCTGAAGAAACCTACTTTTACTTCACAATGGTTGGCTTGCCCTTCACTTGGCAGCCCTCCCAGGGGGCTCACTTGAGACCTGGGACATGACCATCCTCTTATATCCCATTTTTCCCCTGCGACAATAGCACATACTGCCGGGCATTGTCACTGTGCCATTTACGTCTGATTCTTTTGAAAGGCACTGATCCTAGACAAGAAAACCAGAAGAGCTCAAGGAACATTGGCCAAAGGGGTCACTCATCATGACTGTGTCACCCAACCTGCCTCTAAGGCTCCAGTGAGCCTCCTCTCATGCAGTGTAGTTGGGCTTTTCGATGGTTCCTCTGAGTTGACATTTACCAAACAGACCTACATCTTCATAGATTTCCAACCCTCTTCAGTCATAGGCTTTCAAGCCTGAGAAATGCTTTAGGAGGAGCTGGAGTGGGCCAAAGGATGCCCTTAGTTTGAGCACACACCTTGTGTCTATGGACACAAATACAGGAAGAGCAGACCTAGCATGGCGATATTTTTAGAAGAAAAGGTAGATAAGAATTCCAAGTCACGGGAAATTAAAGTCAACCTTTGAGTTCAGTTCAGTTGCTCAGTTGTGTCTGACTCTTTGCGAACCCATGGACTGCAGCATGCCAGGCCTCCCTGTCCATCACCAACTCCTGGAGTTTACTCAAACTCATGTCCAGCGAGTTTGTGATGCCATCCAACCATCTCATCCTCTGTCATCCCCTTCTCTTCCCACCTTCAATCTCTCCCGGCATCAGGATCTTTTCAAATGAGTCAGTTCTTTGCATCAGGTGGCCAAAGTATTGAAGTTTCAGCTTCAGCATCACTCCTCCCAATGAATATTCAGGACCGATTTCCTTTAGGATGGACTAGTTGAATCTCCTTGCAGTCCAAGGGACTCTCAAAAGTCTTCTCCAACACTATAGTTCAAAAGCATCAATTTTTTGGTGTTCAGCTTTCCTTATGGTTCAGCTCTCACCTTCATTCATGACTACTGGAAAAACCATAGCTTTGACTAGATGGACATTTGTTGGTAAAGGAATGTCTCTGCTTATTAATATGCTGTCTAGGTTGGTCATAGCTTTTCTTCCAAGGAGCAATCATCTTTTAATTTCATGGCTGCAGTCACCATCTGCAGTGATTTTGAAGCCCAAAAAAATAAAAGTCTGACACTGTTTCCACTGTCTCCCCATCTATTTGCCATGAAGTGATGGGACCAGATGCCTTGATCTTAGTTTTCTGAATGTTGAGTTTTATTTTTTTATTTTTTTAATTTTTTTGAATGTTGAGTTTTAAGCCAACTTTTTCACTCTCCTCTTTTACTTTCATCAAGAGACTCTTTATTTGTTCTTCACTTTCTGCCATAAGGATGGTGTTATCTGCATATCTGAGATTATTGACATTTCTCCCAGCAGTCTAAATTCCAACTTGTGCTTCATCCAGCCTGGCATTTTGCATGATGTACTCTGCATATAAGTTAAATAAGTGGAGTGACGATATACAGCCTTGATGGACTCCTTTCCCAATTTGGAACCAATCTGTTGTTCCATGTCCAGTTCTAACTGTTGCTTCTTGACCTGCATACAGATTTCTCAGGAGGCAGGTCAGGTGATCTGGTATTCCCATCCCTTTAAGAATTTTCCACAGTTTGTTGTGATCCACACAATCAAAGGCTTTAGTGTAGTCATTGAAGCAGAAATAGATGCTTTTCTGAAATTCTCTTGCTTTTTCAATGATCCAGTGGATGTTGGCTATTTGATCTCTGATTCCTCTCCCTTTTCTAAATCCAGCTTGAACATCTGGAAATTCTCAGTTCACGTACTGTTGAAGCCTTTTAGCCTTTAATGATTTCAAAGTACTTTAAAAAAAAAACAACTCACATGAGGGTGGTGATTCCTTCATTATTATTCCTCACCCTTCCCAGGCTTGCCTTTCCCACTTCCTTACGTCTGCTTCCGGGGGTTACTCCTAAACAAACCTTCTGCCCCCAGGTTTTTGTCTCAGGGTCTATTTTTCAGAAAACCCAAGATAAGGCATTGTTTAAAACTTCATGGTTACCCATTAGTGAAAGTCAAGTCTTTGTGACTTAATCAAGGAGATGAAGCTAAGAAAATTTTCCTATCCTTTCATTTAGAAGTCTCACTGCCTGTTCTAATCATCTGGCAACTTTGAGGGTACCTGTTTCTCTTTCCCCAACTGGCAGCAATTCCCTCATGAGAGGCCATGTCTGCCTGCATTCCCAGGTTATAACACCCAGAATCAAGCCAGATCTGATATAACACTAATGTAGGACTATCTAATGCAAACATGCCATTAAAAAAATAAAGACTGTTTTCTATCACTTTTGGATTTGACCTGTGAAGCTTTTAAAAAGACACATGGAAACAATCACAATGAAAAGATTTCATGCATTTTTGGAGCAAAGCTTTTTTATTCAAATTATATTTGGGTCTTACCATATTAGAGGATTTTGGAGAAACTCTCAGGTTTTATTTTCAGAGCTCTAGATTTCTTTCTTTTCATTTATTTATTTGGCTGCACTGTGTCTTTTAGTTGCCCCGTGGCATGTGGGATCTTAGTTCTTCAAGCAGAGAAGGAATCCCCATTCCCTGTGCTGGAAAGCAGATTCTTAACCACGGGACCACCAGGGAAGTCCCAGGCTACAGATTTCTTTCTCTTTTTTTTAGACTTATCCTTTAAGGTTTAATAGACCCCAAAACTTATCATAGTTTTCAACGTGAGGCCATAACGTATAGCTAATTCTATATACACACTCTGGAAAGCTAAGATAAAGTTGCAATGTTAACAGGTTCTAAGAACTGCCTCGAACATTAAATCAGTGTATGGGTTGTTCAGCATCAGATTTTTTGTTGTTTCTTTTCATTTAAATGGATTTTCAACTGTGATAGGTTGAACTATTTATACAATATTTATAAACGGGCACTTATTTGATTGTATGTTCAAAACTCCACATCACTCCACATCAAAGCCACATCAGTTTAGCAGCAACATAACTGTAGTATACTGGCTTTTCTGGTGCATCTTATTTGAATTTACAAGAAATATTTCTCTGATTAATTTTAAAACGAGATTTGGCAGGAGCATCGCACACCCTACAAAGCCAGAGTGAATAAACGTCTTTTTCCCCCTAAACATATCTGCCCTGATTTGTGACCATATTCTCTTAAACCACAATTTATCTATTTTTGAAGTTCACTGAATTTTTACCACTAAAACCTGCTGGCTCAGCCATGAAGCACTCAAACATTCACTCTCAATGCAGCATGAAGGGGGGAAGGGAGGCTAAGTGGCAATGGCTTACTAATTCATAAGTCAAATTTCTGCCATCCTGTGCCCTAACACTTGTTCCTGCGTGTCTTTGGGCTCACTGCCCTGCTTGTCACAAGTTTCTTACACTCCTGTGGTTCTCTTGGGCTTGCAGTGTTGACGCCATGCCCGTCTTGTTACCTCCTTGACTCAGCTTTGACTCTTAATAGCACCATTTTTAAGAAAAGGTCACTTGTGCCATTATCAAATCTTTGAACTTTTACTGACTATACTTAAGCTCTGCCTCATACCTTCTTTTCATGTGTCTGTATACTTTGAGGGCAAAGCTGATGCAAGAGAGTGTCCTGGAATAGAATTTTCTGTTTATTGGTTTTTGTTTTTTATGTTTTTCTAAGAATCCTTGAAACTACTTGGTCAGGAACAACATGGAAGAAAAATGCTACACATCATACATTTCCTCAGGAAATTCAGTCCTAAGATGTTTTATTTCAGGATGCCTTGCTCTGTAGCTAAGTCAAGTCTGACTCTTTGAGACCCCTGGGACTGTAGCTCGCCAGGCTCCTCTGTCCATTGGATTTTCCAGGCAAGAATACTAAAGTGGGTTGCCATTTCCTCATCCATATAGATTTCTTATTTGATACTTTATTATTTATTCAGAAATAAAGTGACTCAATTTGAAGGTTAAGTTACAATTTTGTATTATTCACTGGAAATTTTTCCCATTAAATATGTAAATTATCCTTTTGAGGATCCTGAAGCAGTTGTTTGTAACAATAATTTCTCACATTTTCATAGAAAGGCCAGCTCCATTTACATTACCAACTGTAGACATTTTATGTTTTATTCAAATGCATCACAGCCATCTTGACTTCTGATTTTTATAACGTTGAATATCAGAGAAAATTCATCATCTTGCTCCTTTTAAAGCAGATGCATAATGACCTCAATGTTTAGAATAAAAATGATTAAATTAACCCGAGTTGTCGTGCATCCGACTGTGGACTCCAAGAGCTAGGGAGGCTCTGATTTTTCAAAAAATTGAACTTTGCCTCTTGACTCATACTGTAGTGTGGAGTCTCAACCTGACACTTTCTGACCTGAATGGAGTAAGAAAACAGCCAGTTCATGTGTTGCCCACAGAAGCAGCTGACCCTCACATTTCCTCCTCAAGGCTTGATTTAAACAGTGTGTCTGCACGTTTCTGTAGAAATGGGAGATTCTCTACCCTGACCTTTCAAACACAGTTTAGGTCTGAGGCTGAGCCAGTTTGTGCATACAGACAAAGTTCCTGGGGTAAAACACACTTTGACCACAGATCAGAAAGAAGGGGTCTTACTGGCTTTCACACTCATTTCATACGTATTTGTCAAATATGAATATACTGTTATCGATCTACATAGCTTGAAGGAGTTAATTTTACTGTGTACAAATGATACTTCATATGTAATCAAACTCAAATTTTAAAAAAATTAACCAATGCTTAGGAAACAGGCTTCAGTGAAGAAAGACTGGAATAAATGGGTTTGTTTCATTTAGAAAAGATAAATGTGTGAATTGTTTAATAATGTTTAATAAATGCCAGTTTTCCCCTCCACCTTAAAGGTTACTATGCACCATTATATTTTGTAAAAATGAAAAAACTTAGATTCAACCATGTGTAGTCTAGCGGTCTTCAGGAGAGTTGCAGTGGGCTTTGTCTTGCCATTCGAGAAGACACACATAGAGTGGTTATTGGTCCCCTGAAGTCCAAACTTCTTTAAGGACTCCTTGCAAGGGTGATTTATGCAGATATATTTATTTGTTCTTTTAAGTGTCCATAAGGTCACCATTAACCCCACCATAGAGCTGCCAGAACTTACACAGGGCTGGGGAAACAGACTCTAGGCGGGCACAAACAAAACCTTGTGCCCACCAGGACCCCGGAGAAAGGAGCAGCGACCCCACAAGAGACTGACCCAGACTTGTCTGTGAGTGTCCAGAAGTCTCTGGTGGAGGCGTGGGTTGGCAGTGGCCTGCTGCAGGGTCGGGGACAAGGAGTGCAGCAGTGCATACATGGGACCTTTTGAAGGAGGTTGCCATTATCTTCATTACCTCCACCATGGTTTGGCCTCAGGTCAAACAACAGGGAGGGAACACAGCCCCACCCATCAACAGAAAATTGGATTAAATATTTACTGAGCATGGCCCCGCCCATCAGAACAAGACCCAGTTTCCCCCTCAGTCAGTCTCTCCCATCAGGAAGCTCCCATAAGCCTCTTATCCTTCTCCATCAGAAGGCAGGCAGAATGAAAACCACAATCACAGAAAACTAACCAAACTGATCTCATGGACCACAGCTCTATCTAACTCAATGAAACTATGAGCCATGCCTTGTAGGGCCACTCAAGACGGATGGGTCATGGTGGAGAACTCTGACAAAACGTGGTCCACTGGAAAAGGGAATGGCAACCATTTCAATATTCTTGCCTTGAGAACCCAATGAACAATATAACAAGGCAAAAAGATAGGACACTGAAAGATGAACTTCCCAGTTTGGTAGGTGCCAAATTTGCTACTGGAGATCAGTGGAGAAATAACTCCAGAAAGAATGAAGAGACGGAGTCAAAGCAAAAAACAACACCCAGTTGTGGATGTGACTGGTGATGGAAGTAAAGTCCGATGCTGTAAAGAGCAATATTACATAGGAACCTGGAATGTTAGGTCCATGAATCAAGGCAAACTGGAAATGGTCAAACAGGAAATGGCAAGAGTGAACATCGACATTTTAGGAATCAGTGAACTAAAATGGGCTGGAATGGGTGAATTTAACTCAGATGACCATTATATCTACTACTGTGGGCAAGAATCCCTTAGAAGAAATGGAATAGGCATCATAGTTAACAAAAGAGTCCAAAATGCAGTACTTGGATGCAATCTCAAAAATGACAGAATGATCTGTTTGTTTCCAAGGAAACCATTCATTATCACAGTAATCCAAGTCTATGCCCTGACCAGTAATGCTGAAGAAGCAGAAGTTGAATGGGTCTATGAAGATCTACAAGACCTTCTAGAACTAACAACCAAAAACAAACAAACAAAAAAAGTGTCCTTTTCATTATATGGGACTGGAATGCAAAAGTAGGAAGTCAAGAAATACCTGGAGTGACAAGAAAATTTGGCCTTGGAGTACAAAATGAAGCAGGTCAAAGATTAACAGAGTTTTGCCAAGAGAATGCACCCTCTTCCAACAACACAAGACAAGACTCTATACATGGACATCACCAGATCACCAGATGGTCAATATTGAAATCAGATTGATTATATTCTTTGCAGCCAAAGATGGAGAAGCTCCATATAGTCAGCAAAAATAAGACCAAGAGCTGACTAAGGCTCAGATCATGAACTCCTTATTGCCAAATTTAGATTTAAATTGAAGAATGTAGGGAAAACCACTAGAACTAAACCATTTATGTATGACCTAAATCAAATCCCTTATGATTTTACAGTGGAAGTGACAAATAGATTCAAGGGATTAGATCTGATAAAGAGTTCCTGAAGAACTATGGATGGAGGTTCGTGACATTGTGCAGGAGGCAGTGATCAAGACCATCCCCAAGAAAAAGAAATGCAAAGAGGCAAAATGGTTGTCTGAGGAGGCCTTACAAATAGCTGAGAAAAGGAGAGAAGTTAAAGGCAAAGGAGAAAAAGAAAGATACACCCATCTGAATGCAGAGTTTCAAAGAATAGCAAGGAGAGATAAGAAAGCCTTCCTCAGTGATCAATGCAAAGAAATAGAGGAAAACAATAAAATGGGAAAGACTAGAGATCTCTTAAAGAAAATTAGAGACACCAAGGGAACATTTCATGCAAAGATGAGCACAATAAAAGACAGAAATGGTATGGACCTAATAGAAGAAAGAGATATTAAGACGAGGTGGCAAGAACACACAGAACAACTATACAAAAGAGATCTTCATGACCCAGATAACCACAATGGTGTGATGACTCGCCTAGAGCCAGACATCCTGGAATGCGAAGTGAAGTGGGCCTTAGGAAGCATCACTATGAACAAAGCTAGTGGAGGTGATGGAACTCCAGTTGAGCTATTTAAAATCCTAAAAGATGATGCTGTGAAAGTGTGGCAATCAATATGCCAGCAAATTTGGAAAACTCAGCAGTGGCCACAGGACTGGAAAAGGTGTTTTCATTCCAATCCCAAACAAAGGCAATACTAAAGAATGTTCAAACTACTGCACGATTGCATTCATCTCATAAGCTAGCAAAGTGATACTCTAAATTCTCCAAGCCAGGCTTCAGCAATATGTGAACCGTGAACTTCCAGATGTTCAAGCTGGATTTAGAAAAGGCAGGGGAATCAGAGGTCAAATTGCCAACATCTGCTGGATCATCGAAAAAGCAAGGGAGTTCCAGAAAAACATCTACTTCTGCTTTATTGACTATGCCAAAGACTTTGACTGTGTGGATCACAACTAACTGTGGAAAATTCTTAAATTCTTAAAGAGACAGGATTACCAGACCACCTGACCTGCCTCCTGAGAAATCTGTATGCAGGTCAAGAAGCAACAGTTAGAACTGGACATGGAACAACAGACTGGTTCCAAGTCGGGAAAGGAGTCCGTCAAGGCTGTATATTGTCACCCTACTCACCCTACTTATTTAACTTACATGCATAGTACCTTTTGCAAAATGCCGGGTTGGATGAAGCAGAAGCTGGAATCAAGATTGCCGGGAGAAATATCAATAAACTCAGATGACACCACTCTTATGGCAGAAAGTGAAAAAGTACTAAAGAGCCTCTTGATGAAAGTGAAAAAGGAGAGTGAAAAAGTTGATTTAAAATGCAACATTCAGAAAACTAAGATCAAGGCATCTGGTCCCATCACTTCATGGCAAATAGATGGGGAAACGATGGAAACAGTGAGAGACTTTATTTTTTGGGGACTCCCAAATCACTGCAGATGGTGACTGCAGCCATGAAATTAAAAGACGCTTGCTCCTTGGAAGAAAAGCTATGACCAACCTAGACAGCCTATTAAAAAGCAGAGACATTACTTGGCCAACAAAGGTCCATCTAGTCAAAGCTATGGTTTTTCCAGTAGTCATGAATGAATGTGAGACCTGGACCATAAGGAAAGCTGAGCACCGAAAAATTGATGCTTTTGAACTATAGTGTTGGAGAAGACTTTTGAGAGTCCCTTGGACTGCAAGGAGATTCAACCAGTCAATCCTGAAGGAAATCAGTCCTGAATATTCACTGGGAGGAGTGATGCTGAAGCTAAAACTTCACTACTTTGGCCACCTAATGCAAAGAACTGACTCATTTGTAAAGACCCTGATGCTGGGAGAGATTGAAGACGGGAGGAGAAGGGGACAAGAGAGAATGAGGTGTTTGGATGCCATCACTGATGCAATGGGCATGAGTTTGAGTAAGCTCTGGGAGTTGGTGATGGACAGGGAAGCCTGGTGTGCTACAGTCCATAGGGTTGCAAAGAGTCGGACACAACTGAGCAACTGACCTGAATATTGCTGGGACACCTGGAGCAGTGATCTGTAGGACACCTGGGAGATCTGTAGGTTGTGGGTGTCCCAAGGCAATGGAAATGTGGAGCTAGGGCATAGCCCCACCATGGCCTCTCCTGTTTCCTCTCCATCCTGAGCTGGACGGCCTCCTTCCCAGACCACCCTACCCTGCCTTCAGACACTAAATTCAAAACACTCCCACTCAGGGAAGTCTGTTTCCTCTATTTTCTCACCAGTTTTTTCAACCTCAGTTTTTTGGGGGAAGGAATTCACAGTTGCTCAGCATGTGGGTGGGATATGTGGGTATTTTTGAGTTGACATGTAGGAGCACACTTCATTGTTTCCTGCTTAAGAGTAGATGTGTGCCTAATATGTAGAATTTTTTAAATGATTTTTTTTGTTTTTGATTTTTTTTTCCTGACAGCACAAAACAGTTTTAAAATGCTGTTTACATGTTCAGATACCTAAGTGAAGGATTATGCTTCTCTGTCTCCAAATAAAAGAAAATGTGTTAGCAGCCTCACAAACAAATCTCTTCTGTGCTTAAAGAAGGAAGCCCTTAGAATGGATGCTTGTGGGACCCCACCCAGACAGACTCATCAGCTTGGTGTACCCATCCCCCAACTCCTGAAAGTGAAAGTGACTCAGTCCTGTTCGATTCTCTGCAACCCCTTGGACTGTGGCCCACCAGGCTCCTCTGTCAATGGAATTCTCCAAGTCAGGCCACTGGAGTGGGTAGCTGTTCCCTTCTCCCGGGGATCTTCCAGACCCACAGATCGAACCCAGGTCTCCTGCATTGCAGGTGGATTTCTTATCATCTGAGTCACCAGGGAAGCCCTATTTTTTATTTCTTTAGACTGCACAGGCTCTAGAGTGCATGGACTTCAGTAGCCCTGGGGTATGTGGGAATCTTAGTTTCCCTGATCAGGGGTGGAACCCATATCCCCTGCAGGGGAAGGGCTGATTCTTAACCACTGGATCATCAGGGAAGTCCCTCCTCTGACTACTCTTGAGCAATGGTTGCTGATGGCTCAGGGCTCCCCTTTCTCTGAGAACTACCCTCTGCACAAGGGAATTGGCTTTCTAGAGTTGTCTGGAAGCTTTGTCCCCTCTTTGGCCTCCAGCCAATGACTGCCTGATATGGAAGCCCCAAGGAGCTTCTCAGTTCTGCCTTCTTAGTGCAGCAGGCAGCGCATCAGTCTCATAATCTGCAGGTCCTGAGTTCGAGGGGACAGTTCTTTTGGGGCTTTCTTTGCAGCTCAGTTGGTAAAAAAGTCTGCCTGCAATGCAGGAGACCAGGGTTCGATTCCTGGATCAGGAAGATCCTCCGGAGAAGGAAATGGCAACCCACTCCAGTATTCTTGCCTGGAGAATCCCATTAACAGAGGAGCCTGGTGGGATTGCAAAGAGTCAGACATGACTGAAGAGACAGCATGCATGCACCCTTGCCTGAAGCAGGCTTAATTGTAGGTGGTCATCCGCATTCAGAAGATCTGGTTGGGTTCCAACTATGGATATCTTTGCTGCTTTCCTTCCAAGACCTCTTGCTTCCCCTTACTTCCTTAACCCACTCCTCCTGAGAGCGCCTCCAATAATTCGCTTGCACTAGAATCCCAGTCTCAGACTCTGCTCCTAGGGAACCACACCTAAGAAAACCTTCAACTAACAGAGAATGTTTAATGTGCTCTTGTTTCAGGATGAAGAACATGGGAAGACTAGTGAACTCTGTGATCCTGGGCCCTCTTGCACATTTTGTTCTCTGTGAAATGCGTTCCTGAGAAGTGTGTGGTACAGATGACTCTGTAAATCCGTGGATGATGTTTTAGGTAGAAGCATTTGAGGCAGGAAAGGAAAACCTGCACCCAGAGTAGCTGTCTCCTAGTAAAATAAGGCACTACTCCTTCCATGGTTGAAGCAGGATAATTTAAGCAACACATCACCAGGCAGCTGGCTGACTCCCTGGGGAATGGCGCCGTGTTGAGGTTCAGTGTTGGACTCTACTGTTGGCAGACTGGGCATTCAGGAGTGGCTGCAGCCAGATTGACCTGGGTGACCAGAAGCCCATGTTGCTGAGTCTCTGAGTGACCTCCATCCCTGTCGCCAGGGCACTTGGTTTGTTGCCTCATTGGACAATCACAAGAGTGTTGAAGTGATTGAATCTGCCCATCACGCAATAGCTGGTGTTTCTATAAAAGCAATCTGTACAATCGAAATCCTTTAGAAAAGAGGTATAAATAAAGGAGCAGTTCAAGGACTTTCATTGCAGTTCAGTGATTAAGACTCAGAGTTTTCACTGCTGTGGGCTGGGGTTCAGTCCCTGGTTGGGAACTAAGATTTCACAACCTGCATGGTGTGAGAAAAAAAAAAAACAACAAATTGGAAATCCCAAGACAAACATCACAGGTTAAGAATCTCAGGAATATCACAGAGCAATATTTTGGGAATAGTGAAGAATAAAAGCAAATAATTGAATATACGAAAGGAATGAGTGATTAGTGTTCTCTGTCCTCTTTGTTTCTCCTTTTTAAGTCGGTATCCCACCAAGAAGAACATAAGCTATGTGTGATGCATCAGGGGCCAGTTAAAATCAGGGAGTCTTCAGGGTCTTCTGAAGGAACAAGTGTTAGGGGCCTGTTGCTCTCTGCAAGCCTTTTTTTGCTTTCTAAAGCTGTACTTTCTGCTTCTACAGCCCCATTTCCACTTCAAATTGTATGTTATTGTTGCAATTTTCTTCTTCCTAGGGGAGGAAAATGCACCCTGGATTTTTACTTTCCTTATTGTAACTATTTCAGTTCAGAGATGATGCTGCTATTGGTATATAAAATAATAAGGATGTAGAAGTCAGCATTTGGTGGCCCATGTTTCATTATGTTTAGGTGAGGATTAACTAGTAGAAGTATTGGTGTATTTGTTACTGCGTCACTTGAATGGGTTTTCCTAATTAACATT
Source organism: Cervus canadensis (assembly GCF_019320065.1). NCBI lineage: Eukaryota > Metazoa > Chordata > Mammalia > Artiodactyla > Cervidae > Cervus > Cervus canadensis. The sequence goes on from NC_057404.1 coordinate 46,801,317, forward strand.
TTGGTGTCTGTCACTGGCTGATAAACTGTTTTGCTTTTGCTTGCTAAAATTGATAGTTCAAAGCCAATTCATAAAAATAACTGGTTTTAGAACATTTCATTAATAGATTTAACCATCTATGGCATTGTTTACTCTTTTATGCCTCTGATCCCAACATTTAAAATGATGTGGAGGAAAAATCACTGGCCTAGGCGTCAGTGGTCTGGGTGGCAGTCCCAGCTTCAAAGATGTGGGCACCTCATCCAGCCACTCAAGCTCTGTGGCCTTCAGCTTAGCCATCAGTCAAATTAAGAAGCCGAACCAAGGACCCACTCTAAAGGAAATACTAGAAGGGGTATTCTTCAAGAAAATAGGGAAAATAATTCCAAATGGAACAAAGAGATGGAGAACAATAAAACGCATACATATTAAACTATATATATATATATGCCTAAAATTACAGATTTAAAATACAAAATAGTAACATCAGAGAGAGATAAATGAAATAAAAATATTCTAAAGTCTTTTCACTGATCATGCATGTGAGCTCAGTTGCTTCATTCAGTTGGATTCAACTCTTTGCAACCGCATTGACTGTAGCCTGCCAGGTTCCCCTATCCGTGGGATTTTCCAGGCAAGAATACTGGAGAGAGTTACCATTTCCTCCTCCAGGGGATCTTCCTGACCTAGGGACAGAGCCTGTGTCTCCTGTGTCTCCTGCTTTGCAGGTGGATTCTTTACCACTGAGCCACGGGGGAAGCCCTTTGCGTTGATCAGGAAGAGGATAAAAACCCCAGTCAATATTGCATGTTTGTTTTTCTATGTATGTTAATATATTTATTTATTTTTGGCTGTGCCGAGTCTTCATCGCTGCTCAAAGTTTCCTCTAGTTGTGGCAGGCGGGGGCTACTCTTCCTTGCAGCCGCTTCTCTTGTTGCAGAGGAGGGCTCTAGGCTCCACACAGGCTGCAGTAATTGCAGAGCATGGGCTCATAGTTGCAGTTCCCAGGGTCCAGAGCACAGGCTCAGCAGTTGTGGCACATGGGCTCTGTTGCTCCACCGCATGTGGGATCGTTCCTGACTAGGGATCGAACCGAATTTCTCCTGCACTGGCTCACAAATTCTTTACAACTGAGCCACAGGGGAGTCCTGCATATTGGCTCTTAATGAGTATGGGTTTAGTCTGCTAGAATTTTGTTTAGGATTTTTGTACACACACACACACACACACACACACACACTATATATATATATTGAATAGATTATGCTATATGTAATCTCTCTATATATATAAAATAATGGATTATGACCAAGTTGGGTTAATTTCAGTTTAGTTTCACATTTGAAAATTAATCTATATACATCACCTATGTAATTTTTTTTTTTGGCCAAAAATGTTTAACCTGAGCTTAATCATGAGGAATATTATATAAATTCAAACTGAGAGACATTCTTCTAAATGTCTAACTGGTTGAAGTATTCTAGGTGAAAAGAGACTAAACAGAAGTGACAACTAAATGCTATGAAGAATCTTTGATAGAATTCTGAATTTGGGGGACTTCTCTGATGGTCTAGTAGTGAAGACGGAGGGGATTTGATCCCTGGTTGGGGAACTAAGATCCCACATCTTGTGTGCTGCACATCTCAGCCAAAAAGAATTCTGAATTTAAAAAAAAGCTACAAAGGACACTATTGACATAATTAAAAATGTGAATATCAATTATATATTAAATATATTAATAATATTAATATATTAAATAAACTAATATTAAATGCCCCTAATGTAGTAATTGATTTGTAGGAGAATGCCCTTGTTTTGGGGAAAGATAAAGTGAAACATTCAGGGTAATTGCCTTGATGCCAGCAATTAAATTCCCAATGGCCCAAATGGCTTAGTCAAAGTCAAACAGCACATGCATAGGTACACAGATAGGAAAGTAGAGGGAGCAAAATATGAACAACTGGTGAGTCCAAGTGAAGGCTACATGAAATACATGAAACTTTCCTGAAAGTTTAAAATTTTTCAAAATAAAAACTTGGGGAAAATGTACAGAAAAATTAAAATATAATAACAGTAATATAACAAAACAAATGGCTAGTGATGTGAAGGAAATTAACAATGAAATCCAAGTGATAATATAAAGTGGCTTTAAGAAAATACATAGTTATCCTTCAATTAAAAAAATTAATTAATTAAAAAAATACATAGTAAAAGTAGTTCCTTAAAGATAGGACTGGACTCTCTGACGAGCAGTTAGTAAGAAGGGATCATCCTGTAGAAAGAGAGGCAGCTGATCTGCTGGAAGCCTCAGTAAGACACGTTTGCTCAAGATGGTGGGAGATAAACCCTATGAAGATCAGGGATCTATCACTTCAGCAAAGGGCATGATGGCCCCGTGATAGGCACACTCAGTGCTGGCCTTGAAAAGCAGTGGCAAGGGAAAATCTTCCCAGTGGTAGACCTTTGAAAGGTGCACCTGGTCTTCCATGTTGTGTGGAGAAAGAACAGCAAGCATATATATGAAATCCTGAGCAGTGGGGAGTGGGTGCATGGCTGGTCAGGAGCCTGAAAGAATTAGAAAGTCTGTAGCAAAAGGAGGTGTTGGGAAGAGGCACATGAATGACTATGTGGAATACGCAGCACAGGTTAAGGTCTGTGTCACATGCTCACGTCCACCACAGAGCATCCACTAACGGAAGAAGGCCCTGAGCCACCAAGGAGACAGGACGGCTTGGCCGGCTGGCAGCAGCCACTGTGACTTTAGCCACCCCCCTCAATAGGCACAGCGGCACGTGGGCAGGGTGGCCAGGGTGGCGGAGACGGGAACGGCTCATTTCAGGGAGACAAGCGCTTTCTCACACAAGGAGTCCCCAGGAGTGCTGACCTGTGCTGTAAAAGGTCTGACTGTCTTGGAATTAACCTCGGTTTCATAGAAGCAAACCACAGAGATCTTCATGCTCTCTCCTCTCCACCTGGGGATCAATCTCAGGGCAATCCAGCTCAGACCCATAGTCAACTATCCATTTAGGAGACAAAACTATTTTAACAACAAGACCTTGCATTTTCACAGCATTTTATTATGGTGAACTCATAAAGGAAGCTTTTTGCATTTAATTTTCCCCCCAACATCTTTCTCAGCTATCATGAAACGGCCATAGCAAAATTATTTAACTCGTCTTTATACAACAAAAACCAATACACAGGGAATTCTCTGGTGGTCCAGTGGTTAGCACACTGTGTTTTCACTACCACACTACCAGGGCCCAAGTTTAATTCCTGGTTGGGCAATTAAGATCCCGCAAGCCATGAGGCACAGCCCCAAAACAAACAACGCTTCCCCCCAGAAAACCCAACACACAAAGCTTAGTAACTGCCAGGAGGGCAATTGAGAAATAATGAGAAGTCAAGGCTAAAAGTCAAATTTCTTCCAGGCCAGTACTCACACAAGCCTCCAAGTCTCATGGCACCTGCACATTTAAGGAAGAGATTCTTGAAGTTATCTCTGTGTGTCAGGGTGTGTGCATAGGTGATAAGACGGATGAGAAGGAGAAGAGGATTGCTTGAAAAGTTAATTTCTCATCCAGTAGGTAAGTGACTTGCCAAGATGACAGTCTGATTAGCCAGAGCCGAGGTGAATGTGGTGCTTTGGATACTGCTCCAGCTCCATGCTTAGGAGTGTTTCTGGGTCTACTTCTTGTCTGGCCTCTGCACCTGTGCCCTCATCCCCAGAGGATCACAATTAACCTCATTCCCCAACAGGAGTCCAGATTATTCATTCCCTTCTTCACAGTTGCTATGTGACTTTTCCCCAAATGGCTTTACTTTTACCACCAATGCTACGATTCTCCTAGAAAGAACACTACATACTTCTCTAGTCAACATTTCTTTTTCATGTCATCTTTTATTATAGCCATAAATATTTATAAATTAAATCACTAAAGAATTCAATATTTTAAGGCACTAAGTCTCCAAAGTTCAGGAACCTATTGTACTTTCCTCTGTCATGTCAAAGATTAAAATATGAGAAGTAAAACTGTCAACTTCATAAATATTTCATTTGAAGCTTAAACTGAGTAGAATAAACAAAGTACTTGCAGAAATCTCAAGTAAGGAATTAATAGGCTAAATGCTGAACTAATAGTCTTGACACAGTTTGATTATCATTTGGATTAATCTTATGACTCATCGACTTTATACCTCTGAGTAAATGCGAACACTTCTTTCAGAGGGTACAACAGAGCTTTAACAGAAAGGACACCTGCATTCATTCTCTATAACTCCGGACAGTTATCTTGTAAAATGCTCATCTCTCACGTCCTGAACCTCTTGCTGAGCAGTGAATCTGTGCACAATCCATTTCTCTTTCGGCTGGGATTTTCTCTGGGGTCCAGGCTGCTGTCTCTGAGCAATTCTGACCGTGCTTCCTTGGGCATCTGTAAGACAAGCGCACAAACTCGAGGGCAGCCCACTGCTAACGCACCCAGCCTCCAGCCTCCGCAGGGCTAAGTCCACAGGAACGCGGCATGTGGAACACGAAAACATAGCCCAACACAGCCCAACACAGGAATGCTGTGTTAGGGAGCTGTTCCTCCCCAACCCTCATGACTACCTTCCATAGACACCGGAAATGTGATGGCAACCTAAAATCTGGGCGTCCAAGCCAAATTCAGAAAGGTGTGCTAACTTTGCTATCTCCACAGAGGCATTTCTGGTGGGGGAACTCTCTTTTTTTGAGTCCCTTTTCAATAAGCTCCTTTTCAATGCTTATATGCTTCCCAGGTGGCGCTAGTGGTAAAGAATCTGCTTGCCGATGAAGGAGACGAAAGAGACACTGGTTCAATTTCTGGGTTGGTAAGATCCCCTGGAGGAGGGCATGGCAATCCACTACAGTGTTCTTACCAGAAGAACTCGATGGACAGAGGAGCCTGGCAGACTACAGTCTATGGGGTCGCAAAGAGTTGGACATGACTGAGGGTCTGAGCACTTTCCAATACTTGCTTGGCCCAGACAGCCGTGATTCTGCCCCAGACTCTCTATGCGACTCTCACACAGCAGAGAGGGACTGATGCCTAGCATTGGTTTGTGTTGCACCAAGAGAAAGAAGCACCCTGTTAGCCAGTCATTTGCTCTCATTCAAAGGGCGTCGTGGTTTTCACTCAGGGAAAGGACTTTTCTGACTACACTGGGTGTGTACCGAGAGTTCCTTTATGCGTCAAAGTCATAAACAAATAACAAATTATGCAACAGAGCCTCTCAAGTTCTTGCCTTTCTGTTTCCCGACCCGGGGAGCCCTTTCTTGCAGCCTGGGGAGCTTGGGGAGAGAATGGGGAAGCCCTCTGCTGGCAGCACATCAAATGCAGAAACTAGGCCACTCAGCACCAGATGGTTCCCAGGCCCTGCTGCCATTAGAAGTTTCCACTTTAATTCACCGGAGGATGGAACTCTGGCATTTTGAAGTCACACTGCCAAAGCTTTTGTTGATTAAGAAGTGGGATGTGGGACTTCAAAGCAGTGTCAAACCTCACTCAGAAAAACAGGAAGGAGCTCAGGACATTTGCTATCCTCTCTATATATATTTTGAAGGCCCTCTTTGCAAGCCTGAGGGCTATTATTATTTTCAGCATGGGAATGACCCTGTAAAAATGGTTCTTTGCTTTTATAGATATCAAGTGGAATGACACTTGCCTTGGAATTTAACTGCGCACTCAGAATTGCAGCAGTAAGCCAACTCTAGCAAAGGTGGGTTTATTCTAAAGGTCATTGTACGATTTTAAAACATTCGCATTCCTTTTTCTTAAATTTCCCCAATTTTAAACTTTTCCCTTAAATATTAAGCAAGTGACTCTTACCTTGGTTCTGCAAGGAGTATTCTTAGAGATCACACTCTCAGTTTCAGCTCCAATGGCTTCTTCTAAATCTTCATCAAGGAAGATACAGTAGATAAGATGGAAAAAAAAACATAAAACATAAAGAAAACATAAACATAAAACATTAAAAAAAAATCCTTAAGAAAAACAAAAAGCCCATTTTGGTAACTATAGGGATACTCTTACTAGAGAAAAATAGAGAGGTCCATGTGTTTTAAAACAGCTCCTCTTCAACTTTTTTTGCAGCATTTCACCATTACGCGTGGCACTCGGCCTGCATTAGCTCTGGCTCATTCACGTTGCTAAAAGGATTGTCCAGCCCCACAGCTAAAAATGTTGAGGCTCTGAGCTGAATTTTAAGCAATAGCGACATTTGTCCCAACTGTACTCTGTTCCACCTGGCCTTCAAGGGACCAGAGGAAACAGGTATGTGAGGACTGCTGGCCAGGTTTGGGCGTCTCTTAGTTCAAAGACAGTGACTGTATTACAAATAACTTGGGGCTGACTCTCAACTTTCCAGTATTAATGATTTATTTTGTATACTGCACTGTCCTGGCTTATCAGCCTTATCCCAACCCCAAGAGGCTGAGAGGGAGCAGAGAAGTAAAATCTTAAAAATATAACTAAAAGCTCCAACATTTGACAGTGCTTTATGTTTTTCAGTATGGCTTTACACTGCTCCCTTACTTAGCTAATCTCAATTTATGAAAAATAAATTAACCTAATTATTTAATGTGTATGCTCAGTCACTCAATCCTGTCCAACTCTTTGCGACCCATGGATGGTAGCCCACCAGGCTCCTCTGTCCATGGGGATTCTCCAGGCAAGAATACTGGAGTAATTGCCATTTCCTAATTCAGGGCATCCTCCCAACCCAGGGATCGAACCCGCATCTCTTGGGTCTCCCACATTGGCAGGTGGATTTTTAACCACTAGCACCACCTGGGAAGCCCAACCTCATTATTTAATAGAGGCCAACAAAAGATTAATTCCTATGACAGGCTATAATTCCGAATGATGAACAAATCCTCAAAAATGGAATTGCAATAAGTGAAGCACAAAGTCAAATGAGTCAGGGTGTAGCAAATAACTGTTCACCTATAGCCTGTAAGTTTTATTAACAACATTTCAAGCATTTTCAGGGTATAAAGCTCAAAGACTCTTATGCTGCAGCATCTGTGGTTTGTGGTACAATGAAGACATGCAATTATTTTTTAAAAGCGAAAATAAATGATAATGTAAATTTACACAGTCATTTCCACCCTCCTTCACTTCTACCATGGACAGCAAGATGCACTATCATGTATGACCAGGAGGCAGGTGTGGGGGGCATCTTATTTAAAGATCTGTGGACAGACCTGTTAGAATACCATCAAGCTGTTCCACCATAAACTCGGCGTCTTCCTCAGTGAAGCACATAGGTGGTTTTATCTTAAGCACGTTTCTATGAGGTCCGTCGGCACTGAGAAGCACTCGCTTTTCTTTCATCCTGATTAGTGCAGGAAATACATGTGAGTGCATACAAGCAATAACTAAGGTGATTTCAGAATGATGTGAACAGACAGCAATTTAGTATATGCATGTAAGAAGTCACGTTTGTAACTGCACGAGTCTTAAACTTTCCTTATTTAGGGAGAAGAGAGGAAGTAAAAACATTCAAGTGGGTGGACATCTTTTAAGCTGAGATACCAAACAGGTGAGGGGTGGTTTACTTGTAGATGACGTGCTGAGCTTCTGCTGTGGCGGGGGTCCTTTGCTGATGGTCCTTCACTAAGTCAATCCCAATAAAGAGGCCAACACCCCTGAGGGAGACATAGAAAGGAAACTTGACATACACTCTATCAAGCACCACATTGTCACAAAAAATTAACACAGTCGTCAAACTTCAGTTTGATTTGAGGCTGAATGTGAGTCCCTTTAGAGGTAGTTGTAACTAGTTCTAATTAATCCATGATACCAATCCAGGGTCCACAGGACTCCTTAGTTTCTGAAGTTAGTTTTTGTAATCCAGTTTTATTTTTCCATCAAATAATTGCAAAAAAAAAAAAAAGGTTTAAAAACAACCTTATACTATTTAGTTTCATATGACATCAATGATGATAAATACATATATGAAAAATAGTGATTGTCTTAGATGTCATGTAAATTATTTTTAATAGATCATACAGAATTACTTTAAGTTTCTTCTTTTCATCTTCTAGCTGTTGAAATTATCCTGGCTTAATTTTTTTTTTAAGTGTAAGTCAGGAAAGATATATACCCAAAAGTTAATAGTGATAAATCTGGTTCTGAATTTAAAAAGTTTTTTCAGTGTTTTCTAGATTTGATTTTGTGTTTTATTTTAAATTTATAAGATAAAATATCACCAATATTCATTTGGACATATGGATAACTACAATTCCTTGATAAATATACCTGATATCTCCTATCAAAGTATGTTTAGTCTTCTGCTTATTCAGTAACTCAGTAAGATAATTCCCTACTCTTGTGGCATTTCCTTGAAGGTCTTCATTTTTTATTACATCCAGAACGGCCAAACCAACAGCAGAAGATACTGGATTTCCTCCATACTGCAGAAAAAAAATAAATGAGAAAACAGACTAGTTGAATTCATGCTGTTGCTTCATCTATGAGAAATCTGGCTCATATTTAAGTAAAGATATAATTTCAATAAAATTTTCCCTTGTGATATTAGCTTTTTAAGTTTAGAATATAGCATGATTCTATTCATTTGGGATTGAGAATATAATTCTAAATTATATATATGCTACGTAACTGGTATGAAGGACTACTGGGGAATCTATAAATTCATCCAAACCAAACACAGATATTGTGTTGGGAATTAAGGATTTCAGAGTGTGGTTTAGTTAGAGGGATGTGGATTGCAGCACTTGAATATCTGTGTGAAAAAAAAGCCAAAAAATGACATTTTCTCCAAGTAATTTGTGTTCCTAGATTTTGATTCTGACTTTTAGCTGCAACAAGTCCTATTACACATATTGCACAAACTATAACAGTCTTTCCAAACTTGAGAATCTTACAACTTTTGGGGGCAAAATCAAGGAAATAAAATTTCCCAAAGATAGAAATTTAGTTAGTATCTCCTATGACAGCCATATAATATTTATAGTATTGAATCATCTATACACTTCAGACGTGCTTTGGGAATTTAAATGTGATACAAAACAAAAAAAGATCATATCATCTGTTAATGAAATATCATAACTTCTAGAGTTTCCCAGGGCAGACATCTATCACTGGAACAATCAATAGGAACATTTTAGGAAAGGGAAAGATACAAGAAAAAATAAAAGGAGGACTGTGCCAAACAGAATGAAATATGGTTAGATCAAAGTCTGGCTTCGGTTCTGGGGTCATTAGCTGGCAACGGTGAGATTTATTCTTTATTACATTGGAAAGAAATATAAGAACACACAGTATTTTTCCCTCTTAGCATTAAAGTGGGAGGTCAAAATTTACCGTGTTGAAATACTCCATCCCAGAGGCACTGAAGGCTTCTGCAATTTCTTCGGTTGTTACCACGCATGCCATTGGGTGCCCATTGCCCATTGGTTTCCCCATTGTGACTATGTCTGGAACGAAGTCTTCACCAAACATTTGGAAACTCCAGAAATGTTTCCCAACTCGGCCAAAGCCTACTTGAACTTCATCAGCTATAAACACACCTCCTGCTCCACGGACATATCTGAAAAGCAACAGGGCAGCATGATGCCTTCAGGTCACTGACAGCCCCCCTATCCTCCCTTCAAGATACGGATTATTGAGGACTTCAAAAGAATGGCGTTAACCTGAAGTCTGTAACCTTTGTTAAAAACATTTCAGTGCTCAAATCCCCAATGACATCTATGTGATGTCATTGACTTTGAAATATAATCACGTCATTTCCAGATAAGATATAGTCTATGTTGTTTGGGTTTGTGCTGCTTAAAGTAAGCGCTACTGCAGTATTTTAAGTGGCAAGAGAAAAAAGTGAACAAAAAGTAATGTTAGCAGAGTTAATCTTATCAGTAAAGCTCGGACACCAATCAATCAGAGAGGATGCCAGGTGGCCTGCCAGGCCAGGCAGAGCCCTCAAGGACCCCCGGCTAGACTGTGTGCAAACCCTTTATTAGCTGGGATCTTGGAAGGTGAGGAGTCCCAGGAGTCCTGGGCGGCAGGCGCTCCCAAGTAGCTATTTACCAGCTCGTCCCTGGTGGCTCAGCAGTAAGGAATCTGCCTGCCAGTGGAGGAGACTTGAGTTCCATCCCTGGGTTGGGAAGATCCCCTAGAGAAGGAAATGACAACCCACTCCAGGATTCTCGTCGGGGAAATCCCATGGACAGAGGAGCTTGGTGGGCTACAGTTGGTCGCCAAAAAAGTCTGACATGACTCAGCTACTAAACAACGATGGGAAGTACTTCCATACTTCGCCAACAACCAGATGACCCTGCGGAACTCTCATGGTTCCTTCAGTCTGACCAAAGATGCCCAAGTACATACTCTGCCACTTTCTGGAAGTAGCCTGCTGGAGGAATTATTTGTCCGCCACAACTCTGCATGGATTCAGCAATAAAGGCAGCAATCTATACAAGAGAAGATGGGGTCAAAGTCCATTCGGTCCTCCTCCCAAACCCCCTAAAAAAAAGAGGACTTCTTGTAGAGCAGCCGATTTAAACATGGTTGAGAATGGACCCCTGGCAAGAGACAAATTGGCTATTTGATTAAAAAGAAAAGATGTTCATGCTGGAAAAGCAAGTGATCTGAAGCATTAGTTTCTGAAATTTTAGGTTTCTTATAAAACTACCACTAGAAATGGTGGAAAAGGTGCTTTCCATCTCTCCATAATTAATTTAAATGCAGGATTTGCATTAGGATCAACTGAGTAAGACTGATATCTTGATCAGTCTTTGATATGAGCCTCTACAAAATTACCCAGGTTCCAAACATATCACTGTAATGCCTATTTACTCAACTTGTTGAATTAGGACTGCCCGAGTCTGGAATTTGCACCAGGGAGGTGAGAAGGTGACTTGTGGTCACAGACCTTAGTGACTGTGCTCTCTTTCTGGTTCTTGCCCTGAACCAGGCTTACAACTTAACCAACATAGGCAATTCACAATAAAACTGCAGAGGAAATGTTCTAGAGGCTAAGAAAGGAGAAGAAAAAAATCACTAAATTAAGAGAAAGCATGGAAATAGTATGAGATAAGAAGTTAAGCCATCAACTATACTTCAATTAAAAACAAACAAGGGAACCAAGTCATTAGGATAAAAACACTTGAACTGGAAAACACAAAGGCTTCATTTTTCTCTCAATTAAGAAGTTTTTAAAATTGCCATATTGATGCCATAAATCAATTTAAAGGCAAAACATATGTCAAATCACATTAAAACTCCATGTAAGTAACCCCTACAGCGGCTGAAAATTTAACATTAAGCTGAAGGTGAAAGACAGTAGGGTGAAGACTGAGAAAATGAAAGCTCTTCCTACTCAGTAGGATTCTGGTTTGTTTTAGAAGTGCAGAACCAGGGATGTCCCTGGCAGTCCAGGGGTTGGGACTTCCAATACAGGGAGTGAGAGTTCAATCCCCACGGAGGGAGCTAAGATATCACACGCTTTTCAGCCAAACAAAACAAAATAAAACACCAAAACATGAAACAGAAGAAATATTATAATAAATTCAATGAATATTTTTTAAAAAAAGGTGCAGAAACAGATTGGAAGAGCCTTTTCCTGCCTGGTCTTACCCAGGCTCAGCGCCTTCAGGAAAGCTGAACCAATTCTAGGGAAAGCCAAGGCTCCCAAGGTTCAGGAGCCTGCATTGATCCTGAAGCCCTGGGGCTACCCTGCCTCTTCCCCTCGGTTCACCTTCTGTCAGCCCCTCATGTTACTCTCATTTGGAATGTTCTGTCCATGGGCTATCACCTTTCTTAATTCTCTCCTCCTAACCCTTTGCACCAGAGTCTGCATCCCACTGGGAAGGTTAGAACTAGACCACCAGTTCTGAAACAGGTACAGTAATTACATTTCCAGGATAAATAAAAATAGTCTTAGAGGCATGACTATAATAATGCATTTTTTGATATATGAACTAAGTGAAAATGTAACCAGAGAAGAACAGAAAGGATTTGCTGTCTAATCCTTTCCCACCTCTCTAGTGTATCATGATGATTTCAATCTATTTTATGAAAGATGTTAACGTGTTTCCAAAGCTGTAAATACAAACCTTCCTTCCACTGTTATGAGCTTCGTCAATAATTTTCTTCACTTCATCTGCATAAGCACTGGCTGGGTCTTCATGGTCTTCTCTGTATTTTCCTCTATAAGTATCTGGAGCTGGTGCCTGAAAACATCAAGAGATAACAGTTTCTCATGATTTTTCTCCTGGACAAATGAGCTTTTAAGAAAGGGTATTTCCCCACAAGAGCATAATAGAAAGGTGACCTATGGATTTATGTGACTCTAGCTTCTTCTGCTCTTTTCCCTTAACAGTTCTGAATTCTGTGACACTCGAAATCTTTGCATTGTGAACAAGAGCTTGGATTTACTTCTAGGCTTCTTGGAAGTCAAAATTGCATCCCTGATCACATAAGGGGCGAATTCAAACAACAAATGTGACTATGTTATTTGAAAATCTCAATGAATGCAAACTGTATTAACTATTCTATGTCAAAAATAGGGACCTCCCTGGTGGTCCAGTGTTTAAGACTCTGAGCTTCCAAAGCAGGAGGTGTGGGTTCGATCTCTGGGAGGGGAACTAAGATCCCATGTGCTGTCTGGTGAGGGCAAGAAATATTTTTAAAAAAGAAGAAGGAAATAAACCAGCACTTACCAACTATACAGCAAATTGTAATCATTCAGAAAGCCAGAGTGTTTTAGCAGTAATTTCAGATCTTAAAATTTTGAAAGAATGTATTCATGACTCTCTTAAAAACGTCCACTGATCCTTAATTAAGCCAAATGAGTTTTACTGCTTCAACAACTTGGTTTCTTTATTTTCTTTCATTTAACATTTATTTGACTTAATAAATTTACATAATAATTTAGCATAGAGTAATTTTAAGACAGTCATACACACCTGATGCAACTTTGAGTTTTAAATCAGCTTCAGTGATAGAAAAAGTAATTGAAGATCCAGGGGCAAGAAAAATAAAGTAAAAGCTGTGAATAACAGCTGTCACTACCACTATATACTGATTTGGATGGTACTCATCAATGGATTTTAACCCACATCTTGTCATTAACTAGCTCTTTGACTTTTAGCAAGTCATATAGCAGCTCTATATCTTAGTTTCCTTTCTCATGGTTTCATTTCAATGCAAAGATTGGTCTGGATTATCACTGGGCACTCTTCCAGTAGTAACATTCTGATTCTTGAATTCCAAGATACTTACCACATGCACAAATTCTTTCTTGACATCTTTGCCCTTTTGAAATTTATATGGACTGATCTCAATTAAAGATGATAGGTGACCGTGGTAAGCGCTGAAACGAAAAGAAATGGTAACCAACATCATTCAAAAAAGGATGCTCTTCCAGGATATGAAAAATAGTATTGCGTATCATCCAGGGGGAATCTCAACACTGGTGCCAGATTTAACTATATGGAATCCAATTTTTCATGGTAGGACCAGCCATTAATTTGTCCAGCTCTCCTGATTCAGGCAATAAAACACATACAAAGCCAAGTATGTATCCTTGTAGGCAGTTTTTAGCCAGAAAAAACTTAATTTCTTTGGACTGTATTAGCTCTGCTAAATTAGATTAAGTGTAAAATATTATTTTCTAAAGTTTCATGAGAAATATCAGATGTATGTATTCTTTAAATGTATTTTATAGTTACATTCTAGTAAATTTTAAAAACAAATTTATATTATAAAATGGGCTGTATTTCTGTTTAGGATGGTTTCTAAAGGATGTTCAATAGCACATTTTGAACAAATGCAAGTTGGTAAGGAATAGGAGGTTTTTTCAAAAAGAACGAAGGTTGAGAGGTGATCAACCTTAGTTCTTCCTAAGGTTATGAAATTCTTTTCTTTCACTTAAAATACAGGTGGCTATGATATTCCCCTTAATGTTTTTTTCTTCCCAGATATATATAATCAGGAGACTGGAAATTGTAAGGGCTTCCCAGGTGCTAGTGGTAAAGAATCTGCCTGTTAAGAGACAGGAGTTTGATCCCTGGGTTGGGAAGATCCCCTGGAGGAGGAAATGGCAACCCACTCCAGTATTGTTGTCTGGAGAAGCCCCATGACTAAGCGTCTGAGCACATGCACACACACAGTAGATCAAATGCTGATATCTCTTTCTGTACCAGCACATAACAGGCTCTGTCTCTCTCCGGAAATTATAAAAGGCCTATGAATAGACAAAGCAAAGAAGGAGCACTTCCTCTACCATAGATTAAAACATCCTACAAAGCAATAGCAATGAAATTAGTATGGTATTGGAATAAGAACAAAGTTAAAATGAGTGGGACAGAAGCAAGCTCAGCCATTTGTAAATGGTAACACAGTGGCCACTAGATGGAGTTAACTGAGGAGCAGTTACAGACACAGTAGAACAAAATGAAGAGCATCTTTGTGATCTGAGGGATGGTGATGGGTATATATAGGGGTAAAGATTTTAACAAAACTTAGAAAACCAAACCACGGGATGAAAATGCAAACTATTTGATTCAACCAAAATTTTTTGGGTAGATGGATGCCATGGACAAAGTTAAAAGGCAGGTGATAGATTGGAAAAAAATATTTGTAATGTCTCAAATAAAAGAGGCTAACTTCCAAAATGGTCTGTTTGCATATAAGAATCACTCGGGAAACTTGGTTTCCTGGACTCTGCCTCTAGAGACTCTCTTTAACTGGTCTGGGATGGGGCCTGGGCATTGGCACTCTAAAAAGAACATTTCCCCACTGCAGTATTCTTGCCTAGAGAACCCCATGGACTAAAGGGCCTGGGGGTCTATGATCCATGTGGTTACAACTTAGTGACTACACCACAACAACCGTAACAACAAACCCACAATCAGGCAGATTATGATTCAGGGAAATACCTTTTCATGAAAACGTGGCATAAAATGGCGAATGAAGAGACCTAGCAATGTGGAATGTAGACTTTTGTAAGAAATTAAAATGTGAGTATAGAATAATAGTTGTTAATATTCAAACAATAAAGTCCATGGCTAAAGGAAAAAAAAAATAAAAAGAACATTTCCTCAGGTATTTCTAAAACACAGTCTAGGCTGAGATCTTCTCATCCAGTCTATGCATGCAAGCACAAAAACAAGGATGGGAATCTCAACAGAAAAACTGGGTAAAGAATATAAGTAGATAATTCTCAGAAAAAAAGTGGGTCAGTCGCTTAGTTGTGTCTGACTCTTTGCAACCCCATGGACTGTAGCCCACCAGGCTCCTCTGTCCAGGGGATTCTCCAGGCAAGAATTCTGGAGTGGGTTGCCATTTCTTTCTCCAAGGGATCTTCCCAATCCAGGGATAGAACCTGGGCCTCCCTCATTGCAGGCATATTCTTTACCATCTGAGCCACCAGTGAAGCTAATTCTCAGAAAGCAGTCACAAATGTATAATAAGTATATGAAGAGATACTCAATCTCAAAATTAGAAAATTGCAAATAAAACAACATTGATATTATTTTACACTTATTAGACCAGCAACTATTAAAGGAAAAAAAGGCACAGTACTCTAAGGTTTTGCCCAGGATATGGGGAAATGGAACATTTCATGCACTGGGTAGAGAGTTTCAACCACTCTGGAGACCGACCTGGCTGCATGCAGTCAAATCAATAATGTTTACAGCACCCCTATGGCCCAGCAATCCTGCTTCTGGGTGCTTATTCCTAAGCGATCCTCAGAAAGGTCCACACAGGCACATGTCTGAGGGTGCTTACTGCCGTGTTGCCTGTGGTAGCTGGGCATAGAGGGCAGTCCCAGTGTCCATTCTGTGATAGGCATGAAGCCTGCCGTCCCCAAAGATGCCCACGTTCTAATCCTCAGAACCTGAGAATATGCTACATGGCAAAGGGAACCTTGCAAATGTGATTAAGCATCCTGAAATGGAGTGATAATCCTGGAGGGTCCAATGTCATTACAAGAGTGTTTATAAGTGAAAGAAGGCGGCAGGGGGATGGTGGCCAGAGACAGGGATATGACGGAAGCAGAGGCTGGAGTGACGGCATGGCTGGCTCTGAGGGTGAACGAAGGGACCCAAAGCCAAGGAAGGCAGGCAGCCTCTAGAAGTTGGAGGCAAAGCAACACATTTTCCCCCAGAGTCTCTAGGATTGCAGCCCTATTGCCACCTAACTTTTAGCCCAGTGAGGCCCAGTTTGGACATCCAGCCTCCAGAACTATAAGAGAATAAATTCATGTTGCTTAAACCACCATGTTTGTGATAATTTGCTACAGTAACAATAGAGAATGAATACATCAACCAACACATAAAACAAGACAAGCCTATAGATGGGCAAGAAATGAGGTGCATGTTCAGTTCAACCCTCTGTGTGTGAGATTAGTGGGGTGGGGAGGCAGAAACAATTAAAAAAAATCTCAGTTAAGCTAGAAGTTGTCAAATTTCTTGTTCAAATTGTAATGAATTTAGGATTTCTCTGGCGGTCCAGTGGGTAAGACTTCTGCTCCCCATGCAGGGAGTCTGGGTTTGATTTCTGGTGGGGGAACTAAGATCCTGCATGTTGTACAATGTGGCCAAAAAAACCTTTTTTTTTTTTTTTTAACTTGGCTGCTTATAGTCATTAAAATTTGCTCTAAATTACAGTCTTTTAAATTAATTACAGAGGATAATCACATTGCAGTGGCTCAATAAATAGTTAATGTGTGAAAGTAAATTCTAATTCATACAAAGCCCATGAGACCATGACCACAGGACCCAAAAGAGCCTCCAGGTGCTTGGAAAGAATTAAGTGTTCTCTAGGCCTGAGTTGGCCTTGAAATCTTAAACATAATAAAAAAAAATCCTGTGGCATCCATCCAGCCTCCTCTGTACATACTTCTGGTATCAGTGTAGATAGGATCAATGTGTTTTTGTCTCTGAAGGACTTTGCTGCTGAGAAGTTTCGTGTTTAAGACTTACTGGAAACATGTATATTATCAATTGTGAAACAGATCGCCAGTCCTGGTTTGATGCATGAGACAAGTGCTCAGGGCTGGTGCACTAGGATGACTCAGAGGGATGGGATGGGGAGGGAGGCGGGAGGGCTTTTAGGATGGGGAACACATGTAAATCCATGGCTGATTCATATCAATGTATGGCCAAAACCACTACAATACTGTAAAGTAATTAGCTTCCAACTAATATAAATAAATGGAAAAAAAAAAGACTTACTGGTCAAGAGTGATCACATCTTGGTGGCCTCTGAACTGCCGAGCCAGGCGTAAGGCTAAGTCATTGGCTTCTGATCTATTAAGACAGCAGAGAGAAAGGAACAATGTGACAATGTGTTTTAAAACAATGTGTTTAAGCTCTTTTAAAATCTTTTGAAATGCTATTTTCAAAGTTGAGGATTTCAACTACAGAGAACTGTATAAATAAATAAGTTGAGGTCCTCTCTTTCCCCTCAGTCTTGCCCAACCAGCCATCTCACGTCATCCTCCAAGTTCCCCAGATGTCTTCAGAAAAGAATGAGATGCACAAGGAAACTCAGTACAAATCAAGGATGTTCTGCTTGTTTCAAACTCTGGCCCAGTTCAGCCACATCATAGGTGACTAACTTTGAGGAGCCCAAGAAACCTGTATTAAATGTGATCTCAGTGGGAGGAATCAGAGTCTAAGGTCCCACTAACTGGCGGGCCACTGAACTGTGCTGTGCTGGCCAAATACTTGATTAGTTTCTTATCTGTAAAATGAAGATCAGGGCTTCCCTGGTGGCTCAATGGTAAAGAATCCTCCTGCCAATGAAGGAGACAGGGGTTCAACCCCTGGCCTGGGAAGATCCCACATGCTAAAGAGCAGCTAAGCCCATGGGCCACTACTGCTGAGCCGACTTGCTGAAACTACTGAAGTCTGTGTACCGAGAGCTCATGCTATGCAACAGGAGAAGCCACTACAGTGAGAAGCCCGCATACCACAACTAGAGAGTAGCCCCTGCTCGCTTCAACTAGAGAAAAGTCCAAGCGGCAACGAAGACCCAGCACAGCCAAAAATAAGTAGATCAATAGATAAACGAGACTTTAAAAAATGAAGATCATAATCCTTTTACCTGGTGTAGAGAGTCTAGACATACTACTCAGATACAGATGGAAAAGTAATCATTTGTGGAATGTTTATAATGTGCCAAGTATTATACTGTTTTACTTATATTGATTCTCATAACTACTCTTCAAGGCAAGTATTGTCATCTTTTTATGGGTGAAGCCTCAGAGAGGTTAAGTAACAAGAATAAGTTCTCACAGCTAAGAAGAGGTAGAGCCAGTGTTGATTGAAGCCTGTTTAACTTCAAGATTATTCTTTGTATTAATACTATTCCAGGCTCTGTCACATCCAGTCTTTGGTGACACTGCTCTTTAAGACTGATCCTTCTTTGACAGCATAGGATTCTTTGGAAGGGAAAGTCAAATACTGTGCCATTTAATTTGCTGAAGGCAGGAATGCTTTAAGACAACAAATTAGATCCTAAAATGTCTTAATTCTTTACAAAGAAAAAAAAAGAACAAATTTCTGGTTATAAATTGGGTTTTAAAATACCTCATTGAAAAAAGAAGTGTGGAACTCCCCTGGCTGTCCAATGGTTAGGGCTCTGAGTTTCTATTGCAGGGGGCTGGGTTCAATCCCTGGTGGGGAACTAAGATTCTACAAGCCTCAGGCATGGCCAAAAAGAAGAAAAGGAATCACAGACTTTCTTATAGTATATATGTACATATCTATCATTTTAAAATAAGAGTTTGTGCTGTATAGACAGCTTTCCTCCCAGTAGGCAAGCTTTTCACCTGTCTTTAAACATGTACTTACTTTCAAAAACATACTTTTTTTTTTTTTTTTGCTGCACTTCCCAGCTTGTGGGATCTTAGTTCCCTGACCAGGAATCAAACCCAGGCTCTTTGAAGTGGAAGCTTGAAGTCCTAACCACCGGGCTGCCAGGGAGTTCCCCCCCAAACTTTTTAATGTCTGCATAATTTTCAACAGAATGGGACATAACCATTTGAATTTATGGAATTTAAAAGTTGTAACATATCTTATCACTTGAATTTATCCCTTCCTCCTTTGTGTTTGTGCTGGGGAAATGTTCAGGGATCCCTACTGGTGCAGCTTCCCCATCTTTCCCCAAACTAGCATGGTAGTGAAAAGTCTCGAGTGACATGCACATGTTCATCATGAGACTGTGGTTACAGGCTGCATCAAGAGCCTTGGAACACAATGTCAGGTATCTTATCTACAAGGAGCTGGTGGGCCCAATTGAAAGAACCAGGAGGTCAGGTCCCCCATGCAAGGTTATTAGTAAGAGTCTCAGGAAGCCTGTTTACATATTCGTACTCCACCAGCAATAAAAAAAGAAAAGATGTGTGAGAGAGGAAACAAAGAGATTCATGGAAATGCGGATAGCTGGAAAAACCTTGAAACCTACCCTGAATTTGTAAAATAGCAAACAGACAGTCTGTCCGGCAGGGTTGCTGAGAGGCGCTTGGCATATTCAACAATGTTGTCGTGGAGGAATCGAGAATTTGTATTTAGTAGTTCCATCTGTTTCTGGGCAGCTTTGACCACTTCTGGGTGGCAGTGTCCCACTAAAATTTAGAAGACAAAAGTCCTCAAAATGAGTTACAATTTGAAATGCCTGGGAAGTGAGGCAGATTCTGAATCAAAAAAAAGAAGAAAAGTTGATCCTGTTCCTCTCCCACATTTTGTTCTAGCTTTTCCCAGCCTAGGACTAAGGGCCCTGTTCAGCCGAGGAACTGCAGCCACTGCAAATCCTGGGACAAATATTAACGGTGCCAAGGCTGCCTTAATCCATAAACGTATCCTTCAAGCACAACAAAGACAGCTCATTACCATGGGCAACGTTGTTGATGCAATCCAAGTACTGGTCGCCTTTCTCGTCAAACATGTACTGCCGCTGGGCTCGCACTATTTTGATGGGATCCGCAGCAAAGAAAACTTTGCATGAAGGCCTAGAAATAAGGAAAGGAAACACTTTGGTCTGGTAGGACTGCTCAGCATTTGCCCTTCTCAATCAAGGTCACGATGAGTGGAAAATTACAATTACATAAAAGAAAGGGAAAACACAACCGAGGTGACATACTGTTTTTCTTCATTTCATATTAGCCTGGAAACTTTGACCTTAATCCCCCATCCGTGACACTGCTCACATTTCTTATGCTTGTTATATTAAATTTGCCGCGATCTGACAATGCTACTTACAGGTACATGGATCAACTCTGACAGCTCTAATTACACAAACCAATAACTAATTTTCCTTTGGGAAATTTTGTTCAACTAGGAAAAAAAATCAATTTTTTTGAGCCTTCCTATATATTGAAAACTGACAGCTATTACAAATATTATCTCATTTAATCCTTCCAACAATAATATAATAGGAGTTATTGTCATTCTCACTTTTATAGGTGAGAAAACAGGCACAGAAAAATTAAGAAGCTTGGTTCAAGCCACTAAGAGAGAAAAGCAGAATTTGAAAGTAGATTTTTGTCTTGACTGTAACTAGATTTACCACGGTGACCATTTTGAAATGCTTGGAAATACTGAATCATTATGTTGCATAGTAGGAATTAACATAGTGTTGTAGGTGAATTATACTTCAAAAATAAACTCATAGAAAAAAGAGATTACACTTCTTGGGAAGAACTGGGAGGCAGGGAAATCAGATGAATATAGTCAAAAGGTGCCAACTCCCAGTTATAAGGTAAATAAGTACTATCGATATAATTTATATGTACAACATGATAAGGGCATCTTACCTTTTAACATGATTAATTATAACACTGCTGTATGTTTTATACGAAAGTTGTTAAGAAAGCAAATCCTAGGGGATTTTCTATTTCTTAAATTTTGTATTAATGGAATGATGGATGTTCACCAAACTTAACTGTGATAGTCATTTCATGATGTAAGTCAAATAGTTATGCTGCAAAACTCAAACTTAATACAGTGCTGTATGTCAATTACATACCAATAAAATTGGAAGAAAAAAAAGAAGACTGTCTTATGCCATTGCCCAAAATAGAGCTTGCCTGTCATGTAATCTCTCCCTCAAACCTACTTGTAAAGAAATGAATAGCACTAAAAGCTACTACAAATAACTTAGTGTTAAATAGTGTGCAGGAAATTTTACATATCATTTTCATGTCTTTAACTGGTTCCTGTCCTACAGCAAATGGATTTTCCATTCTTAAACAATACAATCCAATTATTATTCTAACCCTTAAACCCACTCTTTTGAGTCTAATAAAATGTCGTCCCTATTTATGGTTACTTGGATGGCTGTCTGGAGTACAAGTTTTAGCAACATGAAAACATTACAAACATTTCTGATCTTGGATCCTTGGATGTTTAGAAACTAAACAAAATATATTATTATTATTTACACTTATTTACATTATTATTTACATTTACTATTTTATTTTTGACACGCCATGAGGAAATGTGGGATCCTAGTTCCCCAACCAGGGATTGAACCCAAGCTCCCTGCATTTGAAGCAAGGAGTCCTAATCACTGCACCACCAGAAAAGCTCCCAAAATATAGTTTTATTTTGGTGGCTTTGCATGCACAGAAAACATGTTCCCATGTGCATTGGAGGTAGTTTAGAGGGAAAATAGTTACATATTATATTGATACACAATAGTTTAGAAAGTACTATAATTATTGTGAAAAAGTAATAAAATGTTAAAAATGCCTAAAATTAAGTGTCATCAGCTAAAATGAAACTAATGATGAGAATTTCTTCTTGGTTCAAATTCAGTTGTTAGTTTATTAACTACAAGTTAAAATCCAGAAAAATTCTTCTTTATGAATGTGGGCTGAAAACTGTGGACTTGACCTTGCCTCTTTGTTAATGTACTTCCCACCTTGCCACTCAGATTTTCATAGAAGAGGAATTTAATGTGACAGAGATCACAAGGTAACTTGACACTCTACTAGGACCAGAGCCCAGGTCTGACTTAAGTATGGGTCCTGTACGCTCACTCACCAAGTTGTTTATACTATTAATGTGAGCAAAAGGAAAGCAGACCCGAGAGAACCCTGCATCTTTACGTTGTAGTGAGGGCACATCTGGGGAGACCAAGGTGAGTAAGGGCATCTTACCCTTTAAAAAGTGTCTACGCTCCCCCCCCCCCCGCCCCGCCTCCACTGGCTAGATTAAGCTTTTACTTCTTAACCAAGCGTGCAAGAAGGAAGAGTTGGCTTTCAACAAAAGTTGTCAGAATTAGTTTTCATAGCCATCGTCAAAAATATTTCAGAGTTCACAGTTAGGGAAAACTTTCGAGTAGGTGGGAGTGGTAGAGAACTACCCTTCTCCCTTCCAGAGCCCATCCCTGGAACGGTGTTCTTCAGTGGCTATCCACCCTCACGGTCGATGCCCCCAGCCGGCCCGCAGCCCTCACCCTCTCCGCGGGCTGCGGAGCGCGGGGAGCCCCCTCGGGCGCGGGCGCTGCGGGGCGCTCAGGGCGCGCGGCGGCGCGTGCACGCAGGTGCGGCGGGCCAGGGCCAGTCCCGCTCCCCGCGGGACCCCAGCTAGCCGGCTGCCTGCGCTGGTGACCTGGTGGTTCCCACTCTCTGCGCCTCCGTCTGGGCGGGGGAGACCTTACCCGATGTGCCTTCTCCTCAGCGCCAGCGTCTCTTGCTTGCTGTACAGTTCGCACATGGTGGCGGGGTGCCGGGCGCCCCCAGGGGTCTCCCCTCTCCTGCCCCTGCGCCCGCGTCCGGAGCCCGAGGGCTGCCCCCGCGGCGGCCCTTCCCTGTTTCCCCGCGTTGGGTCCCCTGGCCCCGGGCGTTGGAGGTCGCGGTCGGTGTCAGACAGTAGGGTCATCTCCCTTTTAAGCCTTGCCCCGCCTTTGCCCTTCGCCAAGCCCCACCCTCCTCCTCCCCTCCTCCGCCGGGTGCCCGCCTGGCAAGAGCCTGGACTCGCCACTCAGTCGCCACCCCCACCCGCCCCCGCTCTTGCCCCGGGCTAACTCCCTTCCTGCCCTGCTGCCCGCTTCCCCTTCCCACTCTTGTTACTTCTTCTAACTCGCCTTTTATTTTTCTAAGTTTGCCTTGCCATGGCCTTTCCTCCTCCTCTGCCTATGAATTCCCTCCTTCCCACTCTCTTTTTAAAATATTTATTTATTTGGCTGCACTGGGTCTTAGTTGTGGCATGCACGATCTGGGCCGGTTGCATTGAGAGCAGGGTCTTAGCCACTGGACCACCTCCTCTCTTTTTTTCTTTCTTCTCTTTCTTCCCTCCCTTCTTCTTTCCTTTCTCCCTTTATTTGTACGCATTCAAAGATAGGCACTCTCTGGAGATAACAGGACTTTTGTCTCCATTCTCCTTTTGAGCAAGTTCCAATACCAAAATCTACTTAACAAGAGTAACAAGTCACACGCCCAAAGGATAAATCACAGGAACTCAGCCTGTTATTTGTTGGGAGGGATAAACTATCCCCCTGTTTCAAACACCTGCTTTACAGATAATTGCACTTGTAGTTTCTCTGAAACGGTAGAGATTATAAAACATTCACTTGATTTATCGGGTTCAGTCATCATAACAACCCTAACTGAGGTAAGCCTGAGAGTTACCACCTTATTTAACCTATGGGAACAGTTATTACAGGTCTACCTGATGGTGAACCTGAATTCATTCCTAGGTTTCTTGACTTCCTTTAGGATTCTCTTCTCTCACTGATCAAATTTAAAGTTAAATATGTGGACAGAAGGAAACCTAATTAACTATAACATTAAATCATAAACTATTTGAAGAAGTAGAGATCATCTGATTTATCCCCTGTGTTTTGTAGATAAGGACACCTAGGTACAGGAAAGGTAAAGTCTTATTATTCAAGGTCACACAACTGCTTAGCCATAGAGTTTAGATGAGATCATTTCATTCTTTGTGTTTCGAAAGACAGCAGAGAAAGCATATTTTACCAGTAAGAACATGCTTGAAAAATGTTTGTAACTGACCTTTCTCTTGAATAAAGTTATTAATTAATATTAATGTCCTGCAGGATTAGTAGAGTTATTTCATTGCCTAAGATAGGTTGAGAAATGGAGTTCTATGCGGAAAAACGTGTTAAGAATTCTAGGTGTTATCAGTGAAGGGGAGAAGACATTTAGGAAACTTGCAAGAAATCCCAGTCATGTCATCTTGGTCTTGTTCCACTCTTGAAAGATATTGCCATGTGTACATCTACTCTTAAACCAGCTAGTGAAGCCACATACAGGCATGCTCCCTCCATAAACCTCCAGTTATTTCCAGTGCTCTAACGTATGTTCTTTAAATAAACAATCCTGGTCTTGAGTTCTTTTTTATTATTTATTTTGGCTGCCCGGCTGTAATGTGGGGGTCTTAGTTCCCCAACCAGGGATTAACGCATGTGCCCTGCGGTGGAAGCGTGGAGTCTTAACCACTGGACCGCCAGGGAAGTCCCTAGGGTCTCGGGTTCTTGAACTAGTTCTTGCATAAACTAGCTGGGTTTCTTGACCTCTTGGAGGCCATATTTCTTTAAAATGTTCAAATTTTGTATTAAAGGAAAAAAAAAAAACCTCAATCATTCTCTAACGAAAAGCATCACAAGGAGGGCTAAAAAGAGATCATGATTGTGAAATGTGTGTTGGGATAATTGTTAAGGTCTCAATGCTCTTGTATTCTTCGTTTTTTATTTTCTGTTTTTTTTTTTTTTTTTAACCAGAACTTTCAGCAGGGTTGGCTACTCCTTTCTTCTTGAAACTCTTCATTTTTTGATTTCTTGACACGACCACACATTCCTGATTTTCTTCTCTTGCTCAACATTCTCAACATTTAAATGTTGGTGTCTCTGCGGATAGGGTCCTAGGCTTTCTCTTTGCTCTGCACTCTTCCCTCGGGTAATCCAGAAATGATTCCCTTGGATTTAGAAACCATCAAATACCAAAATTACATCTTCACTCAGGTTTCTCTCAGTCCCAGATTCTCATCTCGTCTTTCTTTCTTCCTTCCTGCCTCTCTCTCTTTCTCGTTCTTTCACCACCGAGTCCCATCCACTTCCTTTCTTGACATCTCCATTGTGAGGTCTCTTGGATACCTCCGACCAAGTTGTCTGGACCAAGATGAATCCAAGATGGAAGCTTTGAACCCATCCCTGAAACTATGGCCTCCAGTAAACCCCCCATCACTAAGCATTTGTTCATTCATTCGTGATATATCAAATACTCTCTATGTGCCACTGAATGTTTGGCACAGAGAAACAGTGAACTAGACTGAACATGTCTGCCTTCCGTGCCTCCTAGTGCAGGTCGGCAGTGTCCGTCCAGTACAGAGCCACTAGCCACAGGCGATTATTAAGGACATGAACTGTGGCTAGTCTGACTTGAGATGTGTTGTTGGTGTAAAAGACACACCATAGTTTGAAGACTCAATATAAAAAGAATAGTAAGTTTCATTAGACCCCATTTGTTTAGTTTTGCTTTTATTTCCAATATTCTGGGAGGTGGGTCATAGAGGATCTTGCTGTGATTTATGTCGGAGAGTGTTTTGCCTATGTTCTCCTCTAGGAGTTTTATAGTTTCTGGTCTTACATTTAGATCTTTAATCCATTTTGAGTTTATTTTTGTGTATGGTGTTAGAAAGTGTTCTAGTTTCATTCTTTTACAAGTGGTTGACCAGTTTTCCCAGCACCACTTGTTAAAGAGGTTGTCTTTTTTTTTTTTTTTTTCCTTGCCTCCTTTGTCAAAGATAAGGGGTCCATAGGTTCGTGGATTTATCTCTGGGCTTTCTATTCTGTTCCATTGATCTATATTTCTGTCTTTGTGCCAATACCACACTGTCTTGATGACTGTGGCTTTGTAGTAGAGTCTGAAGTCAGGCAGGTTGATTCCTCCAGTTCCATTCTTCTTTCTCAAGATTACTTTGGCTATTCGAGGTTTTTTGTATTCCATACAAATTGTGAAATTCTTTGGTCTAGTTCTGTGAAAAATACCGTTGGTAGCTTGATAGGGATTGCATTGAATCTATAGATTGCTTTGGGTAGAATAGCCATTTTGACAATATTGATTCTTCCAATCCATGAACACGGTATGTTTCTCCATCTGTTTGTGTCCTCTTTGATTCTAAACAAATGGGATCTAATGAAACTTAAAAGCTTTTGCACTACAAAGAAAACTATAAGTAAGGTGAAAAGACAGCCGTTCAGATTGGGAGAAAATAATAGCAAATGAAGAAACAGACAAAGGATTTAATCTCAAAAATATACAAGCAACTCCTGCAGCTCAATTCCAGAAAAATAAATGACCCAATCAAAAAATGGGCCAAAGAACTAAACAGACATTTCTCCAAAGAAGACATACAGATGGCTAACAAACACATGAAAAGATGCTCAACATCACTCATTATCAGAGAAATGCAAATCAAAACCACAATGAGGTACCATTACACACCAGTCAGGATGGCTGCTATCCAAAAGTCTACAAGCAATAAATGCTGGAGAGGCTGTGGAGAAAAGGGAACCCTCTTACACTGTTGGTGGGAATGCAAACTAGTACAGCCGCTATGGAAAACAGTGTGGAGATTCCTTTAAAAAACTGGAAATAGAACTGCCATATGACCCAGCAATCCCACTTCTGGGCATACACACTGAGGAAACCAGATCTGAAAGAGACACGTGCACCCCAATGTTCATCGCAGCACTGTTTATAATAGCCAGGACATGGAAGCAACCTAGATGCCCATCAGCAGATGAATGGATAAGGAAGCTGTGGTACATATACACCATGGAATATTACTCAGCCGTAAAAAGAATTCATTTGAACAGTTCTAATGAGATGGATGAAACTGGAGCCCATTATACAGAGTGAAGTAAGCCAGAAAGATAAAGAACATTACAGCATACTAACACATATATATGGAATTTAGAAAGATGGTAATGATAACCCTATATGCAAAACAGAAAAAGAGACACAGAAATACAGAACAGACTTTTGAACTCTGTGGGAGAAGGTGAGGGTGGGATGTTTCAAAAGAACAGCATGTATACTATCTATGGTGAAACAGATCACCAGCCCAGGTGGGATGCATGAGACAAGTGCTCCGGCCTGGTGCACTGGGAAGACCCAGAGGAATCGGGTGGAGAGGGAGATGGGAGGGGGGATCGGGATGGGGAATAAGTGTAAATCTATGGCTGATTCATATCAATGTATGACAAAACCCACTGAAATGTTGTGAAGTAATTAGCCTCCAACTAATAAAAAAATTTAAAAAAAAAAAAAAAAAGAAGGAAAAAAAAAAAAGAAAAAAAAAAAAAGAATAGTAAAATCTCTCATTATTTCTGATTTTGTTTGCTTATTGAAATAATATTTTGGATTTATGGGATTAAGTAAAGTATATCATGAAAATATATAGTGGTTAAGACTCAGTACTTCCATCCCAGGGGGCATGCGTTCAATCCTAGGTTGGGGAATTAAGATCCTGCATGGTGCATGGACATATATATAATATAAATTAAATATATATAATTTCACATCTTTTTAATGTGACTATTAGCAAACTAAAAATTTAAAATTATCTATGTGCTTTGCATTACTTTTTTTTTTTATTTTTTAAAAATTGAAGTATAGTTGATTTACAATGCTGTTATTTTCAGTTGTACAGAAAAGTGATTCAGTGATACGTATATATGCTTTATATATAAATATATTTTTGGGGGGATTCTTTTCCCTTACAGGTTATTACAAAATATTGATTGTAGTTCCCTGTTTCCAGTTGGTCCTTGCTGGTTATCTATTTTATATATATGCTGTTGTTGCCAAGTCATGTCCGACTCTTTGCCACCCTATGGACTGTAGCCCATCAGGCTCCTCTGTCCATGGAATTTCCAGGCAAGAATACCGGAGTGGGTTGCCATTTCCTTCTCCAAATTTCTACATACAATAATGTATATATGTTAATCCCAAACTCGTAATTTATCCCTCTTCTCCCTTTCCCCTTTGATAACCATAAGTTTATTTTTCTGTCTGTGGGCCTGCCTGTTTCTGTTTTGTATACAAGTTCCTTTGTATCTTTTTTTCTTTTTAACATATAAGCAACATCACATGATATTTGTCTTTCTCTCTCTGGCTCACTTCACTCAGTATGATAATCTCTAGGTCCATCCATGTTGCTGCAGATGGCATTATTTCATTCTTTTTATGGCTGAGTTATATTCCATTGTATATATGTACTGCACCTTCTTTATCCATTCATTGGTCAGGGGACATTGAGGTGCTTCCTTGTCTTGATTATTGTAAACAGTGCTGCTGTAACATTGGAGTGTGTATATCTCTTTATGGTATATGCCCTGGAGTGGGATTGCTGGATAATGCATTACTTTTCACCTGGACAGCATTATTCTTCCTGGACTCGGTAAGAAAGGAAACAAATCGAAAAGATAATGGCTTAAGAAGCTTTAATTGTGGTAAACGCTTAGAAGGAAATGATCCTAAGCCAGAAGACTAGGAACCCTGGATAATCTTATCTTTTTCTCAACTCTGTCCTCCTGTCGAGTTATTTTTAAGTCCTGCTGCCTCCACTTTAAAATATACCTTTAAATCTATGTGCTATCACCCGATCTACTACCACCCTGTGTAAGCCTTCTGCATTTTGCCAACACTCTGTAAATATACTCTATTAACTCATTTCCTTGCTTCCCCTTCCAACCCTATGCAGTGTCCCTTCCCTCCTTAAAATTCATCAGTGACTTCCAGCTTTCTTCTCCAGGCTCATTCTCGACACCTTCCATCCCGCCCCTACCACCGAGCACACATACACCACACCTATCTCCCTTGTCTTTAATCACTTCATGTACTATATTTGCTTCAGTTTCAGTTTATATTCCATAGTCAGCCTCAGAGGTGTCATTCTTGACTATTCTGTTTCAAATAGTTCTTAATGAAAATAAAAAACTAATGTCTGTCCTGTTCCTCTGCCTTAATTCCCTCTTTGTTGGGTCTTTATCTGTTTTATTGATCAATGTACCCCAGCGCTAGTCCAAACCTTGGCGTATGGTGGTGGCGACGGCTAAGTTGCTAAGTAGTGTCCGATTCTTGCGACCCCTTGGACTGTAGCCTGCCAGGTTCCTCTGTCTCTGGGATTCTCCAGGCAAGAATACTGGAGTGGGTTGCCTTTTCCTTCTCCAGGGGATATTCCCAACCCAAGAATCAAACCAGGTCTCCTGCATTGCAGGCAGATTCTTTACCAACTGAGCTTCGAGGGTGTATGGCAGACTGATCAATATTTGTTGACATATTGAAAGGAAAACCCATTTAAAGACTTGCTAATCTTGTTTTGAAAATGAAAGTTCTTACCACCATTTAGCTCTTGGCTGTTGACTGCCAGCTTACCTCTTAACCATTTTTTTAAGGCGAGAAATAATTAGACTCATTATCTTTAAAGGGAAAGCAAGTTAACATAAAACATCATTTCCCCAAATTGTTTAATTTATTTCACACTGTGGGATATATAATATTAACTAAGTACCACAAATAGTCTTTAAATAAAAGACAGACACATAATAACACCAAAATAAAGATGAATAAAGTCAACAGATTGCCCTATGCTTTACTTTGTCAAATAACAGAGGTATTTTTGATATATTTTCTCTTGTGCTTCTCCATCCTAGGACTGTTTGGTTAGGGGTGGGTGCAGAAGTGCCTTCCTCCCCACAGCTTGAGGTTCACTCAGCTTGGGTCCTGACCCTATTGATTGGCTCACCCTGCTGAGTGGGTTCTGACCTGAACATCACTGATTTCTCAACCATCTAGGCTGGATCAAACAAACCACACTGGTACATACATGGCTGAAAGGAGAAAGCACAGCCCACATGAGTTTGGGACGTAAAGAAATCCACTCAGTAGTTTGCTGAGAAGCGTTTGGACAGCAGGTTTTAATGTTTTGGTCAGTGAGAAATATGCAAAGGTGAGTGCAGTGTATGTCCCCAGCAACAGAGGTTCTCCAGCTGTTGCCGGACCCAAGTTTGTGTGTCTGATGCACAGCGAGGCTAAACAAACTGAAATGTCAGAGTTTGGAACAGAGAAAGATTTACAGCAGAGCCAAACAAGAATGGCTCCTCAAAAACCTTGAAGTTGCTGATGCTTTTCAGGGAAGGGTTTTTAATAGGCAAAATTTGGGGTTAGCGCTGCAGGGTATGTGACTTTCTAATGACTGATTAGTGGTGAGGTAGCAGGAGTCATGCTCAGCCTGAAGTTATAATCTTCCACGAAGGGGAGGAAGAGGTTTAGTTCTTGCAGAAGAACTCAGAGATATATTGTTACAGATATTCCCTGAGAAGGAATCAGGACCCTAACCCACTGGGTTTCTTGACTTCTTCTTGTTCAGTCGCCAAGTCATGTCTGACTCTCTGCGATCCCATGGACTGCAGCACACCAGGCTTCCCTGTCCTTCACCTTCTCCTGGAGTCTGCTCAGTCTCCTGTCCTTTGAGTCAGTGATGCTATCCAACCATGACATCCTCTGTCTCCCCCTTCTCCTCTTGCCCTTAACGTTTCCCAGCATCAGGGTTTTTTTTTTCCCCAATGAGTTGGCTCTTCGCATCAGGTGGCCAAAGTATTGGAGCTTCAGCTTCAGCATCAGTCCTTCCAGTGAATATTCAGGGTTGATTTCCTTTAGGATGGACTGGTTTGATCTCCTTGCTTGACTGCTCCTCCCCTGTTTCTGCATTCCTTTCCTCCCATGATTAGCACCTGTTCAATCTGCTCTTTGGAACTCAGGGAAGGTCAAGGAGGCTGAATGAACTCTATTTCCTACAAACAAGAAATGGGAGGGAGGGCCAGCATATTAAAAGGATTTGTACTTGGGGGGCCCCCACAGAGTCCTGCTTGGTTTCAAGATGAGGACACAGACATACACATATACAGAGGGAAGACCATGGTAAGACACAGGGAGAAGATGACCATCTGCAAGCCAAGGAGCAAGGCCTCTGAAGAAACCAACCCTGCTGACAGCTTGATCTTAGACTTCTAGCCTCCAGAATTGTGAGAAAAGTAAATTTCTGTTGTCTCGGTCATTCTATGAGCTTCCCTGGTGGCCCAGTGGTAAAGAATCTGCCTGCAAGGCAGGAGTCTTGGGTTTGACCCCTGGAGAAGGAAATGGCAACCCACTCCAGTATTCCTGCCTGGAGAATTCCATAGACAGTGGAGCCTGGTGGGCTACAGTCAGTGGGGTTGCAAAGAGTTGGACACAACTGAGTGACTAGACAGCAACAACAACCATGCCATTCTATTGCAGGAGAATGGGACAGGAAAGAATGGTCACATTCCAGGTCGTGGGGAAATCCCTGGGACAGGCCACCAAGTGAGGGTTCTCAGCTTCATGCAGGAAAGAATTCAAGAGTTAGCCACAGTAAAGGGAAAGTGAGTTTATCTAAATCCACATCATATAGGCAAAATGTAGTCTGTGTCAGATGCTGAAGATGATGCTCTGATACTTTGGCCACCTGGTGTAAGAGCCGACTCATTGGAAAAGACCCTGATGCTGGGAAAGACTGGAGAAGGGGGTGACAGAGGATGAGATGGTTGGATGGTATCTCTGACTCAATGGACATGAGTTTGAGCAAACTCAGGGAGAGAGTGAAGGACAGGGAAGCCTGGCATGCAGGAGTCCACAGGGCGGGAAAGAATTGGACTTGACTTAGGGACTGATCAACAATAGTCTGTTTCAGAAGGTGAGAGTGGCCCCAGGGTGTGGGGTTGTTTAGTTTTTACGGGCTGGGTAATGTTATGTGCTAACAAAAAGAGGAATATTTGTTATGCTAACTATTTTGTTATGCTAATAGTTATGCTAACTATTTTGAAGAAAAGGCAGGAATCTCTAAGAATTGGGCCACCGCCCACTCTTTGACCTTTTATGGTCAGTCTGGGAACTGTCATGGCACCTGTGGGTGAGTCATTCAGCAGATGCTAATATTACGGTGAGAGGACAGTGAAGTTCAAGGTCTCCGGGAAGTGGAATCGCCTGCCATCTTGGGCCTAATTGGTTGTAACCAGTTTTCTTTCCCCCCTTAATAAAAATATGGAATGTTTCATGAATATTCATTCATCCTTGCTCAGGGACCATACTAATCTTCTCTGTATCATTCCAGTTTCAGTATATGTGCTGCCAAAGCGAGTGTTTTTTTTCCTTTGAGGTAATCATATGATTTTTATTATTTGATTTGTTAATAGTGGCAGATTACACTAATAGTTTTCTAATAGTGGCCCATCCTTGAATTCTTTTTTCCCTTTTTAACTTTTATTTTATGTTGGAGTATAGCTGATGAATTATGTTGCCATAGTTTCAGGTACACAGCAAAGTGGCTCAGCTATACCTGTATACACGTATGTATCCATTCTCCCCCAAACTCTCTTCCCTTTCAAGTTACTACATGATATTGAGCAGAGTTCCCTGTGGTGAGCACATTTTGTTACCAGTTTTTGTTGTATCCTCAGAGGCTGTTTTAAAGGTTCTGCCCTTGGGACTTGCCTCATAGTCCATTGGCTAAGACACTGTGCTTCCAATGGGGGCATGGGTTCAGTCCCTAGTTGGGGAAGGTCTGCATGCAGTGCTTAGTCAAATAAATAAGTAATGGGGGACTTCTTTGGTGGTCCAGTGGTTAAGACTCCATCCTTCCAATGCAGGGGCCATGAGTTTGATCCATGGTTGAGGAACGAAGATTCCACATGTCTGGTGGCACAACAACAAAAAGTTGTCCCCCCTACCCCCGTCCCCTGCCCGCCCCCCCTCCCGCCCCCCGCTCAATTCAGTCTGTGGTACTTTGTAATTACAGACTGAACAAAGTAGTATACCATAATCATTTTGCTTTTCATGTGCAAAAACTGAAGGGCAAAGAGATTAAGTAACTTCTCCAATTAATAACTGAAAGAGTCAAGACTTGAACTTTGGTAGACTGATTCCTAAACTTTTCCTTCTACCCACTGTGCTATGCTCTCTGTGTAGATAAACTGATAGAGGATAACTGGATAGAGTGCAAAAAATTCCTTCTTACTCCACCTGGGTCATATGCAACTAAGACAATATTGGAAAGCATTTTCCAAGGACATAATCCATATAAGGTATTGATGTTTTCCTCTGTAGGAGCTGGTAGAGGTTGGGGGCAAGTAAAACGTCCCCAGGTCAGCAGCTGATGGTCAGGGGAGATGGGGTGAGCTCCTCAGGATGTTTATAGAACAAAGATAGAGCTAGACTCTAGCTCCATCTATTGTTCTACAATTCTGCTGTTCCTGGTAGTTTTTGCAGAAGTACCTCCTTTTTGCCTCTCTTGACAGCTGTACATAAATTAATACTACAAGAAAAAATAAAAAAAAAAACACAAGACTTCCCTGGTGGTACAGTGGATAGGAATCCTGCTGCCAATGCGGGGGACATGGGTTCGATCCCTGGTCCTAGAAGATTCCACATGCCACAGAGCAACTAAGCCCATGAGCTGCTACTACTGAGCCTGTGTGCCACAACTACTGAAGCCCAAGCTCCTAGATCTTGTTCTCCACCACTAAAGAAGCCACTGCAATGAAAAGCCTGCTCCCTGTAACTAGAGAGTAGCCCCTGCTCTCTGCAAGTAGAGAAAGCCTGCGTGCAGCAACTAAGATCCAGCACAACTAAAAATAAAACAAATAAATTATTTTTTAAAAAACCCAAATCAAAAATAAAAAGGCTCATATGTGAAGAAACACACCTAAAAACCACAAATGTAGGTAAGCTAAACGTTGGATCTGTATTACAGCGGAAGCGCTAAGTAGGGAAGGCATTCTGTGAACTGTGAGATTTCTCCTGCGTCCTCTGCTGGCTGAGGTCATGAAAAGCACCATCTCTAGAAACTGAATTATTTTGCAGGAGAAAGGAAGGTCTGTTTCTCAGTGTACATTGCAGGGTAACATGGGACAAGTTTGTCTGCTGAAAGGAATCCCTCAGGAAGTTTGTTTAAAGTACAGAATCCCAAACCTCACCCTGTTGCAGTATGGGACTCTGGGAACCTGTATTTTTTAATGAACGTCACAGATTCTTATCAGGCAAGTGTGAGGAACATTTCAATAAGAGAGAGGCTAGAGCCACAGGGCCATTTCAACATGGCTGTTATTCCTAGTCTGAGATCTCATCACCTCTTGCCTGAATTATACCAGCAGCCTCTTAATTACTGCTCCAGGTTTCCTCATGGGTCCCTTCCAGTGCCTCATCCTCAGAGCAGCCAAAGAGACACATTCAGCACGAGAGCTGGGTCATTCCACGTCCCTGCTTCATGATTTCACATTCATCTTCGGACACAATCCATAGTCCCAAGCAAGGGCTGCCTGCCCCGTGTCCCATAGCCTTGCTTCTTGCTTGTTCCCTCTTTTCAGCTCACCTCCAGGCGCAGTGGCCCTGCTTGGAGCTGCTCTCATGATGCCCACCCTACCCTCACCTCTGCACACTCCACTCAGACCCCAGCTTCAACCATGCTCGATCCTGCTGTCTTCAACCTCCATCACCCTTGCTGCTCCCCACTTAGGAAGCCAACGCGGCTGCAAGTCAGCCTATCTTTGTCCAGTATTTTCACAGCATCTCCTCCTTTCCCTTTGGAGCACTTGTCATGATTGTAATTAATAAATGAGCTGTGTTTAAAGCTTAATTTTTCCTCTCAAGAATTAAAGGCCCATGGGCCAGAGACAGGGTCTGACCTTTCCCCACTGCATCCCTAGTGTTTTGTCCAGAGCCTGGCATATAGTAGGTACTCAAAAATATGCTAGGGATAAATGTAAATTTAGGGACTTTCCATTGGCACGCTGTAACTACTGAGGCCCATGTGCCCATGAACCTCAGTGAGGAGTAACCCCTGCTTGTCACAATTAGAGAAAGCCCACATGCAACAACGAAGACCCAGTGCATCCAAAAATAAATTTAAAAAAAAGTACACAGGGGAGATGGGAGATGGGAGTGCCAGGAGCCCCAGGCTAGCCACCAGCATGCAGCTTCCCAGAAACTGGCAGGCCTTAGGAGCCGAGTAGCTGCCAAAGACTTGGTCAACGAGATTCCTTTCTTCCCCACTTGCTGCTGGGATTGAGGGATATTGAGATGCAGGCCGGGGCAGCCAAGGTTATGTAATATATATGTTTTATTTTTAAAAAGGGCAGTAAATTGGTGTCTAGTTTGAAACTATAAACTTAAAAAAATATATGCTGAGGTTTTCTTGACATTCAGCTTTGGTTGCCTTGAAATTCCTCTCCAGCCCAGGTTCACCTGATGGGAAGATTCGTGGTGGGTTTTGTAGTGGGGGCAGCTGCTGCCGCAGGAGCCAGAGTCATGCCTCCTCTGGGAGGGAGAACTACTGTGAAGAGGAAAATGCCTTGAGGAGCTTTCTGGGTATGAGACTGTAGGCATCAGGGAGGGTCTTGGGTCAGAGGGGTCATGAGACTGAACTGCGCTGTCTGGGAAAGTGGAGGGGTTCTTGTTCCAGAGATTTGGGGTTCAAGGCGAAGAGAGCAGGGGGACGGAGAGAGAGAGGAGGGTCATCAGCAGAAGCTGGAGCTCGGGTGTAGGAGAAAAAAGTCAAGGAAACAGTTTTTAAAGAGCAGGGTTGTCTAATACACACACCTGGGGACTGCTGTGGAAATCAAGGGACTGGGGTTGAATTCCATCATGGGGTCCACGGTGGAGAGTGGGAACCAGGACTCGGCACACAGTGGAAACTGGAAGCAGAGCTGGCCAGGAGAAAACAACACTTCGACTCTTCCTGGGACTTCTCCCAACATGTACAAAAGACTTTATAGATTTCAAGGGGGCAGGGGAGACCCCAGCTGACATCTGGTTTGCGTCTGCAGAGAGTTCCTTTCCCAGACCTGTCGCTCATCTTCATCTCTGGCATCTCTTTTCCTTTTAGGGAAACCATGGTAGAAGGAACAGGAGTTTTGGAGACAGACTGACCTGAATTTGAGCTCTGTTTCAACTGCTTAACCCATTTGAGCCACGATTTTGTGAGCTGTAAAAAGCATCTCCCAGGACAGGATTATGAGTAGGCTTAAATTAAATGACATATCACACATACATGGGTTAAGAGTTTAGGTCTTGGAGTCAGATTGCTTGATACAAATCCTGGCTCTGCTGTTTGCTGGCTGTCTAATTTTTGGGTAAGTGATTCAATTTCCTTTTATGAAGAATAAGGCAAAAATTAGGTTGTTGGGAAGATCAAATGAGATAAAACAGTAAAGCACTTAGAATTATGCCTGGCATTACAGCTAATGTTTAATAAGTGTTAGCCATTACTGCTGTTGTTACTATTATTATATATGTACGATGTCTGGTTTTGATAGGACATTAATTAATGACTTCTCTTTAATTTGTAGGAATACAAGACCCGAGAATTCCCATGTTACAGACATCTCATTTTCCCGGAGGAGTTAACTAAAAGAGAATCAATTGATCACATACATCAATTATGAAGGTTCACAGAAGCTTTAATCATTTCTTTCCTCACTTTATCCTTCATAAAGATCTGTTGCTAAGGGGTTTAAGATGCTATTGATACAGAAGTATTTTTATTTGGGAAAAAACGATGCTGTCAGTTTTAAGAAATATACCCCATGTTTTTCTTTGCTCTTCAAAAAATCTTATAATTTAAATCTCCAGGCCTCATGCTCTCCCCATGGAGGGTCTGCTCTGCCTTTGATGCCCTTTGACTTTCTTACATTTAAATTCCTGCTATTGGGATTTCCCTGGTGATCCAGTGGTTATGGAACGCAGGAGACATGGGTTCAATCCCTGGTCGGGGAACTAAGGTCACACGTGTTGCATAGTACCTAAGCTCACATGGTGCAGTTACTGAGCCTGTGTGTTCCGGGGCCCACGTGCCACAACCTGAGAGTCTGTGTACCCCAACGAAAGATCCTGCCTGATGCTAAGATCCCGAGTGCCGCAACTAAGACCTGTCACAGCCAAATAAATAAATACTTTAAAAAAATCCTATTATTGCTTTAGGTTGATTGTTATCAGCTTCCTTTATTTTAAATATAATTTTATTTATTTGTGGCTGTGCTAGGTCTTCCTTGATGCTCAAGGGCTTTCTCTAGTTGCAGAGAGTGAGGGCTACTCTTCGTTGCAGACTCTAGAGCTTGCGGATTTCAGTAGTTGTGGCACACAGGCTTAGCTGTTCCACAGCACGTGGAATCTTCTTGGACCAGGGACTGAATCCATGTCCTCTGCAGTGGCAGGCAGATTCTTATCCGCTGCGCCACCTGGGAAGTCCAGTTGTTACCAAAACTGCAACATTCACAGGCCAAGTTTGTGAGAGCCGGTCTACAGTTTTATTTATTTGATTGTTTCTGGCTGTGCTGGATCTCTGTTGCTGTGTGTGGGCTTTTCCCTGGTCACGGTGAGCAGGGCTACTTTTCCGTGCAGTATGAGGGCTTCTCATTGCGCTGGCTTCTCCTGTGGAGCACGGGCTCCAGGGCCCTCGGGCTTCAGTGACTGAGATGTATGGGCTCCGTGGTTGGGGTTCCTGGGCTTAGCTGCTCCACGGCATGTGGGATCTTCCTGGACCAGGGATTGAACCTGTGGCTCCTGAATTGGCAGGCAGACTCTTTACCACTGAGCCACCAGGAAAGCCCTGTGAAGGCCGTTCTAAATAAAGAGTTTTTACAAGCGAGCCTTCCAGGCCCTGTCACTGTGGACCCACACTCTTAGGTGCCCTGGTTGTGGTGGTCCCTCCTGGGGTAAGCATAACTAGGTGCGCAGAGGGCCTGAGTCCAGGGCCTGGCTCTGCGCTTGGGTGTGTGATCTTGGCCAAAACGTGATCTTACATTTTCTCTTCTTCAGCTTCCTCAGGTAAAGTAAGATAAGCTGATGCTGGAGGGAGGGAGAGGAAATAGAGATCTGTATAGTCCTGAGATGTGGTTAACGCTCTACAAGTGTTGGTTCTTGCGGTTAATGGCTAGGATACTTTAGTAAATTATTTCGGGCCCCAAACCAGACTCTTTCCCACCCCTGGCTCAGGAATCATGAAGTCTAGCAGTGCTGGAATGCCAGGAAAGGCTCCGAGTTGGTGGTTAGTCTTATTCCTGAAAAGGGACCGTCCTACTCTATGTCGCTGTCTTAATTTTGTATAAAATGGGTCTGAGCCTCCCTCCTCATTACCTGCAGTGCAGAGACCTTCTCAGACCAGTGTACTTTCTCCTGCCTGGGGTGGGATTCAGTCCCCTCTCCTGTGGGGGACTTACAGCTAGGCCATTTCACTTTCCCCAACTGGTTTTTATAGATTCTATAAGATTCCTGATGATAAAATCAATGTGAAATGATTTTTAAATTGGAAAATGTTAGAAAAATACATTATCTTATAATAAGTTGGTAATAATGCTTATAGTAATAAATACCCAGGCTTATCTGAGCTTGTTTTTGCTTGTAGTTCATGATGCTGGTGCTCTAAGGCATCTAATTCCCTTCCTTTGGCAACGGTGGTCACACTGAGCAAGGTTCTATATCCAAGAAAGTTTGTGAAATACGTGTTAGTCAATTTTTGCTGATTATTAGCCGCAGTATATGATTTGAAGCAGGAAGATAGAGATTTTAGAGGGGATAATTATGTGGTATTAAACTATCCATGTGTTTTAAATTTGGATAACCTTGAAGAGTGTAAAAGGGGTTTATTTTCAGGCATTATGTTATAGATAGTTGATTTCAAGCTCCAAAGTGAGTGAAAATGTCTTTATTTCCAAATGTCTGTTCTTTTTTGGAACCCTCGATCTGCTTTCTCATTTGCAGCTTAGTGAGCGGCTGGTCATTAGTAGAGATTGTGGGAGAAAGTCCATGCCGTTCTCCTCAATCTAGCTGCACTTTTTACTGGAATGTTTGTGAGTCTGAGCAGGACTCCTAGTCTCCATGTTTGGTGGAAAACCCCATTTCAAATTCCTCTAACCTCGAGGGTCACCACTGCCCAAAGTCACCCCTTGTTTCAGGGACAAGCCCCAGGACAGGCTTCTGTTCTGCCTGTACAGTGTCCATCAGTAATGTGAGTTTTTCTACACTTCCTTGTATGAAAGATTTTTATATAAAAGTTCCATACGCAGATACAAACTCATCTGCCAGTGGAGCAGAACCTCTGTTCCTCTCCAGTCAGAATATCTTCATTTGCTAAGAAAAATCTGATTCAGGGCTTGAAAATCATGACCATAAAGATTGAAGGCAGGAGGAGAAGGGGCCGACAGAGAATGAGATGGTTGGATGGCATCACCGACTCAATGGGCATGAGTTTGAGCAAGCTCCGAGAGATAGTGAAGGATGGGGAGGCCTGGCATGCTACAGTCCACAGGGTCGCAGAGTTGGACATGACTGAGCGACTGAGCCGAACTGAACTGAATATGAAAGCACCTTTCTTCTGTTTAAGAATCATGAGTTCAAGAACTATTTAACATTTCTCTTGATTTCCCCCACAACATTTTCTTTGTGTTACCATTATTGAATTTATTGTATGCACCCAGGGCTTTCCAATGGTTGATGGTGTCTGTGTAGACTGCACATACCTTGAGGACAGGAACTTCCCTTTGCTCATATTTGGGAGCTTTATATGTGTTGTGTGCTAAAGTGTTTTTGACTGGAATAAAGTGTGGGGTTGGGGAAGGTAGCGTGAGAAATATTGAAAGACAGCCACTAGACAATTTTCACTTTTTGAACAATCAAATGATTTTATATTAGTTACAATTTTAGAAATTGCTATCAAGTCAGTCATGGTAATTTTATAAAAGACAAGGTTATTGGTTATTATTTTTAAAAGCACATTTTTCATCTAATTTTTAAAAATCAAGAACTTATTAGTGGGAAGACCCTACATTCCATGAGGCAACTAAGCTAATGTGTCACAACTACCCAGCCCATGCTCCATAACAAGAGAAGTCACCCCACGAGAAGCCCAAACGCTGCAACTAGAGAATAGTCTGCATGCAGCAGTGAAGACCCAGTGAAGCCAGAGATAAGTAATAAATAAAATAAAACAAGAAAAGAATTTATTAGCACTAAGGCAAGGTTTTTTCCTGCCAGTTTTCAAGTAGGTGGGCCTTTCTAGGGCAAATAGTTTACAGTTATAGGCAAATTATTTATAGTTTATTTATTTTAACTGATCTTTGCCAGTTAGCCCTCAGATTGCTGAGTTTTATCAAATACAAATCTATCCTTAGGTTTGCTGGGAAAGCCTACTAATGGTATATGTAAGTTTTGTTCTAATCCTTGCAGTATCAGGATTGGGAACTTATAGAAACATGGTTTGTTTTTGAGACTGTTCTGTTAAAAATAAGACCTTATTTCAAATAAATGAAATAAATTTGGGGTGACTAATATAACCAGAAGTACTGGTAGCTATAACTCTTTATTAAATGTGAGCTTTTAAGGAGACTGGGTCCAGGGGCATTTAAGGATACAGTTTTTCTGGGCATTCAGGGTCTGCCCCCTAATGGTGAGATACACTATTTAAGAAGCCTTTATCCCTCAGAATTCTGTGATGGGAGGACAGAAAACCTTTTTAGCAAGTAGTGTGATTCCTAATTCTGGTTCTGGTCTTAGAGAGGAGGGGATGATCACCCTTCCAGTTCCCCGTTGTTAGAAGCATACATTTGGAGTCTTTTAGGGTTCATAGCTTCCTTCCTTGAATCCAGCCATAATCCTTTCCAGTATTCTTGACATGCAGAGTGAGAAATGAAGGTGGTTTTGCCAAAATGCCCCTTTGTGTCACACCGTGTACCCTGAACACACCTCTAACTTTAAATTGACTACAAGGCCATTAGCTTTAGCCTCGTGGTGAGCGTGGAGAATCAGCTTCATTTCAGATTCTGGCTCTGCTATTTTCTAGCTGTGTGAGCTTGGAGGAAATCACTTAAGATGTCTTTCAGTTTTGTAATGTGTAAACTGAGACCAATAGTTTCTATTGTCAGTCCCTGGTGGTCCAGGGGTTAAGAATCTTCTTGCCAATGCAGGAGACACAGGTTCTCTCTCTGGTCCGGGAACTAAGCCCCTCTGCGCTGCGACTACTAAAGCCCTCTCACCCTAGAGTCTATGTTCTTCAACAGGAGAAGCCACAGCAGTAAGTCTGTGTACCACAACTAGAGAGTAGCCCCTGTTTGCCACAACTAGAGAAAGCCCAGAGTGAAACGTCAAGCAATGAAGACCCAGCACAGCCAAAAATAAACAAATAAATAAAACTTTAAAAATCATATTGAAATCCCAGGGTGATATGAATGAGATAATGTTTGTGATAACTTAGCATGCTGGTATACAGTGGACACTCATGAAATGACAGCTATTACTATTACCTCTGTACTTGTAGAATCCCTCTGTGTCTTATTTTTACAGACCTCAATAGCAATTTCTGTGACTATTTGTTGAGCTGAACTGATGGAGTAGAGTTTGGTCACAGTATCCATGTGATATTGAGCTAAGAACCCAGTTAGGTTTGGATGGGTTGGCAGATCCCTTAGATTCAAGCTGTTGGCCTCAAAGGACCTTGAACAAGAGTGTTTTCTTGGTTTGTTGTGAACGTATTGCTAGTGTTAGAAAATAGCTCAAGTGCTTGTGAGTGAGAGGCATGGCCTCTGCAGAGGAAACGTCATTAGAGTTACTTACTGACTTCTTGCTGAGCTTCACTGCTGGTTGGCTTTTAGATAAAATGCAAATGTCTTTAAGAGAACACAAGCGTGCACTAAACTGCTATATGACAGAAGAGTTTATGAATTAACCTTGACTGAGTATCAGTAAAATTCTGCACTATTAACTTAAACAGGAAGACTATTTTATGAAAGTTTCAGTACCCTAAGCTTGGTGTTAATCTCTTTGTCTTTGTTACTATTCAGTACATCCTGTAGTGCCAGCCTGGGAACACAAAAGTTCAGAGTGTTCTGGCATGTGGACCTGCTCAAGAGACACTGGAATTCTAGCTTGTCCAGCTTGGATTAGACTGTGCAAACCACACTGGTGAAAATGTACCAGAATGCCTCTACTTCAGTGGTTCTTAATGCACCTGTCTTTTGACGGTCCCTCCTCTCATTGTTCATTCCTGAGGAGTCCCATATATTTCTCCTGTCAATAATAAACTATCTTTAGTGGTGACATTCATTATTTTTGAACTA
This sequence comes from Cervus canadensis, assembly GCF_019320065.1. Taxonomy (NCBI): domain Eukaryota; kingdom Metazoa; phylum Chordata; class Mammalia; order Artiodactyla; family Cervidae; genus Cervus; species Cervus canadensis. Next base: position 46,843,439 of record NC_057404.1, read on the forward strand.
AAGTTGTAGAGGAAAACTACAGTTTTTTTTTTTACAATAGTCAAGATATGGAGGGGCTTCCCTGGTGGCTCAGTGGCAACGCAGGAAACACGGGTTTGATCCCTGATCTGGAAAGATCCCACAGGCTTGGAGCAACTAAGCCCTTCCACCACAACTCTTAAGCCCGGGCTTTGGACCCTGGGAACCACAACTACTGAGCCCATGTGCCCTAGAGCTCATACTCTGAAATGAGAGAAGCTGCTGGAGTGAGAAGCCCCCACACCACAGCCAGAGAGCAGCCCCCGCTTGATGCAACTAGAGAAAAGCCTGTGCAGCGGCAAAGACCCAGCACAGCTGTAAACAAATAAATACAATTTTAAGAAAAGGTATGGAAACACTCTAAGTGTCTATCAACAGATGAATGAATAAAGATGTGATATATATAAGAAAGAAAAATATTGTGTGATCTCACTTATACGTGGACTCTAAAGTTGAACTTATTAAAGTAGAGAGTAGAATGGTAGTTTCCAGGGGCTAAAGAGTAGGCAAAATGGGTGCAAAAAGTCCAAAGTTTCAGTTATGTAAGATGAATAAATTCTGGAGGTCTAATGTACAGGTTCATGTAGAGTCTAATGATTATAGTTAATAATTCTGTATTCTCATCATGCACACACACCAATGGTAACCATGTAAGGTGATGAATATGATAATTAGCTTGATTTTGGCAGTCATTTCACAATGTATACATATATCAAAACATCATATTATATACTTTAAATTTTTATTTGTCAATTATATTTCAATAAAGCTGGGTTGAGGGGAGAAGAAAACTACTTATCTGTCTCATTAGCTCGTCTATCAGAGTTTTTGCTTAGGTTATACAGATGCTTTTGTGACAGTAAAGTTATCACTGAAATGCAAGAGAAAGCATTTAGCTTTTAACAATGAATATAGATTGGAACCTTTAATCGCTGTAATCTTTCCACTAAGATAATAGATATGCAAGGCTTCTGCTCTGGAGAGAATAATAGCTAGTGCTTCCTGAGTACTGACCCCGGGCCAGGCTCTGACTTAAGGCAGTGTACGTATTAAGTCACTTGTCCAGTCTAGAGTTAGTTGCTCAGTCATGTCAGACTCTTTGCGACCCCAGAGACTGTAGCCCGCCAGTCTTCTCTGCCCATGGAATTCTCCAGGCAATTCTCCAGTATTGGAGCGGGTTGCCATGCCCTCCTGCAGGGGATCTTCCCAACCCAGGGATCTAACCCAGGTCTTTCACACTGCAGGCAGATTCTTTACCATCTGAGTCACCAGGGAAGCCAATTAACACAGGCTCCAGGGAGTGAAATGATTCCCATTTTACATACTAGGAAACTGAAGCCCACTGAAATGTGATAAATCGCCATGGTAAGGGGTCAAACAGGGATTCAAATACAGGCCTTTTGACTCCAGCAACTGAGTTCTTAAACACTAAATGACTTGCCTTTTGAATGCCAAGAAAGACTTCAAACATCAATTAAGAACATTCTAGAAATAATTTACTCCTAATATTACCCCCCGAAAAGAAAGTCAGAAGAAAATGATGAGACTTTAGAACAGATTATTTCCTGCCCCCAAACATCTCATGGGGATACATGTTAAAAAGGCTTTTGGAACATTGTGTGTTTTGCGGGTTTTATTTCTTGGTGTAAAACAGTGTTCTAGAAGTTAGGAGATTCCGGTTCTATGGTCTGCTAGGAAAAGCTGTGTCATCTGGGCCAGTCTTCCTCTTTGAATCCTTTTCTCACACAAAATATTAACATACTGTTATTCATCTTGTATGTCGTGAGAATCAGATGTAATTGATATGACAATGGTTTAAGTATACAAAATGCTATGTAAATTTAAAGTGATACTATTGTTGTTTACGGTCACTAGTCACGTATGGAAGCGTGTCATTTCAGGGTGGAAGAAGTGATAGTGGCAGCAGTTACCTCCGAGAGGGCAGAGAGATGGAACCGTACAGCGGTAAGACTTTCCAGAGCTGCGATGTTTGTCTTGCATTAAGATACTCATGCGGTCACTTATTTCTGGATAACCAGTGATCCAACTTCTCTGAGTCTCAGCTTTTTTATTTGTAAAAGAGACAGAATAATATTTACTTCTCAGCATTATGAGGATTCAATGTGGCAGTATGTAAAATAGCAGCCTGTCACATGCTCTTTCAGGAAATCCTCAAATAGCTTAATATTTTGAAGACAAATAGAAGTCAATAAATATTTAAGTATTACCATACTGAGAAGAGTTTCAAGTATCCTTACTAGTATAGCATGAGAAAGGTATGAGATATAGATAGCATCTTTATTTTACAAAAAATATTGGTGTTATAACTACTTAAAACTTTTAGCAAATGACAATATTACAAAATCTGATAATTTGTAGTTCCTTTAAATTTATTTATATACATAATCAAATAATTCAAATAATCAGTGAATAATGGCAGGGTAGTGAGCAGAATAATGACCCCCCCCCCAAAGATGTCTGTGTCCTAAATCTCTGGAAAATATGAATATGTTATGCTATACACCAAAGGAGAATTAAGATGCAGAAAAATTAAGTTTGCTAATCAGCTGACTTTACAATAGGGTGAATCCTAGATTATACAGATAGACGCCTGTAATCAAAAGATCCTTAAAAGAGGAAGAGGGAGGCAGAGAAAGAAGAACCAGAGAGATGGCAGCCTCAAGAGTTGGCCTGATGCTGGCTTTAAAGACACAGGAAGGAGGCCATGAGCCAAGGGGTGCGGACAGCCACCAGAAGCTGGACAATCCAAGGATATGTCTTTCTATTCCTCTAGAGCCACCAAAAAGGGATGCTGACTTGCTAACACCTTGACTTTATCACAGTGAGACCCATTTTGGATTCCAAACTATGGAACTGTAAGATAATATATTTGTGTTGTTTCAACCCACTAAATGTTGCTAATTTATTACAGCAGCCAGAGACAAGGAACACAGGCAGTTTTGTTTCTTTCTTTCTAATACTTTTGCTTCACTATTTTTTTCCTGATTGCATTGACTAAGACTTTCAATACAATGTTTAATAGCAGTCAGTCAGTCAGTTCAGTCGCTCAGTCGTGTCTGACCCTTGCGACCCCATGAATCTCAGCACGCCAGGCCTCCCTGTCCATCACAAACTCCCGGAGCTTACCCAAACTCATGTCCATCGAGTCGGTGATGCCATCCAGCCATCTCATCCTCTATTGTCCCTTCTCCTCCTGCCCCCAATCCCTCCCAGCATCAGGGTCTTTACCAATGAGTCAACTCTTTGCATGAGGTGGCCAAAGTATTGGAGTTTCAGCTTCAGCCTCAGTTCTTCCAACGAACACCCAGGACTGATCTCCTTTAGGATGGACTGGTTGGATCTCCTTGCAGTCCAAGGGACTCTCAAGAGTCTTCTCCAACACCACTGTTCAAAAGCATCAATTCTTTGGCACTCAGCTTTCTTCACTGTCCAACTCTCACATCCATACATGACCACTGGAAATGCCATAGCTTTGACTATGTTGGCAAAGTAATGTCTCTGCTTTTTAACATGCTATCTAGGTTGGTCAAAACTTTCCTTCCAAGGAGTAAGCGTCTTTTAATTTTATGGCTGCAGTCACCATCTGCAGTGATTTTGGAGCCCCCCAAAATAAAGTCTGACACTGTTTCCACTGTTTCTCCATCTATTTCCCATGAAATGATGGGACCAGATGCCATGATTTTAGTTTTCTGAATGTTGAACTTTAAGTCAACTTTTTCACTCTCCTCTTTCACTTTCATCAAGAGGCTCTTTAGTTCCTCTTCACTTTCTGCTATAAGGGTGGTGTCATCTGCATATCTGAGGTTATTGATATTTCTCCTGGCAATCCTGATTCCAGCTTGTGCTTCATCCAGTGTTTTTCATGATGTGCTCTGCATATAAGTTAAATATGCAGGGTGACAATATACAGCCTTGACGTACTCCTTTTCCTATTTGGAACCAGTCTGTTGTTCCATGTCCAGTTCTAACTGTTGCTTCCTGACCTGCATGTAGATTTCTCAAGAGGCAGGTCAGGTGGTCTGGTATTCCCATCTCTTTCAGAATTTTCCACAGTTTATTGTGATCCACACAAAGGCTTTGGCGTAGTCAATAAAGCAAAAATAGCAGTAGTGATATTAAATATCCTTTTCTTGTTTTTGATTTTAAAGGAAATGTTTTTAACATTTTGCTATTAAGAAATATATTTGTAGATTGTGGTGATTTTTTTTTTTTTTTTTTTTTTTTTTGGTCACTGGGCATGGCTTGCAGGATCTTAGTTCCCCAACCAAGGATTGAACCTGGGTCCCTTCTAGTGAAGGTGCAGAGGCCTAACCATTGGACTTCCAGGCAATTCCCAAGAAAGTGTTCCTGTTTTGTTTTTTTTAAAGAAATATGTAGACTTCCATGGTTGTCCAGTGGTTAAGACTCTGCCCTTCCAATGCAGGGAGTGCAGTTTCCATCCTTGGTTGGGGAACTGAGATCCTATTAACTGTGTGGCATGGCCAAAAAAAAAGTAAAAAAGAAAGATATTTGCTATAGGTTTCTAATATAGTCATCCCTATCTCATGTTAAGGAAACTCAATTCTTTTCATTTTTTATCAGGAATAGCTATTGAATTTTATCAAAAGCTATATTTCAGTCTCCCCATTCTTTTGTTATGTATTTCTCTCCCTCCCTCTTTTCTGGTATCAAGAGCATAACATAATTAGAATTTTTTCCCCCATCTTATATTTTTGGGAGGGGTGATGAGGCAGGGAGGAAAGTACTCTTTTAAAATCAATGAGTCCTTTGGCCCTTAAAGTAGAAAAGGTATCTTTACTGTTGTGGAACTCTCTGTAGAGCACTGCTAAAATGGTTAGATGAATTAAAAAAGAGAAGTGAGAGCTGATTATGACAATATATTGTGGATAGTGAATTATGGACAGTAAATTTAAAGTAGCCAATAGTGCAAAATACGTCACTGAAAACTTTAAAGATAAATTCTCTCATCCAACATTTTAAACCAATTTTTCCATTATCCCTTGCATTTGTTTATGTTTGTTTTTACTGATATTTTATGAAAGGGAGGCTGAATAGGAAACTCCACAGTTATTCAACACCATGTGACTCAGATAGTTGATATTTTGTTTATCTACCCATCATTTCAGCCACAGATGGAGTCAACAGCTCTTTCTTCCACAGTCTGACAACATCAATATGCCTATCTGTTCAGTCTGGGACTTGATATACAGGTTCAATATAAACGTGGCTCACCTGCTTTTTTTGTTCTCATATTCCAACCTCCCCTTCCACTTGTAAGTACAAACTCATAAATTAGATAGAAAAGTTTGTGTCTGGTTGGCTGCCTATTATGTGCTCTGCTGAAACACATTTTCCACATGGGACTTTATTACTCTTGGATCTTGTCATTGCCTTGAATGATAGATTTGAGTCGACACTCAAATCAAGTTCCAATTCAAGCGAATCCCGGTACATTTTAGAGTGGAGATGTGAGCGAGGATCGAGGATAGCAATGAAGATGAAAAGGTGGAATGGAAAAGCATGCCAAAGAGTGAGGTGTTATGGACGAGGACAGCTTTGAATAGAGTCGCTTCTTGGAGCAGCCCCTGTGATAGAAATACTGACAGCTACAAGACAAGACACGAGGCATGCGGACTGCCTGCATGTCTGAGCCGTGGCAGGTGTTGATTTAGATCAAACACTATTGTAGAGCAGCATTTTCCAAAGTGTTCTCTGGAGACTGTATCCTTTATCCTTTTCATGGACATTACAGTACATATTCTTATATTTAATTTTTTTGTGTGTGTGTGTGGAATACCCATTACTAGTTCATATGATATTTCTAGAGAACACAACTTGGTCCAAAAGAAATAAGGAATAGATCCCTTAAGTCCTTTTTGCTTTCACTATTTGATGTTGATATTGATTCAATATTGATGTAAGAGAACAGAAAAGAACAGGCCTATAGAACTATGTTATCATGTCCGAGTTAATGGAATGATCATGCAATTTTGGCAAGATTGTATTCTCACTGTTTCATAGTTTCACACTCAGTTGCTCATAACATCCTTGGATGGTTTGTTCTGTATCCCTTTGGGTTATTGCTTTCTTCCACTTATTTATTCAACAGATATTTATTGAGTGCCAACTCCCTGCCAGGCATTGTGCTGGACATTGAGGACTAATGAGTAAACAACACAGACTCTCTGTGGAAGAGCACCATGAGAGCGCTGTGAGAAGTCAAATCCAAAATGCAAAGGAAGCACAGAGGTAAGAATGTCTAAATTGAGACACGAAGGGTACATAAGAGTTAGGGAGGTGAAGTGGGGTTTTAGGTGAAGAAGGGATGAAAAAGTGACAGACTGGGGCTCTGGAAGTGACAGAGAAGAGCTTGGTTGAAGAACTGAAAGACAAGGGCAGGTTGTAAAACTACAGGAGAGAGAATGATGAGAGGTAAGGTCAGAGAATTTTTTTTTTAAAGTTTACTTATTATTAATTGACTATAAAAGGATATAGATGAAGAGCCAGGTGGAAGAGATGCATATGAGAAGGTATGTGGGAAGGGCATAGATCTTCCATGCCCTTTTAGGGTCCGCCAGTCTCCCCAAATCTCCATGCATTCACCAACCTAGAGGCTCTCTGAACCCCATACTATTAGAATTTTATGGTGGTTCATCAAAGACATTAACTCCATTTCAGGCCTTTCTCTTTTCTCATAAGAATGGGGGATTAGGCCTGAAAATTCCAAGGTGTCTAATCATGATTTGGTCTTTCTGATGATCAGTCCCCATCCAGGAGCCCACCCAGAGTCACCTCATTGAACAAAAACATTTCTATTGCCCAGGAAAGATGGGTGCTTTATCCATTGTGTACATTAATAAAATAGGCAAGTCTAAGTGAGTTTGTTGTTTTTGTAACTTTTGTCTCTCATCTATTCATTTAAAAATATTTACGGAAAATCTATAAAAATTGGGTTCATCTTCGGTACACCATCTAGTAGAAGAGAGAGATAAACATGTAATTATCAACAACTTGATAAGTCTTTCAGCAGTGACAAATAAAAGTAATTATTGGAGCATAGAAGATGGAGAATTTAAAGTGGGCAGGAAGGGGTGTTTGGGATGTTGACACATGGATTGGGTCTTGAAAGAGCAAGAATTCTTTGTTTGACAGAAAAGTAGGATTTACTGGTGGATATGCTTAAGGACAGGGAGGCCTGGCGTGCTGCGATTCATGGGGTCACAAAGAGTCGGACGCGACTGAGCAACTGAACTAACTGATGTTTAAGGATGCTGCGAGGGGTTGGGGGCAGGAGGAGAAGGGGACGACAGAGGATGAGATGGCTGGATGGCATCACTGACTCGATGGACATGAGTTTGGGTAAGCTCCGGGAGTTTGTGATGGACAGGGAGGCCTGGCGTGCTGCGATTCATGGGGTCGCAAACAGTCAGACACGACTGAGTGATTGAACTGAACTGAACTGATGCTTAAGGAGGGGGCTTCCCAGGTGGCTCATCGGTAAAGAATCCGCCTGCCAATGCAGGAGACACAGGAGATATGGGTTCAATCCCTGGGTCAGGAAGAGCCTCTGGAGTAGGAAATGGCAACCCACTCCAATTGTTGCCTGGAAAATTCCATGGACAGAGGTACTTGGCAGGCTACAGTCCATGGGGTCACAAAGAGTCGGACACGACCGAGCACACAACAAAAACTCTGAGTGAGGAAGGGACGGCACTAAGGCTCTCCTGACTGCAGAGACCGTCATTGGTCCAGAGGTCATGATTAGGGACGTATCTGACCTGTAGCCGTCTGGGATAAGCTGCTTATCTGCCACCATGTTTTCAAATTCACCCATAAGAAACTCAGTAAATCCCCATTTCTTGGCGATGTGGATCTTTTGGTAGCCAGGGAACTTGAACTTGGTTCTGCAGAGGGCCTCAACCACATGCTCCTTGTTCTGCAGCTTAGTGTGGATGGACATAATGTTTTGGTTAATGGCTACTGTGCCCTGGGGCTTTCCAAAGGCGCCACGCATACCCTTCTGGAGCCTAGACTGGAGATAGATGCCGACTATAAATGTCCACCAGAAGGGCTGTCTCCAAGGCCCCTTAGGGCAGCCCATGCAGGCCACAGGCTGCATACACCGCCAAGGAGGCTGCTGTTTGTGGCTATTGCACACTGGGCCCCCATGGGGAAAAAAGGAAGGTCAGCTTACCTAGCTGCAAAAAATTAAAAAAAGAGCAAGAATTCTTCAGATGGATGGTGAGGATGGGATGGAGACTGTTTCAGGCCTGGGAAGCAGGCAAAAGGATCCTCATATGGTTTAACATGGGGTGAGGGTTGCTGACCAGCAGGAAATGATGTTAGGCAGAGTGGGATCACAAAGGGCTTGGTACTTTATTTCCAAGTAAATATCTGCATGATAATAGGGGGCCACAGAGGATTTTAAGCAAGGGAATGGTGTGGTTAGTTTTCTGAATCACTTTTTTCATTGACAGTTTTGGCACATGCACTTGATGTATAATGAAGAACATTACAAAAATCTGCTATGTTCATTGTAGTTGTGCCCTAAACAATAGTACCCTCCATGAGAAATCTCACATAAGGTATTTTTTGTCAATCAGCTTTGATTCTTTTGAGGAAGTAGTATTTTCACTTTACAGATGATGTAAACATATTATTGACATACTTCTTATTTTTTTGTTATGGACACCAGGAAGCTCAGAGTCACACAATTTTAACTCATATCTTTTCATTACAACTTTCTTTGTGACCTCGAACTTTGTTTAAGTCTGGTTTCCTTGGTTATTTTTAAATGTATGTATTTAATTTCTTTATAAGTGTTTGTTTAATTTACTTCAGATTCTATAGGAAATGAAATAGAAAGATAAATTCATAAATAAGACATGGCCATATTTGCTTTCTTTAAATCTATCATCACTGTCAGAGTGACATGGAATATGAGGTGGAGGGGAGTTGGTTATTAGAGGCAGGGAGGCCATTTAGAAGGTTCTTCTAAAAGTCCCCCCAAAAGAACTGGGGGGAGTCTAGATGGATGCAATGGTAATGGGGATGAGGACAAAGGAGGTGGATCTCAGAAGATATTAGGGAGATAGAATTGAAGGGATTTGGTAATGAGATGCTGCCTGTGCGCAGCAGCGGGTGGGTAATGAGAGGCAGGTGGTATCTAGAAGGATTCTGATGCTTCCATCATGTTTGCTTAGAGGGCAGGTAGGGGACAGTACATTCACTATGCTATGGAAGCTTGGAAGAGAATCAGGTGTGAAGATGAGGGCGGCCTGTGGGACATCCAGGTAGACTTGTCTGTAATAGTTGGTTTGGAAGTCAGAAGAAAATCTGCATTGCTGATAATAACTTGACCTTTGCGGGAGTAAATGAGCTTTCCTGGAGAAAAAAATATGGTGGAGAAGAGAAAAAGAAGCATGGAGGTCAGAATCCTGAGGATTATCATTTAATGGTCAGGTAGAGGGGAAAGATCTGGCAAAAGAAAATGAGAAAGAAAAGCAGGAGATATATTGTTGGTGGGAATGTAAACTGGTGCAACCACTATGGAGAACAGTATGGAGGTTCCTCAGAAAACTAAAAACAGCTACCATATGATTCAGGAATCCCACCCCTGGGCATGTGTCTGCTTAGTCGCTCAGTCATGTCCGATTCTCTGTGACCCCATGGACTCTAGCCCACCAGGCTCTTCTGTCCATGGGGATTCTCCAGGCAAGAATATTGGAGCGGACTGCCATGCCTTCATCCAAGGGGTCTTCCCAACCCAGGGATCAAACCAGGGTCTCCCACATTGCAGGTGGATGTTTTTACCATTTGAGCCATCAGGGAAGCCCCCACACAAAATTATAATTCAAAAAGATACATGCAACACTAGGTTCATAGCAGCACTACTGACAAAAACCAAGACACAGAAGCAACCTAAATGTCCATTGGCAGGCGATATAGAGCATGTGGTATATACATATAATGGATATAGAGCATGAGTAGCAGAATATCACTCAATCATAAAAAAGAATGAAATAATGCCATTGGCAGTGACATTGGATGACCTAGAGATTATCACCCTAAGCAAAGTAAGTCAGGAAAAGACAATGTCATACGCTATCACTTATATGTGGAATTTAAAATATGACACAAATGAAGATAATGATGAAACAGACTCACAGACAGAGAATAGACTTGTGGTTTCCAAGGGGGATGGGATGGGGAAAAGAAGGATTAGGAGTTTGGGATTAGCAGATGCAAACTATTACTTATAGAATGGATAAACAACAATGTCCTACTGTATAGCACAAAGAATTATATTCAATATCCTGTAATAAACCATAATGGAAAACATACTACATTCTAATCCCTGATTTGATGTGGTACAGATAAGAGTCAGCTGAATATAAGGGAGTTTAATTCAAGATGAATAATTCTGGAAGAAAAGGGAATTTGGAGGAGAAGCTCAGTATAGTTTTCACTATCTAATTAACAGAAAGTATGTCTTTTTTTCTTGGTAGAAAATCACTGTAACCAAGCACTAAATTGAATGGTAGTGTTACAATACTGTAGAAAAGTAGAATAAAATTCTTCATGGACCGTGTTTAAATCAGAGAAGACAGACCAAGGTGTTCGTGAACATCAATAAAGCTTTATAACAATACAATTCATGACCATGTTTGGATTAATATTGTAATAATTACACACTTTTTACATTATGAAAATAAGTCATAAATAGTGTAAAAATAATTATGAAGATCAACTTCTCACAAACTAGGAACCCTGAAAACAAGTTAAAAAAGCAAATAAAAACAAATTAGAAACTGAACACAAGGCAGTTATCTCCAGGCTGCAAATCAAAAACCATTTGTGTCTTTTGATTCAGTAATCTCAGCTGGAGAAATGATAGTGAAATGAAACAAGAAATCAAACAGGGAGAATTCAATCTTTCAATTATTTACACTACCAAGAAAAACAGGTTTGTGCCATATTTACAGTGGTAAGACACAACACATTCTTAGAATAATCAATTATATGAGACTGGCCCACAAAACATTAAGAAAAATATGCAGTGTAATGCTTGCCAAAATATTTTTTTTTGCATTTTCTCTCATTTTGTATTTATGTGATTTTTTTTGGCAATATAAAAATAGCTGCACATAGAGATGAACTTTAAAATGTAAAAAATACAAATAAAAATATATTTTCTAAAGGAAAATCAGATACATACATCTTTTAAAAATGTTATTAAACTGCATGAAACATTTACAACAGTATAAAGAATATTCACATAAATGTCAATAATATGTAAGACATTCTTTTGTGAATCCAATTTATTAATATTTCTGATATATATGAGAAAATCCACTGCATTTTGAGAAATGTTGGTACTTTGTTATCAGTAAATCAAATGTAAAAGGTCAGGTTGAAAAAGTCTTATTCCCCAAAGGACAATTTTGTCAATAAGCAGCATAGGATAACTTCTGCATTTAAATACATTAAAAAATGAGAAATGCCATTAAAATATTTCAGTATTGAATTAGCAAAAACAAAACCCACTTAAAATTTAAGTTGTAAGGGTATCTCTGCTATGGCATATAGTAAATCCAGCTGATATGAAGCTATTTCAACAAAAATGGAAAAGATTAGGGACTGAAGGTCTTTATATTCTAAAATAACTTAGCTGAATCATAACTGGTCAAGTATGTTAATTCCATTAGGAATGAATTGTTTTAACAGCCAGAATCACAAGTGACTGTTCTTAATCATTATTTTTGAGAATATAAGGTTAAGTTGTTGTAGTCCTGACTTTTTAGAGATAGCAAGGTTTTTGTTTGTTTTGGTAAAAAATTTTAAAGTTCATTTTTGGTAATAGTAACTATTAATATAAATTCATTATCAAGAAGTAGAGAAAAACAAGATTTCAAATATCAATATCTGCATGTTCCTATGATCATTTATTAGGAGACATAAAAATATCATCCACCTTAACAAGCATTGCTTATTTCTGGGCAAGATTATATATAATGGTAAAAAAAAAAGAATGAAATATTGTGTTAACTTTTTATGCTACAACAGAAACATTAAAAATAAAACTTTGGAAAATTAAGCATGTTTTCTAAGTGATAAAGATATGATGCCAGTTAATTTTTCCATTAATTTGATCATGCTGATTATTTCCAAACTAGCAGAGAGGTGTATATATATATATATATATATGTTGTAGACAAAGCATATATAGATTGAACTACTGGGTGAATCGGAGTTCTTACTGTCCCATCAGAACGTCATGCACAGGGTTTAAGAACAGATAATTTTTGGTAGAAATTAAAGATATTCTCATGTTTTCTATGAAATCAAATAAGAAAGAAAAACCTTTCATGACTGCTTTTCATAATGAAAATGAAAACTAGAAGAAAAATTTCAGCATATTTATGTGTTAGGTACTCTATGAATGTATGCAGACTTGTCTAATGTTGGTTCTGTCACTCGATCAAATTATATAAGCTAAAAGATGAAAGGTGATAAAGGCATATGGTACATGAAATGAACATGAAATAAGAGGATTCACCATCCAAATAAACACGCATCATCTAAGGGTACGCTGTTTTGTTTTCTTTTACATTAAGAAAGACTGGTCATTGAACCATAATTATAGTAAATCCATAAACTTTAAAATTAAAATCACACACTAACAGTTTAGGAATGCTATTAAACAGAGAAATGAAATTATCCATAGTAGAATTGCATTTTCCATAAAGAAAAAGAAATACATTAGCACCAACATAAATGGAAAACAACTTAAAATCTAAAACACATACCAATTTGACATTCTTTAAAGATGCTTATCAGAAATAGAACCTGATCTTGACTTATTTCCAATGTGTCTTTCATGTATTTTTTCTTAATCTTCTATCCAATGAAAAATTAAAAGAAAGAAAACTTAAAGAAAGATATGTATCTGCCAACACATATATCAGCGGACACATTCATGAGTTCATTAAGCAATTACTTGCGGATTTTCTACGTTGATAACAAAATGGATGATTTAAATATTTTAATAACAAAAGCTGAAGGTTATGCATGGCGGTTAAGACCTAGTAATTCCATGGAACAAAGAGGAGGACCACGGTCCTTTGGTTTTCCCCAAAGAAATAAATATATTGATAGTTTAATCATGGAATAAAAATCAATTTTGTCAAATCAGTTATGGAGCAAAACCTCAATTTACATATAGGATAGAACAGTATTCTAAAGGGCTGTGTTTAAAAAATATATATATTTTTTGTACGTGAAATGTTTCTCTTTTGATGTTGAGGTATTCTCTTTTGAAGCTGTGCAAGTTTTAAGTAGTGATCCATCCCAATTCCTCTTTCTGCTAGAGGAGTAGGAAGAAAGATAGATAGGAAGAAATATAGCCACCAGATTTTTCTCAAGACACTACTGTTTGTTTTCCTGAAGAGATTGTAGCTTTACCCGCTTTAGTTCATTTTTCCAAACCATTTAAGACAAATTTTTTCAGACATTGAAAAAACACCATATCCTAGCCAGCTCATACAAGAGATGGGTAGAAAATGCCCTCTTTTGTTCGAAAAAGGCTAAATTGGTTTCGGAGTGTGGAATGTTACTAAAAATGTTACCAACTTGATTGATAGATTCGTTCAAACATCTTTCAATTCTCCAAAACGTAATTGAAACAAAAAGAAGGCATTTTGTGTAACTGAGCATTTGGTTAAATAATCTGAAAGAGATCATAAGGATCTTAGGATCCCTGTCTTACAATCATATCCTAACTGTTGTCACCAGAAGCCAATGGTGAGGTAATTTCCCCTCTGCTGGTGAAAACCTATACATGAAACCAGAAAATTTCCAACAAAGTGGCCTGAAATGAGAAATTATATTGTCCAATGGGTTGAAAGAGTGACTGTTCATTGATGATGTTCCTCCTAATGTAACCCTTCCACTAGAACAAGTCATTTCAAAACACGCTAGCAACTCTTTACTGTGCAAAGAAATGCTCAGTGTAATACAGTTAGGTAACTTTTGAGCAAGTAGTTGAAAAAATACTCTTAATGGCAACTATATTTCACAGCTTTCTGAGATCTCAGATTTGGTCTGTGCATAAGACAAACATTTAGAAATATAAAAAAGATAAAAGAAATCTAAATATAGATACAACTTAGATCTCAATAGAACTACAAGAAATAGAAATGAGTTAATACTATCAAATGTGACCAAATCTTGACTTTATCTTAACTGATAATCACTATGTATGTTATAGTCATCCTACAAAAAAAGTCAAAAAGTCCTGAAAAATGGCTTAACTTTGATGCTTTACAATGATCGAACTGAAAGTGGAGCTTCTTTTATATTCTCCTCAATTATTCAGAACAAGAGAGAAGTTAGCAAAAGCTCATCTGGACCATTGATATACCAAGTTGCAAGGCTTTGAAGGAAAAAAAACAATTGTTCAAAATAAATGTGACAAAAGCTGAAAAAAAAAGTTTCCTGAATATTCCTGGGACTAAAAGAGAAAAGTATTAAAAAGAATGGAAAATATCTGTTTCTAGAAGTTCGTAGAAAACGTTTAGCACGGATTGGATCTTGGATGGGAGGGAAGCTCTCACACCAGCTTCTGTAGGTAATGCAGGGTGAACTCTCCCACATCTTCAGGAAAGGTTGTCTCATCCACCCCTTTCCTGGGATTTGTTATTTCTTCAGCAACCCAAGCTTTCGTGAGATGTACACACATGCTTTGTCTTCAGGAACAGGGACTGCCATTACAAGAACCTCCTACCCCAAAGAAGTGCTGTATGCCTCTGTTATTTTCCAAATGCACCCATTTTAGCACTTGCTGGAATTTGGTTTATTTAAAAAATAAAAGTCCACTATTCTGGGTGCCTGCCTTTTTGTAAACCTCTTTTCTACTTGGTCACACGAGAGACAGCGCAGGAGGCTGAACCAATCCTCTCTCCTTGTCTTCACTGCCAAGGGGAGCCCAAGGAAAACTGGTGTCAGCAACCAGCTCGGCCCCTGGACGTTTTAACCAAGGAGGCCAGGTGAGCCCACAATACTGGAAGCTGAAGATCCGTAGCTGGGACCGCAGCGCCCGTAAAATACAAGACCATTTGTGTGTGTGCTCTCCGCCACCTTATCACTTTTTGGCAATAAGCCACGGTGTAACCCCCTTGAGATGACAAAAGAAATAAAAGCTCCGTTGTGATCAAATGACTCATCATGTGGCATGCTAGCATCTGAAGCTGCACAGCAAGCGGGCTTGGCACACGGTCATGCTTTTTTAGTCAGTTTCAATGGGTGTGTGGGTATGAACAGCAAAGGTGAGCAGGGCTGTGATGATAAACTCTAAAATCAGTCAGTATGGTATGTTTTCATAGCTTTGAGTTCATATTTGGTCACAGTTTCATGTAAACTATCTCATGGTGCTTTTTGCCCATGCAATTAACAAGCCCAAGGTAAGAAAATAGCAAGAACAATCAATTCCTATCACTGGGTCCATATAAATACATATCTTCGCATAAGATAAAGAGATACTGATCTATATTTTCTGCAGGCTTCTTACTGGTTTCACATCTTGCCCGATTTTAGATGTAAGGGAAGAAAAGATGGATGTGTGTACTACAGCAAACAGGAAGAAGCAGCTACGTGTAAACATATCTCAGACTTGTACAATCTGCAATCCAATTTCAACTATAAATATAAAAAGTGGACCATTATATACACAACGTCATGCTCGGAAGGTTAGATTCATCACTGCAGGAAAACAACAAAAAAGAGAAAGATAGAGAATTAGTAGTTTAGGATAAAAACTCCCAAATGGCTTTTATTTTAAGAAAACTGGTAGAACCCTGAATAGAAGTTTTTGTTTTTTTTTAAATCAATGAGTCAATTGATATGTCATATACATTACTTTTCTAAAACTCATCAAACATTTTATCCTAGGTTCAACCCACATTTTTATTTTGCTACTGAGAAGTCTGTGGGAAGTGTTTGTCTCAGTAACTATTCTGGGAAAGCAGAAAATTAGAATTTTATCACAGACATACCATAATTAAAATACATGTTCTATGTATGGCTTATGTAATCGTCTCCAAGCATTAAAACACAAGTGCAATGACACCACTTCTTTCACTGACACTCAACTGTAACAGTCTACTGTCCTTGGGTTCTTATCTCCTCTTTCCGGCCCGGCCCTGCTGTGAAGAGTGTGTGGGACCGACCTCTGTTGTCAAGTCTTCAAGCTGTATGACAGGTTCTGTTGTGATCTCAAGATCTAGAAAAGTCTGGTTCCTCATTCTGGGCAGCCATAATTACTAAGGTTGCCCTGGAGCTGAAGTTTTAAGTCTGAGAGAACAGAAGAACAAAAGTCTTTGAGGTATAACTTATAGAGCAGATCTTGGTGACATGCTTGACTTTCTCTCAAAGAAAAATGAGTGAGAAAAGTAGAATGTCCAGAGGACAATGATAAAGATCTCTCATCTCCCCATCACAATGGTGGCTCATCCTGAGTCATCTTCATTTCACTAATTAAAAATATTTGCTTTTTTCTCTCCAGTAAAAATAGACGCTATATTAAGTATGCTTAAGAGGCTGGGTCCTCTGTGATCCCTAGCAATGAAGTTCACTTAGTGTTACTTGCATCATGCTAAGGTCAGAGAATGTGTACAGGAAGTATTCTTCTTTTCTCCACACTCCCACTCATCTCAAATTTCAAACAAATACATTTTTTGAGAAACCAATGTTTTGTAAATAGTCTCCAGAATTTTAAAGATTCTTTTTTCCCACCAGATTTTAAAACTTAATTTAAAAAATCTGTCACCTTACTTTAGGAAGATTCTGTTGCAAGCCTGCCCTATCTGAAAAAACAAAATTTCACGAAACATTTTAAAATGTGAAGGCTACAGGTATTTTTCCTATTAAGTGGTTTTTAATCTCTTGATAAGGACAGATGATACCTTAAATAGCTTGTAAGGATTTTCTGAACCATGAGTTCTGCCTTTTACTCACTGTACGAATTACAATGTGAATTGATACATCATTATTCTCCAAATACAGATAACTGAACTATATCTAGAAATAAAAGTAATTTAAATAAAGATCAAACAGTTTTACATGAAAAAAATTATTATTGAGAGTAGCATGAAAACAATAGGACTTGTTCGTTAATCGCAGTGCTTTCTACTGGGGTTACAATCTGAATTTTCAGTCAAACATTTATCACTGTGCTCCCGAGACTGTGTGTGCGTGCTCAGTCATATCTGATGCTTTGTGACCCCATGGACTGTAGCCTGCCAGGCTCCTCTGCCTGGGATTTTCCAGGCAAGAATACTGGAGCAGGTTGCCATTTCCTGATCCAGAGGATCTTCCCAACTCAGGGTTTGAACCTGCATCACTCTAGAGACTACTAAACTTAATATTCAAAAAAGTGGTCCACTAAAACAGGACTAAGTAATCTACCGGCCTTCTTTTAATAATATCACTTAAAAACTAATTTGATTTGACCAACAGCATATTTGAGATGGCCAAGTTGACCACAGGAGAAATCTGAGAACATTTCATTTTTCTAATCTTTTTTTTTAATTGAAGTATTGTTGGTTCACAATTTGTGCCAACTTCTGCTGTGCAGCAAAGTGACTCAATTTTACCCATGCATGCACTTTCAAAAAATATTCTTTTCCATTATGGCTTATCCCAGGAGATTGGATATAGTTCTTGTGTTACATAGTAGGACCTTGCTTATTCATTCTAAATTTAATAGTTTGCCTCTACCAACTCTGTCTAATTGTTTCCTTTCTCTCTTTTTGGTGCAGGAAGATGTTGGGAGAGGATGATCACAATGGTTTGCATTTGATTGTGTTGGGGAATGTGGTAAGCAATATTGAAGCTTTATCACTGAGTTATTCTCTTTTTTACCATTTAAAAATTTTATTGAAGTCTAATTGATTTAAATGTGTATATTCTTTATATAAAGAGAGGCTAGATTTAGGAGAGCCTTAATCTTATATAGGGCATAGTATATATTCTGTGGAAAAATAAGTACCTAAAAAGGAAATTTCTGATTTTCTGAGCAACTCACATTAGCTCATATTACTAGATTTGGCCATTTTATGAACCAACAAGATGATGAATCCTTTGCTTGTTGCCATTATTTTTATGCCTTTACAAAAGGGACATGGTTTAGAAGTGGCTGAAAATGACATGAACCCCAGTTCTGAGTAGAGTCAGAGGCTGAATAAGGTAGGCCTTTCACATCTCCCTCCATGTAAAGTGTTCGGATGACTGGATTAAAAAATCATGACAGGATCAGATTACAGGGCCAAGGTTAAAGAGCAGATGGTAATTCCAGCTCAGGATGGTATTAAAAATTCTGAAAACAGGGGTTATGAAAGGATAGTGAAAGGATAGTTTTCTCAGGTGAAGAAGACTGATCACCTTCCCAAGACCCAGCTGACCTCCGATGTGACGGAGCTAGTGGTCTGACAGGCTGAAAGTGGAGTATGGGAAGCTACTGAATAAATGACGCTACTGGGAGAGGAGGTTTTTCTTTCCCTGGCCAAGGGGGTGTGAAAGTATTAAGCAAGAGTGAGTTTCACAGGATCTCCTCACCAACAGAGTTGATGAGATGAGAGGTGAATAAGAGTCCTGTCTCTCCACATCTCTCTGCCGTCCTACAGTTTTGCCTGTGAAACCTGCCTGAAAAACGATAAACAACAAGGTCCTACAGTATACCACAGGGAACTATATTCAATATTTTGCAATAAATCACAATGGGAAAGAATATGAAAAAGAATATGCATGTGTATAACTGAATCAATGTGGTACAGAAGGAATGAACACAATATTATACACTAAATTAACTATACTTCAATAAATTTTTTAAAAAAATGACTGAATAAGCCACACATGTTAGAGGAAAAAATTCAGAATGATGAAAGAGCATGCACACTTCCCTCAGCTCATTTTCGCATCAGTGGAATCCCTTTAACCTTAGGTCGCACCCACACAGTGCCTTATGCTGAGGTTTGCACCGATACAGTGTAAAGGTTTGGTGTTCTCTGAACAGCACAGCACACAGACCTCTTCCCTTCTTACAGTTCTGCCACTGCTTTCCACTGCCTACTTCTAGCTCTGTTACACACTAGGTCTGTGCCCTTGGAAGTGTTAACCTTTCTGAATTTCACTTTCTTCATCAGCGTCACTGAGGCTAATAATACCCTGTGCTGGGTGCCCAGCTATGTCACCAAGCTCCTCTGTCCATGGGATTTCCCAGCAAGAATCCTGGAGTCGGGTGCCATTTCCTCCTCCAGGGGATCTTCCTGACCCGGGGATTGAACCTGCATCTCCTGCCAATATTGCCAGGCGGATTCTTTCCCACTGAGTCACATGGAAAGTCCAGTGATACCCTATAGGATTATGATGAGGATTAAATAAAGTGATGTCACCTATATGAAAGGGCTTATCACACAGCCTTTGTACACAGGTTCTCTATGAGGAATAAGTTCCCTTCTCTACTGGATATACACACAGTGACTATGGGTGGCCAGATGTAGAGTCTAGAGCAAACTGCTTACCATAAAGTACATCCACTTAAATATAACCATATTCTCCTAAATAAATCAAGGCATCTTTGAAGAAAAAGTCATTCTTACATTTTCTGCTTTCTCAGCTTTGTGACTAATATTGATTGACAGGGTTCTACCATGTATTTGCATATTTTATCTAAGTAATTGAGTATAAATAGAAAAGGAATCACAATTAAGAACAATTTTAAACAGTGTGAGGAAAAGAATTTTGACACAAGCAAACCATTGTCAAGATGCACTGCCCCTTTCCATCCTGAAGAAAAGATTAAATGTGGAGAGGTACAAATTACAGCGTTTGCTAGGTACTATTTTCACTCATCCATTTAGAAGTAAATCAGCAGTAAACACCATCAAAAGGTACTCCAGAGATGGAATCTTTTGCTTTTTAATACCCATACACATTTCAGGAATGTCAAATTAAAAAAAAAAAAATCTGTTCTAAATGGAAAGGGCTAGGCCAGGTGAAGAGAAAGGAAGAGTGCTTCTTTTAGAAATAACTCCATAATACCTACCTTTTGCCAACAGCCAGGCATGGGTAATCCATCTGGCCCCTATTTTAAAAAGAAGAATAAAAATTTCTCAGCTTCCACAAAAGTGATCATACTTCATAATTAATAAGCTCAGAGGCTTAAAAATGGATTTATAGCTGTTAGGTGGCTTTAGTCACAGGCATCTTTTATCCACCCCCAATAGACTACCCAACACTAGTTAAAATGAAGAAAATTCAAATGTTTTCCAAAGTGAGTACACATTTTGCAAATAAATAAAATGTAAAAATATTCATCCTTAATGTTGAACAATGATTTGTAAAACTTAGTGGTTTACTTAGTTATATCTTTAGATAATAAATCTGTATTATTTCTGTTAATTTCATTAAGATGCACTTTATAATTATCTTTATTCAATAAATGAAAATAACTTCTCTTCCTGGTCACTATGTTTTATGGCTAAATGCATGATAACGATGAGTAATCAGTGATGAACCATTTCTATCTGAAGTTTATAGCTCTTCACATGGTGTATTTTTCAACTTTTCTAGATTGAAAGCAGAAAAAGTAGAACATTAAATTGATTGGATTAAAAGATAAGTATTGTCTATATCTTTACAGTAAAATTTTATCCAGAGTCTTTGTCAGTTTTTTAATTGAAATTCTTCAGAAGCCAATTAACAAGTCCTGAATAAACAAAAGATTCTTAAATGTTGCAAAATTTATTTTCACTTAAGGTGTAAGCACTCTTCAGATACAAATGATATAAATAAGACAAGAACTGACATACTATGAAGCATGCTTGTGTTTTCTCCCAGCAAAATGATTGTAAAATATTATTTATTGTCAATATCAAGCAAACAAAATAAAAGACTGGGCACATCATATTGAAATCTTCTAACTGCAATTATTGACTGAATAAAAATTTCTTCTATTATGCAATCTCTTAAAAGACTTGAGAAGCATAAATTTATCTTTTAGTACTTAAGAATAATATAAGAACATGCAGACCAAATATAACCATCAACACAATAATAAAATGTTTCTTTACATCTCAGAAAGTCAGAATATACTTTCTTTTTAATTGCTAAAAAAAAAAAAAAAAGAACACCTTAAAATGACTTTATATTTGGGAAAAAATTGGTAATGCCAGATTGGTACAAGGAGAAGGATCACC
Organism: Cervus canadensis; assembly: GCF_019320065.1. Classification (NCBI taxonomy): domain Eukaryota; kingdom Metazoa; phylum Chordata; class Mammalia; order Artiodactyla; family Cervidae; genus Cervus; species Cervus canadensis. The sequence continues at coordinate 46,864,732 of NC_057404.1, forward strand.
CAGTAGAATTTTAGATTTTAGTGTAAGAAGGATTTTGAGTTCATGCCAAATGGAGGTAGGGAAGATCTTTCTACTTTAGGAAAGTGAGTTTCAAAAGGAGAGGCCATTAAATTGAAAAGGTTATGTGACAAAGAAGAGGGTATGGGCTACAGACTACTACCACCTTTAGAAGCTTCAAGAAGTTTGGTTTTCGTCTCTATGGTCTCTTAACAGTCCCTCGAACTGGTTAAATCTTGACCACAGAAGCTTAACTTTGTAGGTTTGGCCTTATTTACAGCCTGACAGAAATTTAGTGGAAGTGGCAAAAATGCCTTTATTTCTTGTAAAGAAAAAAAGCCAACTTTAAGGGAAAAACCCGAAGTTAAAGCCTAGCTGTATCTTCACTTTTTTTTAATGTCCTTTTAATGTCATCTTGAAATAGTTACTGGATAAATGGACATTCCCCGGAACACAGACATGGCGGCCATGTCAGCTGTGAGAACAACGTCAGGAGGTTAGTTCGCAGTCGCTGACTGAAACGCGTGCATGCCCTCTTCACTCTGCAGAGTCACTGAAGGAGCTACTCATGCACATGCATGTGGTGTGTTTATCATGGAAAGCTTGCTCTGGAAGTACCACTTTACACTGAGAGGGATGAATACGTAATAAACAAAGGAATGGCATGCAGGGTGGTAGGAAAGAGAAATACTGTACCAATTGGCAAGGGGCATCCAGCCCATCCAGGCCAGGCTGGCCTGGCTCCCCTTTTTCCCCCTTAACGCCACGGAATCCCTGTTTGTAAAGATTAACTCATAACGTTACTAAACAGAAGAAATCACTTGAGCACAAATTCTGCTAAAGAAATAACCACGATAACAAAAGACTGGGAGAGGAGCAACTCTGAAGGGAAAGGTAACAGCCAGCGAGGTTGGACAAAAAAAACAGGGCTTGATGTGGTCCTATAAGCAGGGCTTGTCTGGGCACCTGGACCCGCTCTGGGGAGCGGGAGGGAACAGTCCCGGTTCCTCCTCTGATCCCGCGTTCACGCCCTGGATGCACATCAATCCTTGATTGCTGAGAAACCCAAGAAGAGCTGGAGGCCAGAGGCAAGGGGTGGCACACCCCAGGGCAACCTGAGGGATCTTAAAGTCTACGTTAAAAGACCCCAATCAGGAGAGTGGATGCATGTATATGTATGGGTGGGTCCCTTTGCTGTCCACCTCAAAGTATCACAGCATTGGTAATCGGCTCTGATCCCATAACAAAATCAAATGCTTTTTGTCTTTTGAAAATAGACCCAGTCAGAACTGCGCTGGTACGGCCCCTCCAGCTTGCTCCTCTCCCAGCTCAGCCTCCAGATGGGACACCCGGAGATGGCTGCATAAGTCAGACATACCAACGGGCACGGTGCATCTAATCCAGGAGCACCCTGTTCTCCTTTCTCCCCTTTAGGCCCCTTTTTGCCTTTCTTTCCCTTTTCCCCCTGTGGATACAAGGGTTTAAATAAAAGACAGTTTTTATTTGGGGTGGGGGGAAGTAATGGTGATTCAAAAGATGGTTTAGCCAATGAAAGTCTGGAAGGGCATTTACCACCGTTTTCTGGTTTAGATAAGGCATGACATTATGAAAAAAACAGACTTTCAGCGTGGCGATGGATTCTAGGGAGTGAAATACAAAATTTCATTAAAAAGACTCAACAAGATGAAAGAAGAACTTAAAAGCTGACATATCAGAAAGGAGGATCAGTGATGACTTAGACCCACTGCCAGGGTCCTTGTGAATGAGGTGTTCCCGCCATCGGTCCGGTGAAGATGGCAGATATCAACCGTGTTGAAGTCAGCCAGTGGCAGGGGAAGTTGAGAGAAAGAATGGAGACTTTCACAGCCAATTTTCAGTACCTGCCAACTTTTTTTCCCCCTAATCCTATAAGAGATGAAGGCTACATGAGCCAGAGGAAAAGGAAAAAATATTAACAGCTTGTATCTTTTTGAAATGTATCCAACTTTCTGACATCATTTTTTGTAGCTCTCATTTAAACATAGTGTGTTAAAAAGATACTTCTCTTTCTTTTAAGATTCTTTTTAAGGAAACTAAAAACAAATACTTCCCTTATTGAGTCAGGTAAATAAATTTTAAAAGTGCTAAGATTTCTTAGCAATGTCAGTTGGAGAAACTTATTTATAAACCAAGAGATGTTTTTTAATTCACTCTTATTGATGTCATGCCAGGTATTCACAATGGTAAATGGGTTTCCAGCTTACTCACAAGGTAACAAAAGCAAAGAATAAAAAGTTTTGTTCCAGAGGGGAAAAGCGGTTTGGATTCAGTTGAGCTAACACTAAAGATGAGGTAGGCAGGATAATTACATAGTGGGAATTTAGCCATGGGAATTAGTATTTAGGAATCAAGGTAAAGGTTGTGGAAGTCTGCGTGGATCACAGGGATGGAGGAATTAAGGAAAGGAGGCAAAAGGAGGAGAAGGAAGGAATGTACCTCAGCTGTTTCACATTAACATAAATATCTCTGCATATTTATAGACAAGAAGCTGGTGCAGTGCAGAATACAAAATACTATGCAATACATATTTAAATGAGTGTATTCATTCTGCAATCAGGATGACAGATACAGTAAATCTGAATAATTCCAGAAGCAAAACAGCATCAATATTCAAAGACACATACATAACAGATATAGATGAGATATGCATTCAAATTAATGCATTCATTCTGACTGTGTGAGTGAAACTCCACATTGATCTCCTGTGTGCCAAAAAGATTGCATCAGAAGGCTCACAATCAAAACCAGTTGGGTTTCTCTAATATCGGGGAAAGAGAAATTCTGTGTGGTTTAGTTGATCACGATCAAAAACAAAGACTTGAGATGCCAGGGTGAAATGAAATGAAAGCAGGTGTGAAAGGAAGTATGATGGGAGGAGCTTTGGGAGTAAACTGCTCATTCATGCAAGATGAACAACATACTTCTTCAGCAAAGAACATCAGTTCTGTGACATACAATTGATTTAGACTTATTTGGGAGGCAGTGGACTCCTCTTCACATAGGTGTGACTGACACCAACTGTGCTGGGTGTTATTAATTAGGACTCCACTCCTTCTTTGATTGGTTAATCAACTCAGATTAATCATTCAGCGAAAAAGCTTGTCATATGAATGCTGACTTTAACAGGCTCAGGGGAGCGTTTTTCAACAATACTTTAGTGAACCTCAAGCTTTATGGAAAACAGATACTATTGTAGAGAATAATGTGTCAGTGTTATTATTAATCAGCATAGTTTTGCAACTATGTCTTTGTGGGTATGAATATATAAGGGCTCTTGCTAATTTTTATGTCCGATGTCAAACAATGATATACATAAAGTGCTCACATTTGGATCTAATTTCCTAAGTATAAAACTTCTAATAATGGAATCTGAAGTACAGAAATACTTTTGTATTGAGTGATTAACATTATTCTGAGAATTAAATTTGTAGCTTTAGGTTTTCACAGGTTATAATATTGGTAATCTCTTCTTTGTTTAAAAGATCATTGGAATGAATATCTTCATAATGCTAACATTATTTTGAGCGGATGAAGTTTTAGACTCATAAAATCCATTGGGTAAGTATAAAATAAATGCCTATAATCTTGAAGGCACACACACACACACCTTGGGCCCAAAGCTTTTATCTCAAAACATGTATATTTTATAGTTACAATTTACAGTTCAGAATAAAAGAACTTTTTTATGCCTCAGTTTCCTTGCCTATGAAATGGGGACAATGATAACACCAGCCTTAGGGGGTTGTTACGAAGATTAAAAGACTCTCATATGTAAAGCTCTAGGAAAAACATAAAAACACATCAATAAATGTGACGATATTGACAATGATGATGGTGATGTTTTATATAACCACTCACATGAGCTTTCCTAGCAGTGGGAAGCTAAGTATTGTTTATATTAGCTAAGTATTGTTTATATTGTGTGTATGTGTGTGTATATATATATATTTTTATATATATATATATATATAAAACTATATATATATATAAAACTATTCTTCAAAGAAGAAAAAGTGGTTTAAAATAGCCATAATCCAAACTTTTCTTCTAGACATAAAACCATTTTGCCTGATATTGGCTCCTTATTTATCTTGAGATAGAACCTAAAAACCAATCTCATAAGATACACTAATATCTTCATTTAAAATGTCTGCAGTGTTTGAAGGTAACAAGTCCTGGTCTCTGTGTAAGGGTCTCAGAAACAATGCTTGTCTTCCATTTTCCAATTAAAAAAATCAAGATAAAGGACATATCCTGTCTCTACTGGGAATGTTGTGGAGATAAATGAGGTGCTGGCTTTATATGCTTAGGTGAGCTCTGCCAGAAGACTGTTGCAGATTTGTGCTATTTAATATTATTAATGTAATAAATGCCTGCCCCTCTCATTTTTTACACATTCTGGAAACTTCAGTTTTTCAACTAATTGGTGTCAGGTAGTCCAAAAATTGTAGCCTGGTTTTCTGGGGATTATAATTCTTTTCTTCTACACTGACAGTGCCCTTATTTCTTTCAGTGCAGCCTTCTTTATTCCTCTGTAGAGACCTGGTTCATTAGATCAGACATCAGTGTGTTTTTGGAGCACAGGATGGAGAAAGATGAGATGTATGAAAGAATCACACAGCGTGAGCAGCAAAGCAGACAGAAGCAGAAAAATCAAACAGGCACATGCTAGGTGGGAGAGGTCACCTTTTCCCCCTTTTCTCCCAGGTCACCCTTCTCGCCTCGTGGACCAGGGAAACCCTATAGGATAAAAAGCAAACCGAAAAGATCTATTGATGTAACTGTGGCAAAACCATATTGAAAGAAACAAGATTTCATGTTTCCGAACGCAAATATAAAGACACATGGCATGGCCCCAAATCTCAAAACTTAGATGGGTAAAGTAGTACTTGGAAATAACAGCTTCCTAACATCTCAAGTATCTATAAACAAAGGGTTTCTTGCTGCTTCTCCAAAGAAATGCATAGTGGAGAGAATATTAGGACCCTAGTTTGAATCCTGGCAAGTTCTTGGATTTGTGTGGCTGTGGGCAAATCACTCACCTCAGTATTTTAGTCCTTTGATCATAAAATGAGGTTAATGTTTACTACACAACTGCCAATGTGAGCATTAAACTTGAAGATGTATATAAAGTACCAGAATGATGTCTGCACACAGCAGATGCCTGATACACAATTACTACGATCACTTTTCCTACTGCTATTGTTCACATAATACAGGATGAGCAGCAGACATTTTAAGAGGGATTGACTTTAACATTATTTTCAGAGGATTATGTTACTATAAGACATATAGAGACTTTAATGCTAAAAAGAAAAATACTGTATAAAAGCTTTGAAAATAAACATACCATTTCCCTAAGAGTAGCACGTAAAAGATGTTTCAATTTTATGCATATTTTAAAATAAGTGGTTCAGCCACAGATGTTGAGTGTGTCTAATTTGGGAAAGCATTTTGTATATCAACTGTCAGTTATTAATTTTGTACCAAAATAATTATGGTCTTTGCCTCCATGTCTATCTCATGCAGACACTAGTGGTAGATTTCATATCGCTGTCTACATGCACAGCAATATATGCTCTATGTGTAACTATGAGCATAGAAAAAAATTAGAACTATTCTTGCTGTGATTGATGATGGAGACCATCAGCATCTATTATAATGGGAAGATGTTTATTGTATGTTTTACTTACATCAAGACCAGGCTCTCCATCTTTCCCCTGCCAAAGAACCATAGTAGCTACATTAGTGTTCCTAAGTTTCATGAATAGGTTATTGTTCTATTTAAGGCTGCCTGGACATGCAACACTAGTATTAAAACAACTAATTCAGAAAAGTGAAAAAATCCTCTACTGATTAGTAAAGCAAATTTCTTTCACTAAATCAAGTGAAGTGATTGTTAATGTTACAGTTAAGGGTCATGAACATGTTTTATTATGTATCAGGTTAAATAGTGTGATATTTTGCTGAAGTTTAATTCTTGGTATCCAAGTTATTTATCTAGGAGCAAGTCAAAAGCAAAAATACTGTTTAGTTGATTTAAAAACACACAAGCACTGGTAGAATACGCAAATCGAAACTACTTTACTTTGACAGCTTAATAAATTATAAGTGAGCAAAGAATGTGAAAACTGTTTGTTAAATACAGCTTTAATTTGTCTAGATGTGAACCTTGTCTATAAATATTGAGGGTGTGAAGCTCACAATTTAAAAACTGTTTGTAGATGAATGAATGGTCCCCTATCCATTCACCCCTGTGGAGCAGATTTTCAGGGCAATGACTAGGGTCACACAATGGATCCACCCAAAAGTTGCTGAGAAGATGCTTGATTCCATCAATTAGATTTTGAAATCTATTTCAAAATCGGCATCTCTTTTAGCACTCAAATAATCATGGCTGACGCTGTTATTTCAGTTTATAAAACCTAGAATGTGCAATCTGTGTGAAAGCGACACAGGGGTTAGAAACCTTGAGATGACAGTACGTATATGCTTCTACTGAAGTCCTATCTTACCCCACGGCATCATTCACAGTTACCCTAAAAAGGATATTCTGAAGCAGACCCCAGGCTCTCAATGTGAAGTGGGGGTGATTGAGAATTTTCAGAAGATAGAACACTATCAACATTCCTGTTCTGAAGATCACTTGTCATCACAGTGATTTAGAAAGGTCAGAAACAGCGACACCATTGTAAATGTCAATTTAGAAACAACTTTGATTAGCAAGAACAGTTTTTGTAAGCTATCTATGAGAATGGATAAAGTCTGAGGAGGGTTGTTTTAAATAAAGCTTCCACACCCACTTTTGGTACAATGACCTCCCAAGAGAGGGCCAATTATGGGTCCAGTCAGATGGCCCCAGATCCTGCTTTCAGCTTAGCCCTGTCCATCTCATGGACAGCCTCTGATCCTCTCAGTCTTGTGAAACACGTGGATGAGTGTACCTGAGTGTGAGAAGACGGCACAAATATGACCTATCTCTGAAACACACGGTTACACTGGTGTTGAAGGGAATTAGTGGGTTGCTCTTTGCTCCTCTAACGGGATTAGCCTGCCCATGAGGGAGAGTTAACTGCGCCAATAACAGATCATCTACACATGCTGGGGGAAACCACGAGACACAGAACTCACGGGCAGACCGTACGGCCCTCGGGGTCCCGGCTCTCCCATAGCTCCTTTTTCACCCTATAATAAAAGATGAGAGTTCCAATCATACACAAATGTCTATATTCACACACTTTCTCTAATGCCTTGTGTCCAGAACCTCTATGTGAAGCATCATTCTATCAAAACTCTAAAAAGGCAGGCTCTTCCGGGTCGCTGCCAGTGATACAGCAAAATAAAGTGCATTTTATAGAATCACCTTTGAAACGGCTGTAGGTCAGACTGACGCCGTCCAGCTGTGCAAAAGGACTTGCTTATCTAGTGTGCTGTGCTTGGGTTTCTTTGGCATTCATGTGAAATGTTTATTCACTACTAATTATTTTAAGTTACTACTCTTTCAAAAATGTAAGGATAAAATGTTTTTTTTCCTCTTATCAAATGTCTCCTTTTTAGCAAGCCTTTCCTCTTTGACTCCCCTCCCCTCCATCCTACTTAAATTGAGTTGTATCTTACTTGAGGGTGCTCATATACTGGGAGACATACCCATGTAATAAATTGTCTATTCTCTGCTGAGTCCCTCTTTAGGATATGCACCTCAGGGTATCCGGATCCTGGCTTTGTTTCCTACTGCATGCCCACAGCTTACAATAGTGTCTGGCACATCAGTAAATATTTGTAGAATTAATGAATCTAGTCAAATCAATACAGTCGTGCATGTTTTGCTTCCTTTATGAAAAAGAGGGTTTAAAAACTTTTATGCCTTCTCCTCAATGCTTGATAATGTAGGAATTTACTGCCTTCATTGCTCTCTCCATGTACCTATTTAGGGAGAATAGTTTGCCTTGGCTTAGACAATAATCTGAATGCTTATAAAAAATAAGCGCAATTGGAGGTGGTCCCAGGAATATGATATAATTGTGATAATAAAGAAATAAATGTTCTGCATTTAAAGTAGTATTTTCTTCTGCTGCCATCTCCAAAGTTTGACTGTCAATGTCTAGTATGAAAACTTCAGGAGGAACGGTGATGTTTATATGAGGGCCAAACAGAAAATGTTACCTTCTTTTATCACCACCCTTAAGGAGGTTTAAAGGTGCTAACTCTTTTTCAAGGGTAAAATGACAAGTTCAGCTGATAACTGTGCATACAGATCCAAGGATTATTCTGTGTTTCTCTACACTCTAGATTCACATGGGGGCAAATTTCAAGTCACTGTTAACAATCTTCTTTAAATTTAGGAGTTGTTGGTGCTAATTAACACGGTCGCTTAGAGGCACAAATAGTATCAGGAGGAGATTACTGGGAATAAATACAATAAAATCTTGTTGAACTTTTACTGATTATTACTGAAAGAACAGGAGTTGCATTCAGTGAAGTAGCCAGGCTTTGAAATGAAACAGATTTAAATTTGGATGCCAGTTCTGGCACTTACTGGTCCTGCGGCCTCGAGTAACTTTCTTAACCTTTCTGTGTCTATTTCATCAGCTGTAAAATCAGAAGAAGGCATATTTTGCAGTAATTTTTCTAAAGATTAAATGTTATTATAAAATATGAAATTATATTTTGCCAAATAATATGTCCGTAAATAGGAACTATCATTGTTATTGGACAGTTAGAGGTCTTGTTTTTAATGAAAAGGGCTTGGCAACCCAAAGAGTACTTATTCAAAATAAGTGCTGCCATCTGGCAGTGTTATTTATGATTTTTTTACAAGGTAGTGGTGCTGGTGGTGACAGTGTGTGTGTGTGTGTGTGTGTGTGTGTGTAGCAGGAGGTGGGGATTTAGAAGGAGAATCCACATAACTTGGAGTCTGTCTAATTTGAAAAAACTCAATGGATTATACTAGATCTAGTCTGAAATATCTCCATAGATTATTAAGATATACCAAGTCCCTCCTTGCTCCTCTGATGAAGTACCTCAGCTTTATTGTTTTTAAGATTAATACACCGTGACTGATTTGAATTAAGCTGTCATGAAGCATTTGTCTATGGAAAACTCCTTTTATAGAACTGCTCATCCCAAATAATTACTTTAAGCTAGTAATGACAATTGCATCTCCCTCGCCAGTGACTGTTTCAGAAATGGACATATGACCCAATTCTGGTCAATGAGGTGTCAGGGGAAGTTGCTGGGAAGCTTGGGTAGAGATTTCCTTGATGCTAAGGAGGATAAAGGAGAACAGGGTCCCTATGTTTGTTCTTTGCTGATGCCTCTCCAGAGGGGAAGTTTGGAACCACTGTAAACAGCTTGCTTGTGGGTCAAAAGGCAAAGCCAGCTCATGGAAAGGGCACAGAAGCAAAGACTAGACTTCCTCCTTTGGATATATCATCCTAATGGTCCTAGTTTGAAAACTTCTAGGAATGAAATATTAACACATGGCTTTGAATGCGCCACTTCTTTTCCTGGATTCATTCATTCCAAAAGAATGCTGAACCTCTCAAATTTAACACATTTTACAGAGTTTCTAAGTAGTTACAAGGCCAAGATGAAGAAATCAACTGAAGGCAGGACCATCAGGTGCTCTGAGGAGCTGTACACTGCTAGTCATGTGTACTAACACTGCGGGTCACGTGTATCACACTGCGGGTCACATGTACTCACACTGCGGGTCACGTGTACTCACACTGTTGGTCACGTGTACTCACACTGCTGGTCACGTGTACTCACACTGCAGGTCATGTGTACTCACACTGCGGGTCACGTGTACTCACACTGCGGGTCACGTGTACTCACACTGCTAGTCACGTGTACTAACACTGCAGGTCACGTGTACTCACACTGCTGGTCACGTGTACTCACACTGCAGGTCATGTGTACTCACACTGCGGGTCACGTGTACTCACACTGCGGGTCACGTGTACTCACACTGCTAGTCACGTGTACTAACACTGCAGGTCACGTGTACTCACACTGCTGGTCACGTGTACTCACACTGCAGGTCATGTGTACTCACACTGCGGGTCACGTGTACTCACACTGCGGGTCACGTGTACTCACACTGCTAGTCACGTGTACTAACACTGCAGGTCACGTGTACTCACACTGCTGGTCACGTGTACTCACACTGCAGGTCATGTGTACTCACACTGTGGGTCATGTGTACTCACACTGCAGGTCACGTGTACTCACACTGCTAGTCATGTATACTAACACTGCAGGTCACATGTACTCACAGTGCAGGTCACGTGTACTAACACTGCGGGTCGCATGTACTCACACTGCTAGTCACGTGTTCTCATACTGCTGATCATATGTACTTATACTGCTGGTCATGCATACTAACACTGCTAGTCATGTGTACTAATACTGCTAGTCATGTGTCCTCATACTGCTAGTCATGCATACTAACACTACTAGTCATGCATACTAATACTGCTAGTCATGTATTTGACAATTCTCAAACAATACTGTCCATCAAATGCCTAGTTTCTTTTAGGCTGGTCTCGTTTCATTCAGGATTTTTAATTTGCCTGTCTACACTGAGGGATTAATCTAGAATAGGCCCCCTTTCTTGATTCCTGCCTCTTTAAAATTTGAAACTTTTTCAAGAGAGTCCAGATGGCACCTCAACCAATTAACTTTGAAAATTACACTCCAGTGTAGCACTTAGGGTGAGGGACACTTGGAGAGTAATGCTATCTGATCCATTTACGATAGTTAACACGCCGAGTAAATATAAGCATAATACTTTACACTGCACACCATTTGACTTAAACTATGCCTGCACAAATTCTTAGTCATTTCATTTGCTCCCCTGGTGCATTCCACTCCAGCGCTGAGACCTGATACTCTTGTGACACTGCAGAGCTCTCGGAAGTAACAGCTGATTTACCAAACGGTAAACCCTCTTGAGTCCCAGGGCCTTCTGCCAATAGACTACTTGAAATTTGGTGCTCCATTTTTAGTCCACGTGCTGGATCTCTTGATACAATGCTTTAATGCATCAGCAGCGTGAGACTCTTGGCTTTTAAATATTTCTAAGTAAGATGATCTTCATAAGTCATTGGTTTGATCTTAGGAATAAGATAGTGATAATCAGGTTCATATGATTTCTTCCTTTAGGAGTCACTTCTTTCTAGAAGCATTCTTGAGTAATGCCAGCTTTCCTCATCGCTGAATGCACAGTCTGCACTATTTGTATTCATTTTGGCATCATTATCAAGTTATTCCTTGCAGATATTTTTTTCCCTCTACAATTAGATTATAAACTCTTTTAGATCATAGAATATAGCTGATTCCTTTACTGTACGGAGTAAATATATAGTGTATTAATAAAAGGTTATAGGATCATGAATCAATTATAATGGTATTATGCAATTCACTAGAACAATTAGCAAAACAGACTTCATAAATGGGAGGAGAGCTTTTCCATTTCACACTAGAGTACACTGTGTTTTGTATATTGTAATGTGATAAATATTTACTAAGTGAATTCACTTTATAGGACATGATATTATGGGATTGGAATGTATGCCAAAGAAATCTCTATATGGCTCTCTGCTTTAAAGCAAATTATCCCAGAATGATGAAACTCTTATCTAGTTTTAAAAGACCACAAACACGCAGAGTAAATCATCCCAACATTTTGAAGACCTCACTATTAGGATACTTTCTTTACATCCACCCTGTATGGTGGGGAAATTGATGACACAGTTCTACTCAGACACAAAAAACCTTCTAAGTTTTTCAAGGTGAGGAAAAGAAAAAGAGGGAGAAAAAAAAGAAAAAAAAAAAGGGAGAGAAGTTCTAGAAAGATAACTAGCTGCTGATGCTTTAGTACATTTCTTTTGTGTGTCAGATATTCATCTTCTACTCTGTCTTTTTCCCCCACAAAGATATAGAGAGGTTGTAAAAGGCTTTTGTTTTATAAAGCACTAAAATTATTTCCTTATGTTAAAGAAAGGCTATTCTTTTGCTTAAAATAAAAGAAGCATGTGTAACTGTGCAGAGAATACTTAGGTTTTGTAATTTCCTTTTAAAAAGGGTTATAACTTATTCTGAATGAATACAGGAGCTTTATATAAAAGATTATCAACCAGATTATATAGTTCCAGAAATTTTAGCCCTATTGACTTCAACTTTCTAGATAAAGGCCAAATGAAAATATCTTCCGTATGGGTTAAGAAGCAATGGTCTGAGCTATTTATTTTAGCCATGAAAGTATATGCATTGTTTTTGCTTTTTCTTTTTTTTTTATTAAAGCAGTCATATTCTAATACTCTGTCATTCTCCCCATGTGAGGACTCTGAGTAGAACTTAAGATGGTATCTATTTACGTTTACTATTAGATGGTCTTTTATTTCTTCT